>NC_136274.1:1868117-2100617 GCF_964187855.1 Myxine glutinosa
ACTTTCGCACTTGTGTTAGTGTTGAAAAACCACTTTTTCGCACTTTGTGTTAGTGTTGAAAAAACCACTTTTTCGCACTTGTGTTGGTGCAGGAAACCACTTTTGCACTTGTATTAGTGTTGAAAAAACGCTTTTTGCACTTGTGATAGTGTTGAAAAACCACTTTTCGCACTTGTGTTAGTGTTGAAAAACCACTTTTCGCACTTGTGTTAGTGTTGAAAAACCACTTTTCGCACTTGTGTTGGTGCAGGAAACCACTTTTGCACTTGTATTAGTGTGGAAAAAACACTTTTCGCAGCTTGTGTTAGTGTTGAAAAAACCAGCTTTTTCGCACTTGTGTTGTGCAGGAAAACCACTTTTCGCACTTGTATTAGTGTGGAAAAACCACTTTTCGCACTTGTGTTAGTGTTGAAAAACCACTTTCGCACTTGTGTTAGTGTGAAAGCACTTTTCGCACTTGGTTGGTGCAGGAACACTTTTGCACTTGTATTAGTGTGGAAAAAAACACTTTTCGCGCTTGTGTTAGTGTTGCATATTCACTTTTTGCACTTGTGCTGGTGTTGAAAACCACAATTCGCAAATGTCTTGGTGTTGCAAAACCACTTATCGCACTTGTGCCTGTGTTGAAAACCACTTTTCGCACTTGTGTTAGTGTTGAAAAACCACTTTTCGCACTTGTGTTAGTGTTGAAAAACCACTTTTCGCACTTGTGTTGGTGCAGGAAACCACTTTTGCACTTGTATTTAGTGTGGAAAAACCACTTTTCGCACTTGTGTTAGTGTTGAAAAACCACTTTTCGCTCTTGTGTTAGTGTTGAAAAACCACTTTTCGCACTTGTGTTAGGGTTGAAAAAACCACTTTTCGCACTTGTGTTAGTGTTGAAAAACCACTTTTCGGACTTGTGTTAGTGTTGAAAAACCACTTTTCACACTTGTGTTGGTGCAGTAAACCACTTTTGCACTTGTATTAGTGTGGAAAAAACACTTTTCGCACTTGTGTCAGTGTTGAAAACCCACTTTCTCGCACTTGTGTTAGTGTTGAAAAACCACTTTTCGCACTTGTGTTAGTGTTGAAAAACCACTTTTCGCACTTGTGTTAGTGTTGAAAAACCACTTTTTGCACTTGTGTTTGTGCAGGAAACCACTTTTGCACTTGTATTACTGTGGAAAAAACACTTTTCGCACTTGTGTTAGTGTTGAAAAAACCACTTTTCGCACTTGTGTTAGTGTTGAAAAACCACTTTTCGCACTTTGTGTTGGTGCAGGAAACCACTTTTGCACTTGTATTAGTGTGGAAAAAACGCTCTTTTTGCTCTTGTGTTAGTGTTGAAAAACCACTTTTCGCACTTGTGTTAGTGTTGAAAAACCACTTTTCGCACTTGTGTTAGTGTTGAAAAACCACTTTTCGCACTTGTGTTGGTGCAGGAAACCACTTTTTCACTTGTATTAGTGTTGAAAAAACGCTTTTTGCACTTGTGATAGTGTTGAAAAACCACTTTTCGGACTTGTGTTAGTGTTGAAAAACCACTTTTCACACCTGTGTTGGTGCAGTAAACCACTTTTTGCACTTGTATTAGTGTGGAAAAAACACTTTTCGCACTTGTGTCAGTGTTTGAAAAAACCACTTTTCGCACTTGTGTTAGTGTTGAAAAACCACTTTTTCGCACTTGTGTTAGTGTTGAAAAACCACTTTTTGCACTTGTGTTGGTGCAGGAAACCACTTTTGCACTTGTATTAGTGTGGAAAAAACACTTTTCGCACTTGTGTTAGTGTTGAAAAACCCACTTTTCGCACTTGTGTTAGTGTTGAAAAACCACTTTTTGCACTTGTGTTTGTGCAGGAAACCACTTTTGCACTTGTATTACTGTGGAAAAAACACTTTTTCGCAACTTGTGTTTAGTGTTGAAAAACCACTTTTCGCACTTGTGTTAGTGTTGAAAAAACCACTTTTCGCACTTGTGTTGGTGCAGGAAACCACTTTTGCACTTGTATTAGTGTGGAAAAAACGCTTTTTGCTCTTGTGTTAGTGTTGAAAAACCACTTTTCGCACTTGTGTTAGTGTTGAAAAACCACTTTTCGCACTTGTGTTAGTGTTGAAAAACCACTTTTCGCACTTGTGTTGGTGCAGGAAACCACTTTTGCACTTGTATTAGTGTGAAAAAACGCTTTTTGCACTTGTGATAGTGTTGAAAAACCACTTTTCGGACTTGTGTTAGTGTTGAAAAACCACTTTTCACACTTGTGTTGGTGCAGTAAACCACTTTTGCACTTGTATTAGTGTGGAAAAAACACTTTTCGGCACTTGTGTCAGTGTTGAAAAAACCACTTTTCGCACTTGTGTTAGTGTTGAAAAACCACTTTTCGCACCTGTGTTAGTGTTGAAAAACCACTTTTTGCACTTGTGTTGGTGCAGGAAACCACTTTTGCACTTGTATTAGTGTGAGAAAAAACACTTTTCGCACTTGTGTTAGTGTTGAAAAACCACTTTTCGCACTTGTGTTAGTGTTGAAAAACCACTTTTCGCACTTGTGTTGGTGCAGGGAACCACTTTTGCACTTGTATTAGTGTGGAAAAAACGCTTTTCGCTCTTGTGTTAGTGTTGAAAAAACCACTTTTCGCACTTGTGTTAGTGTTGAAAAACCACTTTTTCGCACTTGTGTTAGTGTTGAAAAACCACTTTTCGCACTTGTGTTAGTGTTGAAAAACCACTTTTCGCACTTGTGTTGGTGCAGGAAACCACTTTTGCACTTGTATTAGTGTGGAAAAACGCTTTTCGCTCTTGTGTTAGTGTTGAAAAACCACTTTTCGCACTTGTGTTAGGGTTGAAAAAACCACTTTTCGCACTTGTGTTAGTGTTGAAAAACCACTTTTCGGACTTGTGTTAGTGTTGAAAAACCACTTTTCACACTTGTGTTGGTGCAGTAAACCACTTTTGCACTTGTATTAGTGTGGAAAAAACACTTTTCGCACTTGTGTCAGTGTTGAAAACCCACTTTTCGCACTTGTGTTAGTGTTGAAAAACCACTTTTCGCACTTGTGTTAGTGTTGAAAAACCACTTTTTGCACTTGTGTTGTTGCAGGAAACCACTTTTGCACTTGTATTAGTGTGGAAAAAACACTTTTCGCACTTGTGTTAGTGTTGAAAAACCACTTTTCGCACTTGTGTTAGTGTTGAAAAACCACTTTTCGCACTTGTGTTGGTGCAGGAAACCACTTTTGCACTTGTATTAGTGTGGAAAAAACGCTTTTCGCTCTTGTGTTAGTGTTGAAAAAACACTTTTCGCACTTGTGTTAGTGTTGAAAAACCACTTTTCGCACTTGTGTTAGTGTTGAAAAACCACTTTTCGCACTTGTGTTGGTGCAGGAAACCACATTTGCACTTGTATTAGTGTTGAAAAAAACGCTTTTTGCACTTGTGATAGTGTTGAAAAACCACTTTTCGGACTTGTGTTAGTGTTGAAAAAACCACTTTTCACACTTGTGTTGGTGCAGTAAACCACTTTTGCACTTGTATTAGTGTGGAAAAAACACTTTTCGCACTTGTGTCAGTGTTGAAAAACCACTTTTCGCACTTGTGTTAGTGTTGAAAAACCACTTTTTGCACTTGTGTTGGTGCAGGAGAACCACTTTTTGCACTTGTATTAGTGTGGAAAAAACACTTTTCGCACTTGTGTTAGTGTTGAAAAAAACCACTTTTCGCACTTGTGTTAGTGTTGAAAAACCACTTTTCGCACTTGTGTTGGTGCAGTAAACCAATTTTGCACTTGTATTAGTGTGGAAAAAAACGCTTTTCGCTCTTGTGTTAGTGTTGAAAAAACCACTTTTCGCACTTGTGTTAGTGTTGAAAAAGCCACTTTTCGCACTTGTATTAGTGTTGAAAAACCACTTTTCGCACTTGTGTTGGTGCAGGAAACCACTATTGCACTTGTATTAGTGTGGAAAAACGCACTTTTCGCACTTGTGTTAGTGTTGAAAAACCACTTTTCGCACTTGTGTTAGTGTTGAAAAACCACTTTTCGCACTTGTGTTGGTGCAAGAAACCACTTTTGCACTTGTATTAGTGTTGAAAAAACGCTTTTTGCACTTGTGATAGTGTTGAAAAACCACTTTTTGCACGTTGTGATAGTGTTGAAAAACCACTTTTTGCACTTGTGTTAGTGTTGAAAAACCACTTTTCGCACTTGTGTTAGTGTTGAAAAACCACTTTTCGCACTTGTGTTAGTGTTGAAAAACCACTTTTCGCACTTGTGTTGGTGCAGAAAAACACTTTTCGCTCTTGTGTTAGTGTTGAAAAACCACTTTTCGCACTTGTGTTGGTGTTGAAAAACCACTTTTCGCACTTGTGTTAGTGTTGAAAAACCACTTTTCGCACTTGTGTTGGTGCAGAAAACCACTTTTGCACTTGTATTAGTGTGGAAAACCACTTTTCGCACTTGTGTTAGTGTTGAAAAACCACTTTTCGCACTTGTGTTAGTGTTGAAAAACCACTTTTCGCACTTGCTGTTGGTGCAGGAAACCACTTTTGCACTTGTATTAGTGTTGAAAAAACGCTTTTTGCACTTGTGATAGTGTTGAAAAACCACTTTTCGCACTTGTGTTAGTGTTGAAAAACCACTTTTCGCACTTGTGTTAGTGTTGAAAAACCACTTTTCGCACTTGTGTTGGTGCAGGAAACCACTTTTGCACTTGTATTAGTGTGGAAAAAACACTTTTCGCACTTGTGTTAGTGTTGAAAAACCACTTTTTGCACTTGTGTTAGTGTTGAAAACCACTTTTCGCACTTGTGTTGGTGCAGGAAACCACTTTTGCACTTGTATTAGCGTGGAAAAAACCACTTTTCGCACTTGTGTTAGTGTTGAAAAACCACTTTTCGCACTTGTGTTAGTGTTGAAAAACCACTTTTCGCACTTGTGTTGGTGCAGGAAACCACTTTTGCACTTGTATTAGTGTGGAAAAAACACTTTTCGCGCTTGTGTTAGTGTTGCATATTCACTTTTTGCACTTGTGCTGGTGTTGAAAACCACAATTCGCAAATGTCTTGGTGTTGCAAAACCACTTATCGCACTTGTGCCTGTGTTGAAAACCACTTTTCGCACTTGTGTTAGTGTTGAAAAACCACTTTTCGCACTTGTGTTAGTGTTGAAAAACCACTTTTCGCACTTGTGTTGGTGCAGGAAACCACTTTTGCACTTGTATTAGTGTGGAAAAAACCACTTTTCGCACTTGTGTTGGTGTTGAAAAACCACTTTTCGCTCTTGTGTTAGTGTTGAAAAACCACTTTTCGCACTTGTGTTAGGGTTGAAAAACCACTTTTTTGCACTTGTGTTAGTGTTGAAAAACCACTTTTCGGACTTGTGTTAGTGTTGAAAAACCACTTTTCACACTTGTGTTGGTGCAGTAAACCACTTTTGCACTTGTATTAGTGTGGAAAAAACACTTTTCGCACTTGTGTCAGTGTTGAAAACCCACTTTTCGCACTTGTGTTAGTGTTGAAAAACCACTTTTCGCACTTGTGTTAGTGTTGAAAAACCACTTTTCGCACTTGTGTTAGTGTTGAAAAACCACTTTTTGCACTTGTGTTTGTGCAGGAAACCACTTTTGCACTTGTATTACTGTGGAAAAAACACACTTTTCGCACTTGTGTTAGTGTTGAAAAACCACTTTTCGCACTTGTGTTAGTGTTGAAAAACCACTTTTCGCACTTGTGTTGGTGCAGGAAACCACTTTTGCACTTGTATTAGTGTGGAAAAAACACTTTTCGCACTTGTGTTAGTGTTGAAAAACCACTTTTCGCACTTGTGTTAGTGTTGAAAAACCACTTTTCGCACTTGTGTTGGTGCAGGAAACCACTTTTGCACTTGTATTAGTGTGGAAAAAACGCTTTTCGCTCTTGTGTTAGTGTTGAAAAACCACTTTTCGCACTTGTGTTAGGGTTGAAAAACCACTTTTCGCACTTGTGTTAGTGTTGAAAAACCACTTTTCGGACTTGTGTTAGTGTTGAAAAACCACTTTTCACACTTGTGTTGGTGCAGTAAACCACTTTTGCACTTGTATTAGTGTGGAAAAAACACTTTTCGCACTTGTGTCAGTGTTGAAAACCCACTTTTCGCACTTGTGTTAGTGTTGAAAAACCACTTTTCGCACTTGTGTTAGTGTTGAAAAACCACTTTTTGCACTTGTGTTGTTGCAGGAAACCACTTTTGCACTTGTATTAGTGTGGAAAAAACACTTTTCGCACTTGTGTTAGTGTTGAAAAACCACTTTTCGCACTTGTGTTAGTGTTGAAAAACCACTTTTCGCACTTGTGTTGGTGCAGGAAACCACTTTTGCACTTGTATTAGTGTGGAAAAAACGCTTTTCGCTCGTGTGTTAGTGTTGAAAAAACACTTTTCGCACTTGTGTTAGTGTTGAAAAACCACTTTTCGCACTTGTGTTAGTGTTGAAAAACCACTTTTCGCACTTGTGTTGGTGCAGGAAACCACTTTTGCACTTGTATTAGTGTTGAAAAAACGCTTTTTGCACTTGTGATAGTGTTGAAAAACCACTTTTCGGACTTGTGTTAGTGTTGAAAAACCACTTTTCACACTTGTGTTGGTGCAGTAAACCACTTTTGCACTTGTATTAGTGTGCAAAAAACACTTTTCGCACTTGTGTCAGTGTTGAAAAACCACTTTTCGCACTTGTGTTAGTGTTGAAAAACCACTTTTTGCACTTGTGTTGGTGCAGGAAACCACTTTTGCACTTGTATTAGTGTGGAAAAAACACTTTTCGCACTTGTGTTAGTGTTGAAAAACCACTTTTCGCACTTGTGTTAGTGTTGAAAAACCACTTTTCGCACTTGTGTTGGTGCAGTAAACCACTTTTGCACTTGTATTAGTGTGGAAAAAACGCTTTTCGCTCTTGTGTTAGTGTTGAAAAACCACTTTTCGCACTTGTGTTAGTGTTGAAAAACCACTTTTCGCACTTGTATTAGTGTTGAAAAACCACTTTTCGCACTTGTGTTGGTGCAGGAAACCACTATTGCACTTGTATTAGTGTGGAAAAACCACTTTTCGCACTTGTGTTAGTGTTGAAAAACCACTTTTCGCACTTGTGTTAGTGTTGAAAAACCACTTTTCGCACTTGTGTTGGTGCAGGAAACCACTTTTGCACTTGTATTAGTGTTGAAAAAACGCTTTTTGCACTTGTGATAGTGTTGAAAAACCACTTTTTGCACTTGTGATAGTGTTGAAAAACCACTTTTTGCACTTGTGTTAGTGTTGAAAAACCACTTTTCGCACTTGTGTTAGTGTTGAAAAACCACTTTTCGCACTTGTGTTAGTGTTGAAAAACCACTTTTCGCACTTGTGTTGGTGCAGAAAAACACTTTTCGCTCTTGTGTTAGTGTTGAAAAACCACTTTTCGCACTTGTGTTAGTGTTGAAAAACCACTTTTCGCACTTGTGTTAGTGTTGAAAAACCACTTTTCGCACTTGTGTTGGTGCAGAAAACCACTTTTGCACTTGTATTAGTGTGGAAAACCACTTTTCGCACTTGTGTTAGTGTTGAAAAACCACTTTTCGCACTTGTGTTAGTGTTGAAAAACCACTTTTCGCACTTGTGTTGGTGCAGGAAACCACTTTTGCACTTGTATTAGTGTTGAAAAAACGCTTTTTGCACTTGTGATAGTGTTGAAAAACCACTTTTCGCACTTGTGTTAGTGTTGAAAAACCACTTTTCGCACTTGTGTTAGTGTTGAAAAACCACTTTTCGCACTTGTGTTGGTGCAGGAAACCACTTTTGCACTTGTATTAGTGTGGAAAAAACACTTTTCGCACTTGTGTTAGTGTTGAAAAACCACTTTTTGCACTTGTGTTAGTGTTGAAAAACCACTTTTCGCACTTGTGTTGGTGCAGGAAACCACTTTTGCACTTGTATTAGTGTGGAAAAACCACTTTTCGCACTTGTGTTAGTGTTGAAAAACCACTTTTCGCACTTGTGTTAGTGTTGAAAAACCACTTTTCGCACTTGTGTTGGTGCAGGAAACCACTTTTGCACTTGTATTAGTGTGGAAAAAACACTTTTCGCGCTTGTGTTAGTGTTGCATATTCACTTTTTGCACTTGTGCTGGTGTTGAAAACCACAATTCGCAAATGTCTTGGTGTTGCAAAACCACTTATCGCACTTGTGCCTGTGTTGAAAACCACTTTTCGCACTTGTGTTAGTGTTGAAAAACCACTTTTCGCACTTGTGTTAGTGTTGAAAAACCACTTTTCGCACTTGTGTTGGTGCAGGAAACCACTTTTGCACTTGTATTAGTGTGGAAAAACCACTTTTCGCACTTGTGTTAGTGTTGAAAAACCACTTTTCGCTCTTGTGTTAGTGTTGAAAAACCACTTTTCGCACTTGTGTTAGGGTTGAAAAACCACTTTTCGCACTTGTGTTAGTGTTGAAAAACCACTTTTCGGACTTGTGTTAGTGTTGAAAAACCACTTTTCACACTTGTGTTGGTGCAGTAAACCACTTTTGCACTTGTATTAGTGTGGAAAAAACACTTTTCGCACTTGTGTCAGTGTTGAAAACCCACTTTTCGCACTTGTGTTAGTGTTGAAAAACCACTTTTCGCACTTGTGTTAGTGTTGAAAAACCACTTTTCGCACTTGTGTTAGTGTTGAAAAACCACTTTTTGCACTTGTGTTTGTGCAGGAAACCACTTTTGCACTTGTATTACTGTGGAAAAAACACTTTTCGCACTTGTGTTAGTGTTGAAAAACCACTTTTCGCACTTGTGTTAGTGTTGAAAAACCACTTTTCGCACTTGTGTTGGTGCAGGAAACCACTTTTGCACTTGTATTAGTGTGGAAAAAACGCTTTTTGCTCTTGTGTTAGTGTTGAAAAACCACTTTTCGCACTTGTGTTAGTGTTGAAAAACCACTTTTCGCACTTGTGTTAGTGTTGAAAAACCACTTTTCGCACTTGTGTTGGTGCAGGAAACCACTTTTGCACTTGTATTAGTGTTGAAAAAACGCTTTTTGCACTTGTGATAGTGTTGAAAAACCACTTTTCGGACTTGTGTTAGTGTTGAAAAACCACTTTTCACACTTGTGTTGGTGCAGTAAACCACTTTTGCACTTGTATTAGTGTGGAAAAAACACTTTTCGCACTTGTGTCAGTGTTGAAAAACCACTTTTCGCACTTGTGTTAGTGTTGAAAAACCACTTTTCGCACTTGTGTTAGTGTTGAAAAACCACTTTTTGCACTTGTGTTGGTGCAGGAAACCACTTTTGCACTTGTATTAGTGTGGAAAAAACACTTTTCGCACTTGTGTTAGTGTTGAAAAACCACTTTTCGCACTTGTGTTAGTGTTGAAAAACCACTTTTTGCACTTGTGTTTGTGCAGGAAACCACTTTTGCACTTGTATTACTGTGGAAAAAACACTTTTCGCACTTGTGTTAGTGTTGAAAAACCACTTTTCGCACTTGTGTTAGTGTTGAAAAACCACTTTTCGCACTTGTGTTGGTGCAGGAAACCACTTTTGCACTTGTATTAGTGTGGAAAAAACGCTTTTTGCTCTTGTGTTAGTGTTGAAAAACCACTTTTCGCACTTGTGTTAGTGTTGAAAAACCACTTTTCGCACTTGTGTTAGTGTTGAAAAACCACTTTTCGCACTTGTGTTGGTGCAGGAAACCACTTTTGCACTTGTATTAGTGTTGAAAAAACGCTTTTTGCACTTGTGATAGTGTTGAAAAACCACTTTTCGGACTTGTGTTAGTGTTGAAAAACCACTTTTCACACTTGTGTTGGTGCAGTAAACCACTTTTGCACTTGTATTAGTGTGGAAAAAACACTTTTCGCACTTGTGTCAGTGTTGAAAAACCACTTTTCGCACTTGTGTTAGTGTTGAAAAACCACTTTTCGCACCTGTGTTAGTGTTGAAAAACCACTTTTTGCACTTGTGTTGGTGCAGGAAACCACTTTTGCACTTGTATTAGTGTGGAAAAAACACTTTTCGCACTTGTGTTAGTGTTGAAAAACCACTTTTCGCACTTGTGTTAGTGTTGAAAAACCACTTTTCGCACTTGTGTTGGTGCAGGGAACCACTTTTGCACTTGTATTAGTGTGGAAAAAACGCTTTTCGCTCTTGTGTTAGTGTTGAAAAACCACTTTTCGCACTTGTGTTAGTGTTGAAAAACCACTTTTCGCACTTGTGTTAGTGTTAAAAAACCACTTTTCGCACTTGTGTTAGTGTTGAAAAACCACTTTTCGCACTTGTGTTGGTGCAGGAAACCACTTTTGCACTTGTATTAGTGTGGAAAAAACGCTTTTCGCTCTTGTGTTAGTGTTGAAAAACCACTTTTCGCACTTGTGTTAGGGTTGAAAAACCACTTTTCGCACTTGTGTTAGTGTTGAAAAACCACTTTTCGGACTTGTGTTAGTGTTGAAAAACCACTTTTCACACTTGTGTTGGTGCAGTAAACCACTTTTGCACTTGTATTAGTGTGGAAAAAACACTTTTCGCACTTGTGTCAGTGTTGAAAACCCACTTTTCGCACTTGTGTTAGTGTTGAAAAACCACTTTTCGCACTTGTGTTAGTGTTGAAAAACCACTTTTTGCACTTGTGTTGTTGCAGGAAACCACTTTTGCACTTGTATTAGTGTGGAAAAAACACTTTTCGCACTTGTGTTAGTGTTGAAAAACCACTTTTCGCACTTGTGTTAGTGTTGAAAAACCACTTTTCGCACTTGTGTTGGTGCAGGAAACCACTTTTGCACTTGTATTAGTGTGGAAAAAACGCTTTTCGCTCTTGTGTTAGTGTTGAAAAAACACTTTTCGCACTTGTGTTAGTGTTGAAAAACCACTTTTCGCACTTGTGTTAGTGTTGAAAAACCACTTTTCGCACTTGTGTTGGTGCAGGAAACCACATTTGCACTTGTATTAGTGTTGAAAAAACGCTTTTTGCACTTGTGATAGTGTTGAAAAACCACTTTTCGGACTTGTGTTAGTGTTGAAAAACCACTTTTCACACTTGTGTTGGTGCATTAAACCACTTTTGCACTTGTATTAGTGTGGAAAAAACACTTTTCGCACTTGTGTCAGTGTTGAAAAACCACTTTTCGCACTTGTGTTAGTGTTGAAAAACCACTTTTTGCACTTGTGTTGGTGCAGGAAACCACTTTTGCACTTGTATTAGTGTGGAAAAAACACTTTTCGCACTTGTGTTAGTGTTGAAAAACCACTTTTCGCACTTGTGTTAGTGTTGAAAAACCACTTTTCGCACTTGTGTTGGTGCAGTAAACCACTTTTGCACTTGTATTAGTGTGGAAAAAACGCTTTTCGCTCTTGTGTTAGTGTTGAAAAACCACTTTTCGCACTTGTGTTAGTGTTGAAAAACCACTTTTCGCACTTGTATTAGTGTTGAAAAACCACTTTTCGCACTTGTGTTGGTGCAGGAAACCACTATTGCACTTGTATTAGTGTGGAAAAACCACTTTTCGCACTTGTGTTAGTGTTGAAAAACCACTTTTCGCACTTGTGTTAGTGTTGAAAAACCACTTTTCGCACTTGTGTTGGTGCAGGAAACCACTTTTGCACTTGTATTAGTGTTGAAAAAACGCTTTTTGCACTTGTGATAGTGTTGAAAAACCACTTTTTGCACTTGTGATAGTGTTGAAAAACCACTTTTTGCACTTGTGTTAGTGTTGAAAAACCACTTTTCGCACTTGTGTTAGTGTTGAAAAACCACTTTTCGCACTTGTGTTAGTGTTGAAAAACCACTTTTCGCACTTGTGTTGGTGCAGAAAAACACTTTTCGCTCTTGTGTTAGTGTTGAAAAACCACTTTTCGCACTTGTGTTGGTGTTGAAAAACCACTTTTCGCACTTGTGTTAGTGTTGAAAAACCACTTTTCGCACTTGTGTTGGTGCAGAAAACCACTTTTGCACTTGTATTAGTGTGGAAAACCACTTTTCGCACTTGTGTTAGTGTTGAAAAACCACTTTTCGCACTTGTGTTAGTGTTGAAAAACCACTTTTCGCACTTGTGTTGGTGCAGGAAACCACTTTTGCACTTGTATTAGTGTTGAAAAAACGCTTTTTGCACTTGTGATAGTGTTGAAAAACCACTTTTCGCACTTGTGTTAGTGTTGAAAAACCACTTTTCGCACTTGTGTTAGTGTTGAAAAACCACTTTTCGCACTTGTGTTGGTGCAGGAAACCACTTTTGCACTTGTATTAGTGTGGAAAAAACACTTTTCGCACTTGTGTTAGTGTTGAAAAACCACTTTTTGCACTTGTGTTAGTGTTGAAAACCACTTTTCGCACTTGTGTTGGTGCAGGAAACCACTTTTGCACTTGTATTAGCGTGGAAAAACCACTTTTCGCACTTGTGTTAGTGTTGAAAAACCACTTTTCGCACTTGTGTTAGTGTTGAAAAACCACTTTTCGCACTTGTGTTGGTGCAGGAAACCACTTTTGCACTTGTATTAGTGTGGAAAAAACACTTTTCGCGCTTGTGTTAGTGTTGCATATTCACTTTTTGCACTTGTGCTGGTGTTGAAAACCACAATTCGCAAATGTCTTGGTGTTGCAAAACCACTTATCGCACTTGTGCCTGTGTTGAAAACCACTTTTCGCACTTGTGTTAGTGTTGAAAAACCACTTTTCGCACTTGTGTTAGTGTTGAAAAACCACTTTTCGCACTTGTGTTGGTGCAGGAAACCACTTTTGCACTTGTATTAGTGTGGAAAAACCACTTTTCGCACTTGTGTTGGTGTTGAAAAACCACTTTTCGCTCTTGTGTTAGTGTTGAAAAACCACTTTTCGCACTTGTGTTAGGGTTGAAAAACCACTTTTCGCACTTGTGTTAGTGTTGAAAAACCACTTTTCGGACTTGTGTTAGTGTTGAAAAACCACTTTTCACACTTGTGTTGGTGCAGTAAACCACTTTTGCACTTGTATTAGTGTGGAAAAAACACTTTTCGCACTTGTGTCAGTGTTGAAAACCCACTTTTCGCACTTGTGTTAGTGTTGAAAAACCACTTTTCGCACTTGTGTTAGTGTTGAAAAACCACTTTTCGCACTTGTGTTAGTGTTGAAAAACCACTTTTTGCACTTGTGTTTGTGCAGGAAACCACTTTTGCACTTGTATTACTGTGGAAAAAACACTTTTCGCACTTGTGTTAGTGTTGAAAAACCACTTTTCGCACTTGTGTTAGTGTTGAAAAACCACTTTTCGCACTTGTGTTGGTGCAGGAAACCACTTTTGCACTTGTATTAGTGTGGAAAAAACACTTTTCGCACTTGTGTTAGTGTTGAAAAACCACTTTTCGCACTTGTGTTAGTGTTGAAAAACCACTTTTCGCACTTGTGTTGGTGCAGGGAACCACTTTTGCACTTGTATTAGTGTGGAAAAAACGCTTTTCGCTCTTGTGTTAGTGTTGAAAAACCACTTTTCGCACTTGTGTTAGTGTTGAAAAACCACTTTTCGCACTTGTGTTAGTGTTGAAAAACCACTTTTCGCACTTGTGTTAGTGTTGAAAAACCACTTTTCGCACTTGTGTTGGTGCAGGAAACCACTTTTGCACTTGTATTAGTGTGGAAAAAACGCTTTTCGCTCTTGTGTTAGTGTTGAAAAACCACTTTTCGCACTTGTGTTAGGGTTGAAAAACCACTTTTCGCACTTGTGTTAGTGTTGAAAAACCACTTTTCGGACTTGTGTTAGTGTTGAAAAACCACTTTTCACACTTGTGTTGGTGCAGTAAACCACTTTTGCACTTGTATTAGTGTGGAAAAAACACTTTTCGCACTTGTGTCAGTGTTGAAAACCCACTTTTCGCACTTGTGTTAGTGTTGAAAAACCACTTTTCGCACTTGTGTTAGTGTTGAAAAACCACTTTTTGCACTTGTGTTGTTGCAGGAAACCACTTTTGCACTTGTATTAGTGTGGAAAAAACACTTTTCGCACTTGTGTTAGTGTTGAAAAACCACTTTTCGCACTTGTGTTAGTGTTGAAAAACCACTTTTCGCACTTGTGTTGGTGCAGGAAACCACTTTTGCACTTGTATTAGTGTGGAAAAAACGCTTTTCGCTCTTGTGTTAGTGTTGAAAAAACACTTTTCGCACTTGTGTTAGTGTTGAAAAACCACTTTTCGCACTTGTGTTAGTGTTGAAAAACCACTTTTCGCACTTGTGTTGGTGCAGGAAACCACATTTGCACTTGTATTAGTGTTGAAAAAACGCTTTTTGCACTTGTGATAGTGTTGAAAAACCACTTTTCGGACTTGTGTTAGTGTTGAAAAACCACTTTTCACACTTGTGTTGGTGCAGTAAACCACTTTTGCACTTGTATTAGTGTGGAAAAAACACTTTTCGCACTTGTGTCAGTGTTGAAAAACCACTTTTCGCACTTGTGTTAGTGTTGAAAAACCACTTTTTGCACTTGTGTTGGTGCAGGAAACCACTTTTGCACTTGTATTAGTGTGGAAAAAACACTTTTCGCACTTGTGTTAGTGTTGAAAAACCACTTTTCGCACTTGTGTTAGTGTTGAAAAACCACTTTTCGCACTTGTGTTGGTGCAGTAAACCACTTTTGCACTTGTATTAGTGTGGAAAAAACGCTTTTCGCTCTTGTGTTAGTGTTGAAAAACCACTTTTCGCACTTGTGTTAGTGTTGAAAAACCACTTTTCGCACTTGTATTAGTGTTGAAAAACCACTTTTCGCACTTGTGTTGGTGCAGGAAACCACTATTGCACTTGTATTAGTGTGGAAAAACCACTTTTCGCACTTGTGTTAGTGTTGAAAAACCACTTTTCGCACTTGTGTTAGTGTTGAAAAACCACTTTTCGCACTTGTGTTGGTGCAGGAAACCACTTTTGCACTTGTATTAGTGTTGAAAAAACGCTTTTTGCACTTGTGATAGTGTTGAAAAACCACTTTTTGCACTTGTGATAGTGTTGAAAAACCACTTTTTGCACTTGTGTTAGTGTTGAAAAACCACTTTTCGCACTTGTGTTAGTGTTGAAAAACCACTTTTCGCACTTGTGTTAGTGTTGAAAAACCACTTTTCGCACTTGTGTTGGTGCAGAAAAACACTTTTCGCTCTTGTGTTAGTGTTGAAAAACCACTTTTCGCACTTGTGTTGGTGTTGAAAAACCACTTTTCGCACTTGTGTTAGTGTTGAAAAACCACTTTTCGCACTTGTGTTGGTGCAGAAAACCACTTTTGCACTTGTATTAGTGTGGAAAACCACTTTTCGCACTTGTGTTAGTGTTGAAAAACCACTTTTCGCACTTGTGTTAGTGTTGAAAAACCACTTTTCGCACTTGTGTTGGTGCAGGAAACCACTTTTGCACTTGTATTAGTGTTGAAAAAACGCTTTTTGCACTTGTGATAGTGTTGAAAAACCACTTTTCGCACTTGTGTTAGTGTTGAAAAACCACTTTTCGCACTTGTGTTAGTGTTGAAAAACCACTTTTCGCACTTGTGTTGGTGCAGGAAACCACTTTTGCACTTGTATTAGTGTGGAAAAAACACTTTTCGCACTTGTGTTAGTGTTGAAAAACCACTTTTTGCACTTGTGTTAGTGTTGAAAACCACTTTTCGCACTTGTGTTGGTGCAGGAAACCACTTTTGCACTTGTATTAGTGTGGAAAAACCACTTTTCGCACTTGTGTTAGTGTTGAAAAACCACTTTTCGCACTTGTGTTAGTGTTGAAAAACCACTTTTCGCACTTGTGTTGGTGCAGGAAACCACTTTTGCACTTGTATTAGTGTGGAAAAAACACTTTTCGCGCTTGTGTTAGTGTTGCATATTCACTTTTTGCACTTGTGCTGGTGTTGAAAACCACAATTCGCAAATGTCTTGGTGTTGCAAAACCACTTATCGCACTTGTGCCTGTGTTGAAAACCACTTTTCGCACTTGTGTTAGTGTTGAAAAACCACTTTTCGCACTTGTGTTAGTGTTGAAAAACCACTTTTCGCACTTGTGTTGGTGCAGGAAACCACTTTTGCACTTGTATTAGTGTGGAAAAACCACTTTTCGCACTTGTGTTGGTGTTGAAAAACCACTTTTCGCTCTTGTGTTAGTGTTGAAAAACCACTTTTCGCACTTGTGTTAGGGTTGAAAAACCACTTTTCGCACTTGTGTTAGTGTTGAAAAACCACTTTTCGGACTTGTGTTAGTGTTGAAAAACCACTTTTCACACTTGTGTTGGTGCAGTAAACCACTTTTGCACTTGTATTAGTGTGGAAAAAACACTTTTCGCACTTGTGTCAGTGTTGAAAACCCACTTTTCGCACTTGTGTTAGTGTTGAAAAACCACTTTTCGCACTTGTGTTAGTGTTGAAAAACCACTTTTCGCACTTGTGTTAGTGTTGAAAAACCACTTTTTGCACTTGTGTTTGTGCAGGAAACCACTTTTGCACTTGTATTACTGTGGAAAAAACACTTTTCGCACTTGTGTTAGTGTTGAAAAACCACTTTTCGCACTTGTGTTAGTGTTGAAAAACCACTTTTCGCACTTGTGTTGGTGCAGGAAACCACTTTTGCACTTGTATTAGTGTGGAAAAAACGCTTTTTGCTCTTGTGTTAGTGTTGAAAAACCACTTTTCGCACTTGTGTTAGTGTTGAAAAACCACTTTTCGCACTTGTGTTAGTGTTGAAAAACCACTTTTCGCACTTGTGTTGGTGCAGGAAACCACTTTTGCACTTGTATTAGTGTTGAAAAAACGCTTTTTGCACTTGTGATAGTGTTGAAAAACCACTTTTCGGACTTGTATTAGTGTTGAAAAACCACTTTTCACACTTGTGTTGGTGCAGTAAACCACTTTTGCACTTGTATTAGTGTGGAAAAAACACTTTTCGCACTTGTGTCAGTGTTGAAAAACCACTTTTCGCACTTGTGTTAGTGTTGAAAAACCACTTTTCGCACTTGTGTTAGTGTTGAAAAACCACTTTTTGCACTTGTGTTGGTGCAGGAAACCACTTTTGCACTTGTATTAGTGTGGAAAAAACACTTTTCGCACTTGTGTTAGTGTTGAAAAACCACTTTTCGCACTTGTGTTAGTGTTGAAAAACCACTTTTCACACTTGTGTTGGTGCAGGAAACCACTTTTGCACTTGTATTAGTGTGGAAAAAACGCTTTTCGCTCTTGTGTTAGTGTTGAAAAACCACTTTTCGCACTTGTGTTAGTGTTGAAAAACCACTTTTCGCACTTGTGTTAGTGTTGAAAAACCACTTTTCGGACTTGTGTTAGTGTTGAAAAACCACTTTTCGCACTTGTGTTAGTGTTGAAAAACCACTTTTCGCACTTGTGTTGGTGCAGGAAACCACTTTTGCACTTGTATTAGTGTTGAAAAAACGCTTTTTGCACTTGTGATAGTGTTGAAAAACCACTTTTCAGACTTGTGTTAGTGTTGAAAAACCACTTTTCACACTTGTGTTGGTGCAGTAAACCACTTTTGCACTTGTATTAGTGTGGAAAAAACACTTTTCGCACTTGTGTCAGTGTTGAAAAACCACTTTTCGCACTTGTGTTAGTGTTGAAAAACCACTTTTCGCACCTGTGTTAGTGTTGAAAAACCACTTTTTGCACTTGTGTTGGTGCAGGAAACCACTTTTGCACTTGTATTAGTGTGGAAAAAACACTTTTCGCACTTGTGTTAGTGTTGAAAAACCACTTTTCGCACTTGTGTTAGTGTTGAAAAACCACTTTTCGCACTTGTGTTGGTGCAGGGAACCACTTTTGCACTTGTATTAGTGTGGAAAAAACGCTTTTCGCTCTTGTGTTAGTGTTGAAAAACCACTTTTCGCACTTGTGTTAGTGTTGAAAAACCACTTTTCGCACTTGTGTTAGTGTTGAAAAACCACTTTTCGCACTTGTGTTAGTGTTGAAAAACCACTTTTCGCACTTGTGTTGGTGCAGGAAACCACTTTTGCACTTGTATTAGTGTGGAAAAAACGCTTTTCGCTCTTGTGTTAGTGTTGAAAAACCACTTTTCGCACTTGTGTTAGGGTTGAAAAACCACTTTTCGCACTTGTGTTAGTGTTGAAAAACCACTTTTCGGACTTGTGTTAGTGTTGAAAAACCACTTTTCACACTTGTGTTGGTGCAGTAAACCACTTTTGCACTTGTATTAGTGTGGAAAAAACACTTTTCGCACTTGTGTCAGTGTTGAAAACCCACTTTTCGCACTTGTGTTAGTGTTGAAAAACCACTTTTCGCACTTGTGTTAGTGTTGAAAAACCACTTTTTGCACTTGTGTTGTTGCAGGAAACCACTTTTGCACTTGTATTAGTGTGGAAAAAACACTTTTCGCACTTGTGTTAGTGTTGAAAAACCACTTTTCGCACTTGTGTTAGTGTTGAAAAACCACTTTTCGCACTTGTGTTGGTGCAGGAAACCACTTTTGCACTTGTATTAGTGTGGAAAAAACGCTTTTCGCTCTTGTGTTAGTGTTGAAAAAACACTTTTCGCACTTGTGTTAGTGTTGAAAAACCACTTTTCGCACTTGTGTTAGTGTTGAAAAACCACTTTTCGCACTTGTGTTGGTGCAGGAAACCACTTTTGCACTTGTATTAGTGTTGAAAAAACGCTTTTTGCACTTGTGATAGTGTTGAAAAACCAC
The DNA here is from genome assembly GCF_964187855.1 of Myxine glutinosa. Classification (NCBI taxonomy): domain Eukaryota; kingdom Metazoa; phylum Chordata; class Myxini; order Myxiniformes; family Myxinidae; genus Myxine; species Myxine glutinosa. The sequence goes on from NC_136274.1 coordinate 1,886,722, forward strand.
TTTTCGGACTTGTGTTAGTGTTGAAAAACCACTTTTCACACTTGTGTTGGTGCAGTAAACCACTTTTGCACTTGTATTAGTGTGGAAAAAACACTTTTCGCACTTGTGTCAGTGTTGAAAAACCACTTTTCGCACTTGTGTTAGTGTTGAAAAACCACTTTTTGCACTTGTGTTGGTGCAGGAAACCACTTTTGCACTTGTATTAGTGTGGAAAAAACACTTTTCGCACTTGTGTTAGTGTTGAAAAACCACTTTTCGCACTTGTGTTAGTGTTGAAAAACCACTTTTCGCACTTGTGTTGGTGCAGTAAACCACTTTTGCACTTGTATTAGTGTGGAAAAAACGCTTTTCGCTCTTGTGTTAGTGTTGAAAAACCACTTTTCGCACTTGTGTTAGTGTTGAAAAACCACTTTTCGCACTTGTATTAGTGTTGAAAAACCACTTTTCGCACTTGTGTTGGTGCAGGAAACCACTATTGCACTTGTATTAGTGTGGAAAAACCACTTTTCGCACTTGTGTTAGTGTTGAAAAACCACTTTTCGCACTTGTGTTAGTGTTGAAAAACCACTTTTCGCACTTGTGTTGGTGCAGGAAACCACTTTTGCACTTGTATTAGTGTTGAAAAAACGCTTTTTGCACTTGTGATAGTGTTGAAAAACCACTTTTTGCACTTGTGATAGTGTTGAAAAACCACTTTTTGCACTTGTGTTAGTGTTGAAAAACCACTTTTCGCACTTGTGTTAGTGTTGAAAAACCACTTTTCGCACTTGTGTTAGTGTTGAAAAACCACTTTTCGCACTTGTGTTGGTGCAGAAAACCACTTTTGCACTTGTATTAGTGTGGAAAACCACTTTTCGCACTTGTGTTAGTGTTGAAAAACCACTTTTCGCACTTGTGTTAGTGTTGAAAAACCACTTTTCGCACTTGTGTTGGTGCAGGAAACCACTTTTGCACTTGTATTAGTGTTGAAAAAACGCTTTTTGCACTTGTGATAGTGTTGAAAAACCACTTTTCGCACTTGTGTTAGTGTTGAAAAACCACTTTTCGCACTTGTGTTAGTGTTGAAAAACCACTTTTCGCACTTGTGTTGGTGCAGGAAACCACTTTTGCACTTGTATTAGTGTGGAAAAAACACTTTTCGCACTTGTGTTAGTGTTGAAAAACCACTTTTTGCACTTGTGTTAGTGTTGAAAAACCACTTTTCGCACTTGTGTTGGTGCAGGAAACCACTTTTGCACTTGTATTAGTGTGGAAAAAACACTTTTCGCACTTGTGTTAGTGTTGAAAAACCACTTTTCGCACTTGTGTTAGTGTTGAAAAACCACTTTTCGCACTTGTGTTGGTGCAGGAAACCACTTTTGCACTTGTATTAGTGTGGAAAAAACACTTTTCGCGCTTGTGTTAGTGTTGCATATTCACTTTTTGCACTTGTGCTGGTGTTGAAAACCACAATTCGCAAATGTCTTGGTGTTGCAAAACCACTTATCGCACTTGTGCCTGTGTTGAAAACCATTTTGCACACTTGTGTTAGTGTTGCAAAACCACTTTTCGCACTTGTGTTATTGTTGCAAAAACCACTTTCTGCACTCGTACTTGGCATTGAAAACCACTTATCGCACTTGAGTTGGTATTGACAAACCACTTTTCGCACTTGTGCTTGTGTTGAAAAGCACTTCCTGCACTTGAGCTAGTGTAGCAGAACAACTTTCCGCACTTGTGCTGGTGTGGAAAACCACTTTCGCATTTGTATTATTGTTGCAAAACCAGTTTCGCACTTGTGTTAGTGTTTCAAAACCACTTTTCGCACATGTGTTAGTGTTGCAAATCCACTTTTCGCACTTGCTCCAGTGTTGAAACCCACTTTTCGCAATTGGGTTAGTGTTGCAAAACCACTTTTCGCACTTGTGCTCATGTTGAAAACCACTTTCAACACTTGTGTTAGTGTTGCAAACCACTTTCCGCACTCGTGCTACTGTTGTAAGCCACTTTTCGCACTTGTGTTAGTGTTGCAAAACCACTTTTCGCACTTGTATTATTGTTGCAAAACCATTTTCCACACTTCGTGTTGCAAAACCATTTTCCGCACTTGTGCTGGCATTAAAAACCACTTTCCACAGTCGTGCGAGTGTTGAAAACGACTTTTCGCAATTGGGGTGGTGTTGAAAACCATTTTCCACACTTGTGTAAGTGTTGCAAACCACTTTCCGCACTCGTGCTGGTGTTGTAATCCATTATTCGCATTTGTGTTAGTGTTGCAAAAACCAATTTCCACACTTCTGCTGCCGTTGAAAACCACTTTCAGCACTCGTGCTCATGTTGAAAACCACTTCTCACACCTGTGTTAGTGTTGCAAAACCACTTTTCTCACTCGTCCTTGTGTTCAAAAACCACTTTTCGCACTTATGTTATTGTTGCAAAAACCATTTTCCGCACTCGTACTGGCATTGAAAACCACTTGTCACACTTGTGTTATTCTTGCAAAAACCACTTTCTGCACTCGTACTGGCATTGAAAACCACTTATCGCACTTGAGTTGGTGTTGCCAAACCACTTTTCGCACTTGTGCTTGTGTTGAAAAGCACTTTCTGCACTTGAGCTAGTGTTGCAGAACAACTTTCCGCACTTGTGCTGGTGTTGAAAACCACTTTCGCACTTGTGTTAGTGTTGCAAAACCACTTGTCTCACTTGTGTTAGTCTTGCAAAACCACGTTCTACACTTGTGCCTGTGTTGCAAAACCACTGTCCACACTTGTGCCAGTGTTGAAAACCATTATTCGCATTTGTCGTCGTGTTGCAAAACCAATTTCCACACTTGTGCTGGCATTGAAAACCACTTTCCGCACTCGTGCCAATGTTGAAAACCTCCTTTCGCACTTGTGTTATTGTTGCAAAAACCACTTTCCTCACGCGTACTGGCGTTGAAAACCACTTTTCGCACTTGTGTTGGTGTTGCAAAACCACTTTCGCACTTGTTTTAGTGTTGGAAAACCACTTTCGCACTTGTGTTAGTTGCAAAATCACTTTCCGCGCTTGTGTTAGTGTTGCATATTCACTTTTTGCACTTGTGCTGGTGTTGAAAACCACAATTCGCAATTGTCTTGGTGTTGCAAAACCACTTATCGCACTTGTGCCTGTGTTGAAAACCATTTTGCACACTTGTGTTAGTGTTGCAAAACCACTTTTCGCACTTGTGTTATTGTTGCAAAAACCACTTTCTGCACTCGTAACTGGCATTGAAAACCACTTTTCACACTTGCGCTGGTGTGGCAGAACAACTTTCCGCACTTGTGCTGGCATTGAATACGACTTTTTGCACTTGGGTTAGTGTTGCAAAACCACTTTCCACACTCGTGCTGGCGTTGAATACCACTTTCGGCACTTGAGCTAGTGATGCAGAACCACTTTCACACTTGTGTTAGTGTTGCAAAACCACTTATCGCACTTGTGCTCATGTTGAAAACCACTTTCCACACTTGTGTTAGTGTTGCAAACCACTTTCCGCACTCATGCTACTGTTGTAAACCACTTTTCGCACTTGTGTTAGTGTTGCAAAACCACTTTTCGCACTTGTGTTAGTTTTGCAAAACCATTTTCTGCACTTGTGCTGGTGTTGAAATCCACCACTTTCCGCACTTGTTTTGTCTCAGTTTGTGGCTAGTGAGCAGAAAGTAGTTCTGCAACACTAGCTCAAGACATCCGCCAAACTAACACATCCGCCAAACAAACACATGCGCCAAACTTAGACATCCGCCAAACTAACACATCCACCAGACTAACACATCCGCCAAACAAACACATGCGCCAAACTAACACATCTGCCAAACAAACATGTGTGCCAAACTAAGACATCCGCTAAACTAACACATCCGCCAAATAAACACATGCGTCAAACAAAGACATCCACCAAACTAAGACATCCGCCAAACTAAGACATCCACCAAACAAACACATGTGCCAAACAAAGACATCCGCAAAACTAACACATCTGCCAAACAAACACATTCGCCAAACTAAGACATTCGCCAAACTAACACATCCGCCAAACAAACACATGCGCCAAACTAAGGCATCCGCCAAACTAACACACCCGCCAAACAAACGCATGCGCCAGACAAAGACATGTGCCACACTAAGGCATCCGCCAAACTAACACACCCGCCAAACAAACACATGCGCTAGACAAAGACATCCGCCAAACTAAGACATCCGCCAAACTAAGACATCCGCCAAACTAAGACATCCGCCAAACTAATACATCCGCCAAACTAAGACATCCACCAACCTAAGACATCCGCCAAACTAACACATCCGCCAAACAAACACATGCGCCAAACTTAGACATCCGCCAAACTAACACATCCACCAGACTAACACATCCGCCAAACAAACACATGCGCCAAACTAACACATCTGCCAAACAAACATGTGTGCCAAACTAAGACATCCGCTAAACTAACACATCCGCCAAATAAACACATGCGCCAAACAAAGACATCCGCCAAACTAAGACATCCGCCAAACTGAGACATCCACCAAACTAAGACATCCACCAAACAAACACATGTGCCAAACAAAGACATCCGCAAAACTAACACATCTGCCAAACAAACACATTCGCCAAACTAAGACATTCGCCAAACTAACACATCTGCCAAACAAACACATGCGCCAAACTAAGGCATCCGCCAAACTAACACACCCACCAAACAAACGCATGTGCCAGACAAAGACATGCGCCAAACTAAGGCATCCGCCAAACTAACACACCCGCCAAACAAACGCATGCGCCAGACAAAGACATCCGCCAAACTAAGACATCTGCCAAACTAAGACATCCACCAAACTAAGACATCCGCCAAACTAAGACATCCACCAACCTAAGACATCCGCCAAACAAACACAGTGCCAAACAAAGACATCCACAAAACTAGCACATCCGCCAAACAAACACAGTGCCAAACAAAGACATCCACCAAACAAACACATCCACCAAACTAAGACATCCACAAAACTAACACATCTGCCAAATAAACACGTGCGCCAAACTAAGACATCCACCAAACAAACACATGCACCAAACTAACACATGCGCCAAACAAACACATGCACCAAACAAACACATGTGCCAAACTAAGACATCCGCCAAACTAACACATCCGCCAAACAAACACATGCGCCAAACAAACACCATGTGCCAAACAAACACATGCGCCAAACAAACACATGCGCCAAACAAACAAATGTGCCAAACTAAGACATCCGCCAAACTAACACATCCGCCAAACAAACACATGCGCCAAACAAACACATGTGCCAAACAAACACATGCGCCAAACTAAGACATCCGCCAAACCAACACATGCACCAAACTAAGACATCCGCCAAAGTAACACATCCGCCAAACAAACGCATGCACCAAATTAAGACATCCGCCAAATTAACACATCCGCGAAACAAACACATGCGCCAAACTAAGAAATCCGCCAAACGAACACATCCGCCAAACAAACACATGCACCAAACGAAGACATCCGCCAATCTAACACATCCACCAAACAAAGACATGCGCCAAACTGAGACATCCGCCAAACGAACACATCCGCCAAACAAACACATGCACCAAACTAAGACATCCGCCAAACTAAGACATGCGCTAAACGAACACATCCGCCAAACAAACACATGCGCCAAACGAAGGCATCCGCCAAACTAACACATCCGGAAAAAAACACACATGTGCCAAACAAAGAAATCCGACAAACTAACACATGCGCCAAACTAAGTCATCCGCCAAACTAACACATCCACCAAACAACCACATGCACCAAACTAAGACATCTGCCAAACAAACACATGCGCCAAACTAAGACATCCGCAAAACTAACACATCCACCAAACAAACACATGCGCCAAACTAAGACATCCGCCAAACAAACACATGCGCCAAACTAAGACATCCGCCAAACTAACACATCCGCCAAACAAATACATGCGCCAAACAGAGACATCCGCCAAACTAAGACGTCCGCCAAACAAACACACGTGCCAAACAAAGACATCCGCAAAACGAACACATCCTCCAAACAAACACATTCGCCAAACTAAGACATCCGCCAAACTAACACATCCGCAAAACAAACACATGTACCAAACTAAGACAGCCGCGAAACTAACACATCCGCCAAACAAACACGTGCGCCAAACAAACACCATGTGCCAAACAAACACATGCGCCAAACAAACACATGCGCCAAACAAACACATGCGCCAAACTAAGACATCCGCCAAACTAACACATGCACCAAACTAAGACATCCGCAAAACTAACACATCAGCCAAACAAACACGTGCGCCAAACTAAGACATCCGCCAAACTAACACATGTGCCAAACTAACACATGCACCAAACAACCACATGCGCCAAACTAAGACATCCACCAAACAAACACATGCACCAAACTAAGACATCCGCAAAACTAACACATCAGCCAAACAAACACGTGCGCCAAACTAAGACATCCGCCAAACTAACACATGTGCCAAACAAACACATGCGCCAAACAAACACGTGCGCCAAAATAAGACATCCGCCAAACAAACACATGCGCCAAACGAAGACATCCGCCAAACTAACACATCCGCGAAACAAACACATGTGCCAAACTAAGAAATCCGCCAAACTAACACATCCACCAAACAAACACATGCACCAAACGAAGACATCCACCAAACAAACACATGCGCCAAACTAAGACATCCGCCAAACTAAGACATCCGACAAACAAACACATGCACCAAACTAAGACATGCGCCAAACTAACACATCCGCCAAGCAAACACGTGCGCCAAACTAAGACATCTGCCAAACTAACACATGTGCCAAACAAACACATGCGCCAAACAAACATGTGTGCCAAACTAAGACATCCGCCAAACAAACACCTGCGCCAAAGTAAGCCATCCGCCAAACTAACACATCCGCCAAACAAACACATGCGCCAAACTAAGACAACCGCCAAACTAACACATCCGCCAAACAAGCACATGTGCCAAACGAAGAAATCCGCCAAACTAACACATCCACCAAACAAACACATGCACCAAACTAAGATATCCGCCAAACTAAGCCAATCCGCTAAACGAACACATCCGCCAAACAAACGCATCTGCCAAACTAAGACATCCGCCAAACAAACACATCCACCAAACAAATACATGCGCCAAACTAAGACATCCGCCAAACTAACACATCCGCCGAACAAACTCATGCGCCAAACTAAGACATCCGCCAAACAAACACATGCGCCAAACGAAGACATCCGCCAAACTAACACATCCACCTAACAAACACATGCGCCAAACTAAGACATCCGCCAAACAAACACATGCGCCATACTAAGACATCCGCCAAAGTAACACATTTTCCAAACAAACACATGCGCCAAACTAAGACATCCGCCAAACGAACACATCCGCCGAACAAACTCATGCACCAAACTAAGACATCCGCCAAATTAGCACATCCGCCAAACAAACACATATGCCAAACTAAGACGTCTGCCAAACTAACACATCCGCCAAACAAACACATGTGCCAAACTAAGAAATCCGCCAAACAAACACATGCGCCAAACTAAGACATCTGCCAAACTAACACATCCACCAAACAAATACATGCGCCAAACGAAGACATCCGCCAAACAAACACATGCGCCATACTAAGACATCCGCCAAAGTAACACATCCGCCAAACAAACACAGGTCCCAAACAAACACATGCGCCAAACTAAGACATCCGCCAAACCAACACATGCGCCAAACTAAGACATCCGCCAAACTAACACATCCGCCAAACAAACACATGCACCAAATTAAGACATCCGCCAAATTAACACATCCGCGAAACAAACACATGCGCCAAACTAAGAAATCCGAGAAACTAACACATCCGCCAAACAAACACATGCACCAAACGAAGACATCCGCCAATTTAACACATCCACCAAAAACAGGGACATGCGCCAAACTAAGACATCCGCCAAACGAACACATCTGCCAAACAAACTAATGCACCAAACTAAGACATCCGCCAAACTAACACATCCGCCAAGCAAACACATGTGCCAAACTAAGACATCCGCCAAACTAACACATCTGCCAAACAAACACATGCGCCAAACTAAGAATCTGCCAAACTAACACATCCGTCAAACAAACACATGCGCCAAACTAAGTCATCCGCCAAACTAAGACATCCGCTAAACTAACACATCCGCCAAACAAACACATGCGCCAAACTAACACATCCGCCGAAAAAACCCATGCGCCAAACTAAGACATCCGCCAAACTAGCACATCCGCCAAACAAACACATATGACAAACTAAGACGTCTGCCAAACTAACACATCCGCCAAACAAACACATGCACCAAACAAAGAAATCCGCCAAACTAACACATGCGCCAAACTAAGACATCCGCCAAACTAACACATCCACCAAAAAAAACACATGCGCCAAACTAAGACATCCGCCAAACAAACACATGCGCCAAACTAAACAATCCGCCAAACTAACACATCCACCAAACAAACACATGCGCCAAACTAAGACATCCGCCAAACAAACACATGCAACATACTCAGACATCCACCAAAGTAACACATCCGCCAAACAAACACATGTGCCAAACTAACACATCCGCCAAACTAACACATCCGCCAAACAAACACATGCGCCAAACAAAGACGTCCGCCAAACAAACACACGTGCCAAACAAAGACATCCGCAAAACTAACACATCCGCCAAACAAACACATTCGCCAAACTAAGACGTCCGCCAAACAAACACACGTGCCAAACAAAGACATCCGCAAAACTAACACATCCGCAAAACAAACACATGCACCAAACTAAGACATCCGCGAAACTAACACATCCGCCAAACAAACACGTGCGCCAAACTAAGACATCCGCCAAACTAACACATGCGCCAAACAAACACATGCGCCAAACAAACACATGCGCCAAACTAAGACATCCGCCAAACTAAGACATCCACCAAACAAACACATGCACCAAACTAAGACATCCGCCAAACTAACACATCCGCCAAACAAACACGTGCACCAAACTAAGACATCCGCCAAACTAACACATGCGCCAAACAAAAACATGCGCCAAACAAACACGTGCGCCAAAATAAGACATCCGCCAAACAAACACATTCGCCAAACGAAGACATCCGCCAAACTAACACATCCGCAAAACAAATACATGCGCCAAACTAAGAAATCCGCCAAACGAACACTTCCGCCAAACAAACACATGCACCAAACGAAGACATCCACCAAACAAACACATGCGCCAAACTAAGACATCCGCCAAACTAACACATCCGCCAAACTAACACATCCGCCAAACAAACACATGCGCCAAACTAAGACATCCGCCAAACTAACACATCCGCCAAACAAACTCATGCGCCAAACTAATATATCCGCCAAACTAGCACATCCGTCAAACAAACACAGATGCCAAACTAAGACGTCTGCCAAACTAACACATCCGCCAAACAAACACATGCGCCAAACTAAGAAATCCGCCAAACTAACACATGTGCCAAACTAAGACATCCGCCAAACTAACACATCCACCAAACAAACACATGCGCCAAACCAAGACATCCACCAAACAAACACATGCGCCAAACTAAGACATCCACCAAACTAACACATCCACCAAACAAACACATGCGCCAAACTAAGACATCCGCCAAACAAACACATGCGCCATACGAAGACATCCGCCAAAGTAACACATCCGCCAAACAAACACATGCACCAAACTAAGACATCCGCCAAACTAACACATCCGCCAAACAAACACATGCGCCAAACAAAGACATCCGCCAAATGAAGACATCCGCCAAACTAAGACATCCGCCAAACAAACACATGCACCAAACTAAGACATCCGCCAAACTAACACATCGGCCAAGCAAACACGTGCGCCAAACTAAGACATCCGCCAAACTAACACATGCGCCAAACAAACACATGCGCCAAACAAACATGTGCGCCAAACTAAGACATCCGCCAAACAAACACCTTCGCCAAACTAAGCCATCCGCCAAACTAACACATCCGCCAAACAAACACATCCGCCAAACTAACACACCCGCCAAACAAACACGTGCGCCAAAGAAACACGTGCGCCAAACTAAGACATCCGCCAAACTAAGACAATGCGCTAAACTAACACATCCGCCAAACAAACGCATGCGCCAAACTAAGAAATCCGCCAAACAAACACATGCGCCAAACTAAGACATCCGCCAAACTAACACATCCACCAAACAAACACATCCACCAAACTAACACATCCACCAAACAAACACGTGCGCCAAACTAACACATCCGCCAAAGTAACACATCCGCCAAACAAACACATGCGCCAAACTAAGACATCAGCCGAACCAACACATCCGCCGAACAAACACATGCGCCAAACTCAGACATCCGCCAAACGAAGACATCCACCAAACAAACATATGCATAAAACAAACACATCTGCCAAACAAACACGTGCGCCAAACTAACAGATCCGCCAAACGAACACATCAACCAAACAAACACATCCACCACACTAACACATCCACCAAACCAATACATGCGCCAAACTAACACATCCGCCAAACAAACACATCCACCAAACTAACACATCCACCAAAGGAACACATCCGCCAAATTAACACAACCGCAAAACTAACACATCCGCCAAACTAACACATCCACCAAACAAACACGTGTGCCAAACTTATACATCCGCCAAACTAACACATCCGCCAAACAAACACATGCACCAAACTAAGACATCAGCCAAACCAACACATCTGCCAAACCAACACATCCGCCAAACTAACGCATCCGCCAAACTAACACATCCACCAAACAAACACATGCGCCAAACTAACACATCCTCTGTCGTCTGTCGTCGTCTGTCGTCCGTTAACTTTTCGACGTTAACACTCCAGTGTCCACAAATATCAACCGATTCTGATCAAACTTGACATGCGGCATTCTTACCCCAAGGACCAGGATGGTATTAAATTTCAGCCCGATCCGCTGAAAAATGGCGGACTTAGGCGACCATTTTGTTTTTGGTCATGAAAACGACGTTAACACTCTAGCGTCCACAAATATTAACAGATTTTGATCAAACCTAGAATGTTTAACTCTTACCACACAAGGTAGGTTGCTATTTCATTCCAACCCGATCCGTCACAAAATGGCCACCATAGGCCGCCATATTGTTTTCAGCTCTGAAACGACATTGTTATATATTTTGTATTCATTTGACATATATAAATATCATGAAACATTTACTCCTACTCAATTCTATTTCTGCAATATTGTTGCAATGCTTAAAGATGCATCGTCACGTTTGCAGCCGTAGTTTCTGGCAGTCAGGTAACATTTTTCTCAATGATTAGCATGTATATGAAATGTCCATACTCCATATACATTTTCCCTATAACTTTCATGACAAGGATTCCCTGCAATTTCTTCTGACGTCACTTAAATGTGCACTTGCGACGTTTTGTGGGCATGTTCACTGGGACAAGATGTGGGGGTGGTTGACTTTGAAAGCGAATTACACCCGTTTCCTTTTATCTACACAACTATATTTCTGCCAGATTGTTGCAAAGTGTAACATTGTATCAATTGTAAAACAAGGACAAGTATAAGGATACAAGGACCTTAAAATTATTACACAAGGTTGTTGGCTTTTCATTTAAGTCAGATCTAGTACAGACAACTGACCTACTTTAAAGTTGTCCAGTCAGTTCAGTTGAGTTCTGCTTCCCTGGAAGCTCTAGTTACTATTCAAGAGCCTAGATTTATGAACGTTTTTTCCTGAAGCAGATTTATCCACAAGATTAATAATAATAGTTTTTTTTTTTTTTTTTTTTTTTTTTTTTTTTGTATACAAGATCGAGGCTCGTGAAAGAGCGAACATTAATCACACAGAAAGACAAACAGACACATAAAACAAATAACATCGGGAGCGGTAGACAAGATGGGGAGAGAGGGGGAAGGACACAAACACAACATTTGAGAGCAGGGACCGAGAGACATGGAGACATCGAGAGATCTGTGGGAGGGAGAGGGCTTTGGGGGGGAGGCATGTGAAGGGGGGGAGGCATGTGAAGGGGGGGGGGTGGGAGAGGTATAAACATATGGACACTGCCAGGATTTCCAGGAAAGAAGTTGGAATTTCAAACAAGGTGGATCTGGGGTGAATTAGTGGGGGTAGAAAAGATCAAGGTTATGGATGGGGGAAGATAAGAGATGGTGGTGAACAGCTGTTTTAAAGACCTGGAGGGAGGAGAGGGATTGAAGGGAGTGTGGGAGTTTGTTCCACAGGCGGGAGAAAAGAGGAATGAAAGAGTGAAGGTGAGCAGAGAGCCGAGATTTCGGCAGTTTAACCATCAGAGGGTTGCTGGCAGATCTTGTGCGACCTGTAGGAATATTTGGGGGACAGAGCACAGAGAGAGCTGGGGGAGCAAGGCCGGAGAGGAGTCGGTAGAAGACAGAAAGGCCACCTACCTGCCTGCGGTGAGTGAGTGAAAGGCCCTCAGAGATAGCTTCATCGCGGGAGATTCCAATGATTTTGAAAGCTTTGGATTCAACAGCGTGAAGCCGAGCCAGGTGTGAGGCAGGAGCACCAGCCCATAGGGGAGAACAGTATTCCATTGAGCTGCGGATGAAAGCCTTGTATGTGGTGAGGAGCTCAGGTGTGCCGACGAAGGACTTCGCACGACGGAGGATGCCCAGTCGGCGACTGGCTTTGGAGGCCAGCTTGGAAATGTGGTTTTCCCAAGAAAGATCATGGCAGATAGTGAGACCCAAAAGCTTGAGTGACAGAACTTCTTGGAGAGGATTGTTGAGAAAGTAGATGGGAGGGTTGTCCAGTCGATCTTTTCGGAGAGACATAGTAAGAGAGTGAGATTTGTCAGGATTGAAAGACATGTTCCACTTGTTTGACCAGTCTGTGATTTTGTCCAGGTCTTCAGAGAGTGAGGAGGCTGCAGACTACCGATCTGAGGGAAGAGGAATGGAGCGGCAGAGAGTGGAGTCATCAGCAAAGAGATAGAGAGGATTTTCCAGAGAGTCGGAGAGATCATTGATAAAGACCAGAAAAAGCACAGGGCCCAGCACACTTCCTTGGGGAACTCCAGCCTGAACAGGAAGGGGAGATGAGAGAAATCCATTCAGGGCCACACGTTGACTACGACCAGAGAGGAAGTCTGCAAGCCATGCATGGAGATTTCCATGGATACCATAGGAGGAGAGTTTGGTGAGCAGAGCTGGGTGCCAGACCGTATCAAAGGCCCGTGATATGTCAAGGGAGACAGCTCTGATTTCCTGTTTGGCATTGAGGACCTCCATCCATTGTTGAGACAGCAGAAGCAGAATGTCCAGAGTAGAGTGACCTGGTCTGAAACCAAATTGATGATCAGAGATCAAGCCATTGGAGAAGAGGAAAGATTTCATATCTGAAGCAATGATGGATTCCATGACTTTGCTGATAATTGGGAGCAGGCTGATTGGTCTGTAGTTGCAAGGATCTGTTTTTGCACCTTTTTTGTGTAAAGCGGTAATGTTTGCTGATTTCCAGGATGCTGGCAGATGACCTTGAGCAAAAGATAGGGTGAAAAGAACAGAGAGAGGGTGAGATGGAGCGGCAGAGCAGGATTTTAGGACCCGTGGGCTGATGCCATCTGGTCCAGTTGCAGAATCAGAGTCGAGGTTTGACAAAAACTCCTCCACCTTGTCAGGAGAGAAGGACACAGAGTCCAGGAGCAGTTGGGTTCGACAGGGAAAGGTGGGAACAGAGAGAGATGGGTTTGGGACTAAGGATTTTGAGGCGAACACAGAGTTGAGGCATTCGGCTTTGTCACGTGCGATGTCAACTGTGTGGCCATTTGGGGTAAGGGAGGGGATGGAGGGGGAACAAACACCAGAAACGGATTTGACCAGACGCCACCAGGATTTGGAGGAAGGAGACAGGTTTGAGAGTTCATTCTTGAGTGAGGAGAGATAGTGCTTCCTGGCACTCCTGAGGGTAGACACACACTTGTTCCGAGCTTGGTGGAAGGAACTGAGATTTCCTTCAGTTGGATTAGCCTTCCAAGAGGCAAAGGCAAGTTGTTTCAGGGCAACTGCCTCACCACAAGATTCAGTGTACCATGGACGGGAGGAAGGGTAAGACAATTGAAGGCGAGATGGGATAAATCTGTGCATGAGAGAGATCAGTTTGCTTTGGAAGAATTCCCAGGAAGAATTGATGTCAGAGGCAGTGGAGATGGGAGACCAATCCAGACAATTGATGGCTGCTTGAAGACCGTCCCAGTTGGCCTGAGTGAAATGCCAGACTCGTCGACGCTGAGGAGGCTCTCTGAGAATGGCCAGAGAGATGTCCACTTTGACAAGCACATGATCAGAAGAACCGATTGGAGCAGTAGAAGAGCAGCAGACATTAGCAGGGAAGTTTGTCATAACCAAGTCTAGAAGAGAAGATACTCCATTGGCTGAGATCCGGGTCGGGAAATTGACAGATTGTGTCAATCCCAGTGAGTCACAGAAGTCCTTTGCTGAGGTGCCATGACTGGTGAGAGAGGAACCCACACCCAACCAGGTGGCATGATGACAGTTGAAGTCACCACATATGAGGAAGAGAGAGTTGGGATGAGTGGATAGAAGTTGGTCCATGTTGTCAGACATTGAAATGTAGATGGAGTCATCACTGTTTGGGGGACGGTACAGAACACATATGAACAAAAGGTGGGAGCGGAGAGGAAGCCGTAACCAGAGGTACTCCTGCGGGTGAGGAGGAAAGAGAGCAGTGCAAGGAGAGTGAGGAAGAGAGTTTTTGACAAAGATAGCCACCCCACCACCAGGCCGAGGCTCAGGTCTATCATACCGGAGGAGGGAGTAACCAGGAAGAGATATTAAGGAATCAGAGACATCTTGAAGGAGGAAAGTCTCTGTTAAGCAGATCAAGTCTGGATTTTCAGAAGCAACCTGTATGGAGAGATCAGTCAGGTTTGAGCGAAGGCCCCGGATGTTTGAGGTCCATACCGTTAATGAAGAGAGAGGGGGAGCATCGGGTACAGGACAGTGGAGGGGAGGAGTAGGGTAAGATGAAGGATGAGAGGGGGAGGTAGGGAGAGCAGTTGATAGTGTTTCAGATGTTGCAGAAGAGTTCCAAGAAAGGGAAGGATGAGGAGGATGAAAGGTTTGATGGTGAAGGGATGCGGCACAGTGAGGGGTTGTTTGAGGGGGGGCAGAGGAAAGTAGAAGGTTTGGGGGGGGTGGAGGTATGAGATAGAAGGGAGACGAAGTGGGGAGGAGGCAGCTTGGAGGAGGAGGGGGGAGGAGAGAGAATTGGAGAGGAATGGTATGGGGGGAGAATTGAATGGGAGGGATTGGGGGGGAGTTTTGAAGGGGAGGAGTGAGGGGGGAGTTTAGGAGGGGAGGGGCAAGGGGGGAGTTTTGGAGGGAAGGGGCAAGGGGGGAGATCAGGAGTGGAGGGGCAAGGGGGGGGATTAGGATGGGAGGGGCAAAGGGGGGATTAGGAGGGGAGGGGCAAAGGGGGAGTTTAGGAGGGGAAGGGCAAGGGGGGAGTTCAGGAGTGGAGGGGCAAGGGGGGAGTTTAAGAGTGGAGGGGCAAGGGGGAAGTTTCGGAGTGTAGGTGCAAGGGGGGGGATTTGGATGGGAGGGGCAAGAGGGGAGTTTAGAAAGTGGATGATGAATGAAAGACGAACATTGATAACAAATTGGGTTTGTTGTGATTTTCAAGTTAGCAATCCGATTCAGAACGATGGAGGAGGGATGGAATGAATGTGAATTTAGACCATGTAGTGAGGGAGACGTATAAGATATTGAATTTCTTTTTTTTGAAGTGGAATGAGTTGGAGAGGAAATTGAGAAAAGCCTTTTAAATAGGAAGAAAAACAGCGTGTTGTAATATACCACTGAATAAAACACAGAAGGGGAAAGGTTAAACATATTTAAATAATATTTAAACAGAACTATGAACAATCTTATATGCACAAAAATACAAACGGGGGGAGAGCCGAGAGGGACCACCATGAGTCACGTGAACAGGGCAAACGGTGGATGGCAAGGAGATAATGGGGGTGGGGCGAACAGCACACCTGGACAGAAAATACAGGATGAGACAACAGTACACGTGGAGAAAAGAAAATAAATGTTTTTGTTTTTTTTGTTTTTTTGGTGGGGGGGGGGGTGGGGATTTAGAACGTTAGACAGTATTATGTTCGGGATAGAAGGGAAAAAACCAAGAGCCAAGCAAAACACGCTTAAGTTAACAAAACACCGACGGGGGTACAACTACAAGGCCACACACGAGGAGCAGAACACGATTAATTAATTACGAGTTACAGGAAATTCAAACCAAAACTAACTATAATCAAACAATATCGCATGGACGATAAAATAACGAGTTGAAATTTGACAATCTATCTGGGGAAATGGGGGAGAAACACGTGGTCGAAGAACGAACGAACGAATAAGAATGAATAAACGAATGAGCACAGAGAAGGTAATGTCTTTTTTTTTTTTTTTTTTGAGTTGAGATTTACATAAGGAAGTAGGCTTTGGGGTGGAAAGACTGCGAAAACAGAGAACGAAAGTTATTGGATCACAAACGACAGGCGCTGAGAGAAAAACAAAGCCTCAAGGTTGTACAGTGTACACTGTACAACTACAAGGCCTCAAGACGACACGAATTAACACGATTTTCAATACAGGTATGAAAGATTTGCACCGAAAATCTTTGTCGGGACAATATACGTACATACACCATAAAATAAATACAGTTATAACGAAAATACAAATGGGAACAATTACTTAACTTCGATTTCGATGGAGAGCGTGTGGAGCTGCGAAAAAACGAACCCTCGCCAGCAAGACCGGAAACGGAAGACCAGTTGTCATTTATGTATGTAATTATTTATAAAATAAAAAAAACATCAGTTCGTATCTCATCTCGTTTCACAATAATATATTTATATTTTCCAGTCGTGTGTTTCATATAAGTCTCAAATTCCTTTTTACTACATAATGTAGAACAATTTTATTGTCTCTCCAAAAATTATTTACATCTATTGAATTGAATTGAAATAAAATAAAAGTATTGGCATTGTTTCTTATTGAGCCATGAGGGAGTTGAAGGTATGATTGACTGAGATAAATACAATTACAAGAAGAATGTCTCCCCCTTGTATAGTAGCTATCCATAACCGTTTGGTTTCTCTCATTAACACGATCATTAAAGATGACGAGGTTCTTTTTTGATTTATCTAAATCTTGGAGTGAAGGTATATCATCCGTATTATCACTGTTAATACAAGTTATGGGTTTTGGTTTCGGTTTTGATTTCTTTTTTGTATCACAAAATAGCTGTATTATATCTTCAATGTTATAATCATTTAGTTTGTTTTGAAGTTTAAATAAACCGATTATATCTTCTTTTTGTAAAGTCGCATTAAAACCTTGTGATAGTAGTTGCTACTCGGGTTGAAAACTTGACTTTGTGAAAATTATTAAATTATCATAATCTAAAAAGTTGGGAGTAAGGAGCATCTTTAAAAGCAAACAGGTTTTTCACATCCGCTTGAACCAACTATTAGACATCTTTAACACATACGTTAACAAAGAAACATATGTCTGAACCAGAACCAACTTATTGTTATCTATGTGAGCGTGATTTTAAAATTCATAGTGATTATGTTAAACATAAACAAACGAAAAGACAAATAACCAAGATGAATTTTAAAGGTGTTAAATCATTTGATTCACTGCTTGAATATGCAAGATCAAAAGGTACATATTGTTACAGATCGCGGTTTAGATGTTATGATGGGCCGAGCGGATGGTCCAACCGCGACCTAACAGGATCCCCAATTGGCCCGATTCCACCCGACGTTGACCAGATCGCACCACAGATATTCAATCGGGAAACCACTAAAGCGACCGAAAGAGAAGGAAAAAGAGAAGAAGACAGAGTACGGAGGAAGAACAGATTTATTATACACACACAAGCAAAAAGAAAGAGCGACCAAAATTATTTACAGCAATGGATGGAAGAAGCAGTCACACAGTGCATCGTTAGCTTATCCTATTCAATTTACTTAACCCCAGGACAACGAGTAGGACAGACGACGTTCACACTTACATGGGGGATATTGCAGGCAGGTAGGGCTTGAGGTGGATTGCTGGAGAGGGAGGCAGGGTCGGAGGCAGCAGCTCTCAATTCCTCGCGTTTTTGGCGGGAAAACCCTCCGTCGCGTATCCGCTGCCGATGCTGTAGACGTCACGCGCTGGCTCGGTCACACCTGCTCCTCTCCTTCTGGTGGAGCCGTCTCCCTCCTCTCAGTGCGTCTCTCCAAAGCTGGTTTCCTCTCCGAGTACCTCTCCTCTTTGGCTTGGAGCGTCTCGCATCTCACCGCTCACAGCTCAGCTCACAGCTCTTCTCGTATGTCACCTCTTCGCTCATCTCTCATCTGCCGAAGCAGTCCCTTCCAGTCCCTTTTATTACTTCGGGCGGAATCAAGCCGCCGGCTGCGAGGGCACGCCTACCGGGTCGCTAACCGCGGTGCTGGTTGGCCAAGTGGGGTTGGCTCACTCCTCCCCTCTATGACGAGGTGGAGACACGCCTTTCTTCTCCGAGATTAGCACATGGGCAATGGCGGCTTGCGGGATTGAACACCACTCGCACCGCTTTTGAAAGGAACTTTGGAGAGCGGAGATGATTGGGGAAATTGGAAGGGCCTACGCTTATTTCGTTTGATACAATGCAGAGTCAATCTAGTGGGAAACACATATTTAGCCTACATGGAATAAGGAAATACACTATTTAAAAAGATATATCGTGGCCTGCGTGTAAGTTTCATGGAATTAACTAGGAGGACAGCTGCGACCATTATTTACATTACCAGGGTGTTACACATAACAAAACCATACTTTTCACATTCGTTACACTTCCTCCAAAATTGTTACACTTCTCAAAACCCGTTACACTTCTCAAATTCGTTACACTTCTCAAATTCGTTACACTGCACCCTCCTTTCTTCAGGTCCGTTCTCGGGCCTACAAAACTTTAACTTAGTGTGACATGTAGGTGTAATTCCCTCTACAATTAACTTGACCCTGAGTGTGACAATCTTAAAACACAAATAAGTATGTCCCCCTATTGCATTGCACCCTGTCTAACAGACTCAAGCCCACAGCTAACCGAATTACGGGATTGTTCTCAACTATACATTTACGGTGGGGAGCATTATTTACAATGACGTGATTTCTTATTTACACGCAACCCAGGACCTGTGTTTTTTTTTTCTTTTTTTTTTCTTTTTAGGGAACAAGAAAAAGAAATTCCTGTTGGGAGGGAGGAGACAGCACGCATTGCATCGATGCACCAGTACCAATACCACCAAAGCACCCAAAAGCACCACAAAGCACCAAAAGCACCACAAAGCACCAAAAGCACCACAACGCACCAAAAGCACCACTCGGTGCACAGTCACCATGGTTCATAATAAACGTAACAAAACAACTGGTGGTGGTCTTCTCTTTCTCTGCTGGGCCGATGTTCTTCCCGACGTCTTCTGGCTTCATGCGGCCTACTTGGAAATAATAAAAAGCACAACTTGTGTTCGTTTTTATTTAGGGCCTCAGGGGCCAACTAAGGGTGGTCTACCTGTTTGGCATAGGTGCCACCTTACCGAGGTCCGCAAGCAAGATTCCCTGGCCACTATGGCCAGTCTCCAACAGAGGTGCCCTGCCCCAGAACCTGGGGTCCATCAAGTGGTACTTGGCCGCAGAACAGCGGTCCATAAAGTGGTACATCAACGCAATGCATGCTGGTTCTGGGAATCTCGTGCGCACAATGGCCACCTCACGCACGCTCCCCTCGGCACCCAATGGCGCACAGGTCATGTGGGAGACAAAAGAGACAATTGAGCGAGGGGTAAGGTCACAAGGGTACACATCAATAAGGCAATGCAAGGCGAAATGCATACGGAGGGCGAAGTGAGAAAGCTCGTCCCTACCGTACGTCACCCCCCTGTCACCTACACTACCCTTGCCCTTACCCCATATTTACAAAATCTACCCATTTACAAATTCGTCACTACTTTCACGTCTTCCCCATATTTCTCCTATACCAAATTCGTCGCCACAATCCCTCTACTTCAAAATTTGCCATCACCAAATTCATCATCAATCTTCATAAGGAGGCAGAGATGGAACATCAAAGCACAATGTCACACCCACGTCATGATGCGTCTCACAATCCAAACATTTGCATCATAAAAAATAATCAAAACATGGCATGGTGTGGAGTACCTGTCACCTCAGGTGAGTGGATGCAGATGGTGCGAGGAGATCCTTCATCCTAACTATTTTCTAAATGACTTTAACACACTTTACACTACCCGGGGTCTTTCCCTGCCAATCCATTGGCCACTTACACTATGGGTTCTAAAAACCAATTCCCATTGACCAAACTGTGGTGCTTCTCAATTTGGGGTCTCACTCCCCCCGATTCATCTCCCGGTGCCCTCGCACAATTTCTGGGCTGCGACGTGTAGCTCTCCCAGCAGGTCTACCCACCTGCACACCTCCACCACTGCAGTTGCCACCCGAGCTTACCTAGCTCCTCACCCTAACCTAACTAACTGGGGAAGGCCCTCTCCTGGCTCTGTCACCCCTTGGTGCCCTCTGGCACTGGGCTACCCGGGTCCGTCCTCCGGATCCTCGGGCCCCATCCACAACAACTACTACCGGCTCCCAGAGCCCACCTGCGGCCTCACCTGGCCGACATCCTCACAGTGGTGGAGCGCCCAACCAACTACACACACTAACAGGCTACACGCCCAGCCATTTCCACAACACTAATGCACCCATCCAAAGACGATTCTTTCACCCGCACCACAGATGCCAATATCCAACCACAATTTACCTGTACCCTCTACCTAACACTTACACTACCCGCCCCGGGTATCCGTGATGGGGGTCCACTCTTCCCCCATTCACACCTCCGCACCATCCACTCCACTCCACAATTTCCACCATACTCACTCCACGACCATCCATTCCAATACTCCATACCATTTATTCCATACACCTGTCCTCCATTCACCTGTCGTTGCACACCTGTGCCCTCACACCTGGTGCCACCTGCACCCTCCTTTCTTCCTGGACCATTTGGTCATCACAATACCCATCATCATCACTCACTCATACACTGCTCCACACACCTGTTCAGTTGCACACCTGTGCAATCACACCTGTTCAATTCTTCAAACACACGGCATCATCTCAGCTAACTACTCCCCTCTGAAACTTGCGCTTCCCAGTCGTCCCTTTAAACTATTGCGCTCCCTCGTCATTATAATCCACACTAAACTACCTGCGTCCCCACTACAGGTATCAGTCACTAACTAAACTTAACGTTACCTAATGTCATCTTCGCTAGATCCCTACACACGATATATCCTAACCCACCCGGGCTAGTTTTCACTGCCATCAACCCCATAAACTATAGCGCATTTGCCCCCCCGTGAGGGATGGTGGATTTGCCATCCCACCACATCGGGGAGGTCCTACTATCAATTTCGCTCGTCCAAATCCCAACCAATTCAAAAATTTTCCATTTACTGCCAATTCTACCCACTATTATAAATTTCGTATCAAATCACCACCATCATCATCACAGTCCGCTATATCCTAGCCTCGGTGCGTCGTGACATCATTAAACTCGGTTCGTAAAGCCGAGCAATGAATTCGGGTGGTTTGGTCGCCTGCAGGTTGAATCCGTCCGGCTTTCGGTTCAACGGAGGTGGTTTGGTTGGGCCGAGATTCCACGCACCATCTCGGCGCGGCACCTTGCGGTCCCGGGCCCGATGGCTCAATCTCCCCCGGTTGGAACCCCGTCCCCACGAGGGGGCACCGTTCCGCTTCCTCCCACTCGCCCTTGAACCGGACCGGTCGCCTCGCCCGACAAAGCCCGGACTCGACCGTGCGGGGCAGGGCCAAGCCCGAATCGGCAACGACGCTTCGAAGAGAAGCGACGCAGCATCGACCCGCGCCGGGCCTCGCACCCAACAAAGCACCCCTCGCACCGAGTGCTCGCATCGGCTATCCGTCGCCCTAACCGCTAACCCGGTTACCGTCGATGCTTCACTTGCATGCTTACAAGCATACGCTACCCCTTTCACCCTCACAAAACCCGGCGTTCCAACGCCGTCCGTACATTCCACCAACGCTCTCCCTGTTACACACCACACCTCTCGCGCACACTCTTGCGCACACTTTGGTCCACACCTCTCCTCCGTTACGTCCTCCATAACACTCACCATGGGCGTGCACTCTTGCATCCACCCACTAACGCGCTCACATGGGCTCTCCCACACCCGCGCTACCACCAATTCAGGTGTGCTTTCTCGCACACGTTCCACCACCACCTTACTCTCCGTGTCACACTCACCCTCGCACGTACACTCCGTATTGCTCTCACTCCCTGTGTCACACCCCGTACACACCGACGTGCATTCTCGCTCGCACTCGGTTTCACTCCCACACTTTATAACACACCCACTCGCCGACGCACACTTTTTCCTCCCACGCGTGCCATTTCCACTCACACGGGACCCTTCACCAATGCCCGGATGCTTCCTCGATCCCAAGCGCGCGAAAATTCTTTTGTCGCTAAACATCCTCCTGCAAAATCTACCCGCACAATATACAGCACGACTCACCTGGGGGATCCTTTTCTCCACGCGAACCTGCAAACTTCCATTCGGGTTAAGCACAGCATCGTGATGTGAGCAGGGACTTTGTACATAATCCATTTCTCCCTGCAATTCCCGGGCTACCTCCGTCATCTCTTCAATTTTAATTCCCAGCAGTGCTTTTTCTTTATTAACCTCGATGACCGTTGGCTTTAATAAAACACCGTCCTCTACCTCAGCGGTCGCCGGCTTTTCCAAACCCCGTGTCGCGATTTCTGCCCCCGTCATTGTACCCGTGCTTTTCTCAACTTCGTTCAACCGGCGCTTTTCGACCCGCGTTACTTCCTCGTGCACCCCTGGGACCCTTTCGCCCAACTTGCGGTCTCTGTCCCTCTGCTCCCTTTCCTCCCTATCGGCCCTCATTCCGTTTATTATTCGCTCATTATCAGCCCTCATTCTGTTTTCCATTCGTTCCATAATGTCGTTTTCTCTCTGCATTTCCACCATGAATTGGGCCATGAAGGCTTGCATTTGGGCCACCGTTGGTAGTACCAAGGGTGCGGCCGCAGCTGCCCCAACCTCGTGCGCAAGAGCGCCATTTTGTGCGCCTGATACCCCCTCAACCACATTGCCATTTTTCTCCTCCTCCCTTTCCTCCACATACATTTCCCCAAGGTCCTGGGTCGATTCCACCCCGTCTATCTCTCCCACCGACATCCGATCGCCTTGATTGTCCATGGCGCGATCTCAAAATTCGGGTTTTATTAAACAAAATTTCGGCAGCTTGTAATTTTGACCAAAAAAATTTTTTTTTATACACCTCTTAAAAATTTGGTTCGGGCCTCGAATCCCACTCCCAGACACCAATTGTTACGGCCAATAGTACAATTGGTGTCCAAAATTTGGGCTAAATAAATTTAGTCCCAGGTTCGAATCCCAACTCCTGACTACCAATTGTTACAGACACGGTTTTAGATGTTATGATGGGCCGAGCGGATGGTCCAACCGCGACCTAACAGGATCCCCAATTGGCCCGATTCCACCCGACGTTGACCAGATCGCACCACAGATATTCAATCGGGAAACCTCTAAAGCGACCGAAAGAGAAGGAAAAAGAGAAGAAGACAGAGTACGGAGGAAGAACAGATTTATTATACACACACAAGCAAAAAGAAAGAGCGACCAAAATTATTTACAGCAATGGATGGAAGAAGCAGTCACACAGTGCATCGTTAGCTTATCCTATTCAATTTACTTAACCCCAGGACAACGAGTAGGACAGACGACGTTCACACTTACACGGGGGATATTGCAGGCAGGTAGGGCTTGAAGTGGATTGCTGGAGAGGGAGGCAGGGTCGGAGGCAGCAGCTCTCAATTCCTCGCGTTTTTGGCGGGAAAACCCTCCGTCGCGTATCCGCTGCCGATGCTGTAGATGTCACGCGCTGGCTCGGTCACACCTGCTCCTCTCCTTCTGGTGGAGCCGTCTCCCTCCTCTCAGTGCGTCTCTCCAAAGCTGGTTTCCTCTCCGAGTACCACTCCTCTTTGGCTTGGAGCGTCTCGCATCTCACCGCTCACAGCTCAGCTCACAGCTCTTCTCGTATGTCACCTCTTTGCTCATCTCTCATCTGCCGAAGCAGTCCCTTCCAGTCCCTTTTATTACTTCGGGCGGAATCAAGCCGCCGGCTGCGAGGGCACGCCTACCGGGTCGCTAACCGCGGTGCTGGTTGGCCAAGTGGGGTTGGCTCACTCCTCCCCTCTATGACGAGGTGGAGACACGCCTTTCTTCTCCGAGATTAGCACATGGGCAATGGCGGCTTGCGGGATTGAACACCACTCGCACCGCTTTTGAAAGGAACTTTGGAGAGCGGAGATGATTGGGGAAATTGGAAGGGCCTACGCTTATTTCGTTTGATACAATGCAGAGTCAATCTAGTGGGAAACACATATTTAGCCTACATGGAATAAGGGAATACACTATTTAAAAAGATATATCGTGGCCTGCGTGTAAGTTTCATGGAATTAACTAGGAAGACGGCTGCGACCATTATTTACATTACCAGGGTGTTACACATAACAAAACCATACTTTTCACATTCGTTACACTTCCTCCAAAATTGTTACACTTCTCAAAAACCGTTACACTTCTCAAATTCGTTACACTTCTCAAAACCGTTACAATATGATAGTGATTATAACCCATATGAAGATGAGGATGATTTCTAGATTATGTTTTTAGTTTAAGCAAAGATATATTAGTAAATAGTAGCCATTTTCAGGGTATATTTTATGTGTTGTATGAACTTCAATTGCGAATAAATGGAGAGTAAATCTTTCTGCGATATTTGCAATAACGACTATAAAGAACCAAAGACGTATAACAGACATATATGTTCAAATAAACATATTGAGAATGCTAAAATAGAGGAGGAGAGAAGATCAAATATTACTCGTAAATTAATTGGTCTTGATGGTAAAATTACAAGTAGTGATAAACTTGCAAAATCATTTAGTTTTGCGAGTAGAAATCCAATCATTGAAAAGAGTGTTGGAATTAACGGGGAAATTGTAGAGACTCATAAACTAACAATAACAAAGGTTGGTAAATGTTTTGGAGATGATATTACTGTTAAACTTATAAAATTTACAGAAGAGCAAAAGTAGATGGCTGATGCACTTGACACTCAGAGGAGGTGATTGTAAATGAGGTGAAGAAATCCCGAAATAAAAATAAGAAAATCAAAGTGTATATTGGTGCATATTAAAAATTCTCAAAATATGATTTTACTGATACGGTATATACAGTCATGTGAAAAAGTAAGTACAGCCCATGTAAAGTTTTGACTTTTTCAATATATTTCAACATACAGCTATTTGATCTTCATTTCAACAATAATGATAGATAAAGGTGATATAATATAACAAATATCATGAAACATTTACATTTTGTCGTCCATTGTATAATTTAAATAAACATAAATGCAAATTTCACATGTGGAAAAAGTAAGTACACCCCTACATTTATCACTACTTCAAAATACCTAAAATTAGAATCAGGTGCACCAGCTCAGGTGCAAATGATTAGAACATCGTTAGAGAGGATCTTTTTTTTCTTTTTCTTTTTTTCTTTTTTTGTATACAAGATCGAGGCTCGTGAAAGAGCGAACATTAATCACACAGAAAGACAAACAGACACATAAAACAAATAACATCGGGAGCGGTAGACAAGATGGGGAGAGAGGGGGAAGGACACAAACACAACATTTGAGAGCAGGGACCGAGAGACATGGAGACATCGAGAGATCTGTGGGAGCGAGAGGGCTTTGGGGGGGAGGCATGTGAAGGGGGGGAGGCATGTGAAGGGGGGGAGGCATGTGAAGGGGGGGGGTGGGAGAGGTATAAACATATGGACACTGCCAGGATTTCCAGGAAATAAGTTGGAATTTCAAACAAGGTGGATCTGGGGTGAATTAGTGGGGGTAGAAAAGATCAAGGTTATGGATGGGGGAAGATAAGAGATGGTGGTGAACAGCTGTTTTAAAGACCTGGAGGGAGGAGAGGGATTGAAGGGAGTGTGGGAGTTTGTTCCACAGGCGGGAGAAAAGAGGAATGAAAGAGTGAAGGTGAGCAGAGAGCCGAGATTTCGGCAGTTTAACCATCAGAGGGTTGCTGGCAGATCTTGTGCGACCTGTAGGAATATTTGGGGGACAGAGCACAGAGAGAGCTGGGGGAGCAAGGCCGGAGAGGAGTCGGTAGAAGACAGAAAGACCACCTACCTGCCTGCGGTGAGTGAGTGAAAGGCCCTCAGAGATAGCTTCATCGCGGGAGATTCCAATGATTTTGAAAGCTTTGGATTCAACAGCGTGAAGCCGAGCCAGGTGTGAGGCAGGAGCACCAGCCCATAGGGGAGAACAGTATTCCATTGAGCTGCGGATGAAAGCCTTGTAAGTGGTGAGGATCTTGGTTGAGGATCCAATCTTGGAGGAACCTGTCTTATTTAAACCTCAGACATTTAGTTTGATTTGCTCTTTGTTGTTGAAGTGTGCGGCGTCACCATGCCAAGATCAAAAGAGCTCTCTGAGGCCTTCAGAACGAAGGTTATAGATGCCTACGATTCTGGGAAGGGATTTTAAAAGATCTCCAAACAATTTGAAATCAATCATTCGACTGTCAAGAAGATCATCTACAAGTGGAGAAGATTCCAAACAACTACCAACTTGTTCAGGCCAGGCCACCCAAGCAAGTTCAGCCCGAGAGCAGACCGCAAGATGCTGAAATAAATCTCTAAGAACCCCCAGAATGTCATCACGGGACCTACAGGTAGCTCTTGCCACTGTTGATGTCAAAGTGCACGAGTCTACCATTAGAAAGAGGCTGCAAAAATTTGATCTACATGGGAGGTGTGCCAGGAGGAAACCTTTGCTGTCCAGAAAGAACATCAGGGCAAGACTAAAGTTTGCCAATGAACACCTAGGCAAAGACCAGCACTTCTGGAACAATGTGCTCTGGGCAGATGAGTCAAAGGTAGAGATATTTGGCCACAGTACCACAAGACATGTTTGGCGAAAACCAAAGACAGCATTTGACCACAAGAACCGGATACCAACTGTAAAGCAGGGTGGTGGAAATATTATGGTTTGGGGCAGCTTTGCTGCATCAGGGCCTGGGCAGCTCACCATCATAGAATCCACTATGAATTCTTCATTGTACCAGAGGGTGCTTGAGGATAATGTGAGGCCATCTGTCGGAAAGTTGAAGCTCAACCGAAAGTGGACCTTGCAACATGACAATGACCCTAAACATACCAGTAAATCCACCAAGGAATGGCTGAAAAGAAAGAAATGGAGGGTTCTGGAATGGCCAAGTCAAAGCCCGGATCTAAATCCCATCGAGATGTTGTGGGGGTATTTGGAACGAGCTATGCATGCAAGAAACCCCTCAAACATCGCACATCTGAAAGAATTCTGCATGGAGGAGTGGGCAAAAATTTCTCCCAGTCGATGTCAGAGACTGGTAGACAGTTATAAGAAACGCCTACTTGAGGTTGTTTCTGCCAAAGGGGGCAATACCACCTATTGGAGCCAAGGGTGTACTTACTTTTTCCACATGCGAAATTTGCATTTATGTTTATTTAAATTTTACAATGGACTACAAAATGTAAATGTTTCATGATATTTGTTGTATTATATCACCTTTATCTATCAATATTGTTGAAATGAACATCAAATAGCTGTATGTTGAAATATGATGAAAAAGTCAAAACTTTACATGGCGTGTACTTACTTTTTCACGTGACTGTATGAGAACAACACCATACCTTATAACATGTGTTGAGGATTTCATAAACTCTAATATTTTTCAAGAGCTCATCCGCTATTAATTAAGTGATGCACAGGAGAGAAGTGGTTTTAACATAAAGTCAATCGGATATATATAGATTTACATATATTAAAGTCAGTACCATTAAAAGCTTCATTATATGTAGAACTTCCTGATTTTATCAAAAAGCAAAATGCTGTTATCAATATAGATAATAAAGATAACAAGTGTTTTCTATGGAGTGTTTTAACACATCTTCATAATGTTAAAAATAATCCACAAAGAGTGAGCAACTACAAAAAATATGAGGATGAGATGAATAATAGTGAGAATAAAATTTCCAATGAAGATTAGAGTTATACCAAAGTTTGAAAATCTAAATAATGTATCTGTCAATGCATATGTAACTAGAAAGCCACTCAGTATAGTGCATACTCCCGCCGTGGGTCAAGTTGGATTCGTACGATTTCACAAAGGTTTGAGGGAGTAGTTCAGTGATAACACAAGACAAGACAACACAAGACAGACACTGCACAGATAAGACAGACACTGCATAGATGCTGCATAGATACATATATATATATATATATATATATATATATATATATATATATATATATATATATATATATATATATATATATATATATATATATATATTGTTACGGTTTTTAGAACCTTCACTAGTAAATTGTAGTAAATGTAACCCTTATAAATATCCCCCTGTACATATTCCCATCAATTGGCTTGTTAAAGATCGCACCGTAGTTAGTCCATGAACAACACGTAGCGAACCATAGGACCTCTTCGTAGTTATTTCATTATTATGTGTTTCAGTTAAGGATCTGTTCCCAGTAGTTGAATCTGCATTGCATTAATCAAATAAGAGTAGGCCCAAACTTCCCTTCAAAAGCGGTGCGAGTGGAGTTCTAACTCCCCACCAGCCGCCATTGGCCATGCGGTCGGGCCGAGAAAGAAGGGGGAGGAGCCACCAGAATGGGTGTGTCAAGTCACCTTGTCATCGGAGGTGGAGTCAGCAAGCCCTGACCGGCCAACCAGCACCGCGGTGAGCCAACCGGTAGGCGGGTCATCAGAGCTGGCAGCTTGATTTCGAACAAAGCAATAAAAGCGACTGCAAGGGACTGCTTGAGGAGTCGGTGAGAAGGTACGAGTTGGTGAGAAGGTACGAGTTGGATGAGTTGGAAGAGAGTTGGACGAAGAAGGCAGAGAGAGAAGAAGCTGCGCGGAGCTCTGTGACAAGCTGCTTCAAAAAGCCCTACCGCGTGAAACGACTACGTGTACCTGCCGCTGGCTGCTCGCTTCCAGCCCGGAGCATGGACCTGGAGCGGAACTCCTTGCTGTACCCTGCCGAACCTTCCAGCCCTGTTGTCCCACCTGGACCTTCTCCTTCTTCCAGTGATTCCTGCCTGCTATTCCCCTTTCGTGTAAGTCTGTGTTTGTTCTGTCTGGGCGTTGATAATTAAGACTGTTTTAAGGCTTGCCCTGTGTATCTTCTTCTTCTTCGTCCTGTATATTACTTTCGTTTCTCTTCCTTTGGCTTTCTGTACATAATTAATAAATGCCTGTTATTTCTTACTTTTGGTTTCATTCTTCCCCGATCGCTTTAGTCTTTTCCTTTGATTGAATACCTGTGGCACGATTTGGCCAAACGCTTCTTTATAATCGGGTTAGTCTTTTGTTAACGGCCTGAGTCATGGCTCACTTCGCTCGGCGTGTCCATTACAGTCGCGGCTCGGGCGGGGCTCATTTCCTCGCTTACCGGAAGGCGCTGGTACTTAGGTCATAGGAATAATTGGCCTACTACCCTATTCAGCGCTGACCGGAAGTGGCGAGATAGTTCCAGGACTCGGATGGCCAGCTTAAAAGACGAGGGGATTAAACCCCCCTCGGTAAGGGGAGTGCCGAAACCGAGATCCGTAACAATTGGTGTCGAGGAGTGGGATTTGGACCCGAACCAAATTTTTAAGAACGTCAAAAAATTTGGTCAAAATTTGGAGCAGCCTAAATGTTGTTTAACACTCAAATTAAAATCGTGCCATGGATGATCAAGGCGATCGGATGCCGGTAGGGGAGGTAGAAGAGGGTTTAGAGGCAATCCAGGACCCCAGGGGGGAGGAGAGCAATGAGGGTGCGGTAGCGGGGGTTGCAGGCGCACAAGATGGCAGCGCCTCGCACGAGGTTGCAGGAGCACAAAATGGCGGCGCCGCGGAGGCCAAGCCCGCGGTGGCAGCTGGGGCCGCTGTGCCAATCGGGTTTGACTTCAGATTATTCCTGACCCAACTGGATGCAAAAATGGAGAAAATGAGTGAGAAATTGGGAGGCCAAATTGGATCAATGGGAGGCCAAATTGGAGCAATGAGGGACGAAGCGAGGGGTACCA
Organism: Myxine glutinosa; assembly: GCF_964187855.1. Classification (NCBI taxonomy): domain Eukaryota; kingdom Metazoa; phylum Chordata; class Myxini; order Myxiniformes; family Myxinidae; genus Myxine; species Myxine glutinosa. Next base: position 1,917,264 of record NC_136274.1, read on the forward strand.
GTGACCAAATTGGGAAGTTAGACAGCAAATTGGAACGAATAGGTAAATTTGGGGACAGAATGGGTGAGAGCCTACAAAGATGTGGGGTGAGCATGGATCACATGTTGAGCGGGAAAGGCACACGGGTACGCGACGAGGTAACGCGACTCGAGGAGCGTGGATTGAGCGAGGCTGAGCAAAGCGCAGGTAACTGGACCGGGGTAGAGATCGCGACCCGGGGTATGGGGAAGCCGGCGACCGCTGAGGTAGAAGAGGAAATTTTAATAAAGCCAGCGGTCGTCGAAGTGAAAGAACCTAACGAATTGGTTATACAGACTTGGCATTTAATATGGAATTTTTTTTTTTTCTTGACTTGGGTTCACTTTCTGAACTCGGTATATCAATCTGGTGAGTTTCTTCTACCCTTCGGTGATGTCTTTGTTGAAAGAACCATGTCACTGATTGTCTTTCACAGCAAGAAGTCAATAACAGGATTATATCACAGGTGGCGTGACAAAATGTAAGGACAGGTATATTTGTCGATTGGCTTCACAATCGGGTATATAAGGGTTGTTGCGTTCTGTATTAGTGGAAAACAACTGCTGCACGTCTACAAAAGTTATTGCCGCTTGCTCTGGAGATGGTCCGTCAACTTGACAATGCTGTTTGTCATGGAGTGGTGGCTTTACGAAATTCTGACATGAAACAGCGTGCTATTGCTCGGCAGTATGGCATCACTCAAGGTCAGGTGTCAAAGATCCTGAAACGAAATGCTCAGAGGGGTGTCCCTACTCCAATACCGAGGCCAGGACGTCCACGCAGAACCACAAGGAGAGATGATCGCCAGCTGCACCGGTTAGTCTGCAATGGCCGTACCAAGTCAGCTAATCGGCTTAGGGCTGAGTGGCAGCAACTGACAAATGTGCCTGTATCCAGAAGGCTAGTCAACCAACGACTGGTTCAAGCAGGCTATCGTGCCAGGCGTCCCCTGAGAAAGCCACGCCTGACCAGACAACACAGCCAGTGCCGATTGCAGTGGGCCAGAGAGCACCGTCAATGGCAGCCAGGACACTGGAATCACGTGACCTTCAGTGACGAGTCTAGATTTCTGGTCTATCGTCAAGATGGCCGCATCCGAGTGCGCAGACAAGTGCATGAAGCCCACAACGAAGATTGTATAGTGCCAAGAGTCCAAGCTGGAGGTGGTGGGGTGACCGGTTGGGCTGCTTTTCATGCAGGGGGCAAAACTGACCTGGTTGTTCTGAATGGAAACCTGAACCAGTTCAAGCACAGGGCCATTCTGGAAGAAACATTGCTTCCATTTGCTCGTGCAGCCTTTCGAGGAAATTTTGTCTTCCAAGATGACAATGCATGGCCTCATCGTGCTCGCATGATCCAACACTTTCTTGCTGACCGTGGTGTAGAGCATATGTAGTGGCCTGCCATGTCTCCGGATATGAATCCGATAGAGAACTTGTGGGCAGAATTAACGCATCAAATCGACAACTTGGACCAGCAGCCGACCTCTGTGTGTGAATTGCAACAGACTATTGTCACTGCATGGCAAGCGATTCCTGTCCAAACCTTGGCAAATCTCGTGAACAGCATGCCTCGACGTGTATGTGCTCTCCTGAATGCTCGTGGGGGTTACACGAAGTACTGAACTGTAATTTTACTGTCCGTAATCCCAGTCATAATTTAGCTTTTGTTTTTGTTGAATTTTTTTTTTGGCTAATGTGCAAAATAAAGAGATACTTCTGGAAAACGTACAGAAGTTTAACACAGTACCGTCCGTGAATTGAGTTCGATATCAGTTTACATCACTTTCAAGGATCAATTTATTTGCTTCGAAATGTCAAATGTGGTTTTTGTTTCTTTTAAAGGTCACATTAACAAAATCTAGAATAATTTCAACATAATTCCAATGAACTTTTGGTTCTAAGTCATCTTGAAAAGTAAATTCACCCTCACAAAAAAATATTCCATATTAAATGCCAAGTCTGTAGTTGAAATTGGGATTGAAGAGACGGCAGAGATAGGAATGGAATCGGAGGAAGAAATGGATAATGTACAAAGTCTGAATTCACATCCTGATGCCGTACTTGCTAATCCTTATAAAGATTTACAGGTGCGTGTGGAGAGGAGGATCCCAAAGGTGAGTAAGGTGGTAGATGGTGATAAGAGGTTTGGCGGGAGAATGTTTGGCACGAAAAGAATTTTCGCGTGCTTGGGATCCCAGCGTACCGCGGGCGTTTGTGGGAGGTCCGTGGTGTGCTGTGTGAGAGAAAATGGCACGCGTGTGAGGAAAAAGTGTGCGTCAAAGAGTGAGTGTGTTACAAAGTGTGGGAGTGATACCGAGTGCGAGCGAGAATGCACGTCGGAGTGTATGTGTGGTGAGTGTGACACGGAGAGTGAGATGGATGAGGAGCGGGTGCGAGGATTCACACTTGGGATGGACGGAGAGAGTGTGCGAGAACGCACACCTGAGTTGGTGGTGGCGCGGGTGCGGGAGAGCACACCGGAGCGCGTGAGTGGGTATGTGCTGGAATGCACACCTGTGGTGAGTGGTACGGAGTGTGTACCAGGAGAGTGTGCGCAAGAAGGTGTGCGAGACGACGAGTGTGTGCCAAGGTGTGCGGTGGTCAGGTGTGTAACGAAGTCTGTGAGCGGAATGAGTGTACCTGGGTGGTGTGTAAGAGAAAGTGCAATGACAAAGAGCGTGGGATGGACGAGAGGCGCTGAGACACCTGGATGGGTGAGTGTGAAAGGGGTCGCGTATGCGTGTGAGCATGCGAGTAAAGCGTCCACGTTGACCGGGTTAGCGTTTAGACCGACATTTAACCGCCGCGAGCTCTCGGTCCGTGCCGGGCTGTGTGTATTGCGGGAGCCGGGGGGATCGGTGCCACGTGGCTCCTGTTCGGAGTGCCGCGCACGATCCGGGCCGGACCCCGCCCCGCACGGTCGAGTCCGTGCTTTGCCGGGCAAGGCGACCGACCCGGTTCGAGGGAAGGTAGGAGGGATCGGAACGGCGCCCCCTTGTGGTTGCGGCGTTCCGGCCGGGCAAGGTTGGCCCACCGCGCATGGGAGCGAAGGGCCCCATGCCGGGATGGTGCTTTAAACCTTGGCCCAACCAAACCTCCTCCCCTGAACCGAGTGCCAGACGGACCCAACCTGCAGGCGACCAAACCACCCGAATTCATTGCTCGGCTTTGCGAAGCCGCGCTTTGAGAATGTAATGACGCACCGAGGCTCAAGTTTAATGGACATTTGGTAGGGGTAGGAAATTGATGATTGGCAAATTGGATTGGCAAATTATATGGGCAATTTTATTGGCAAAAAAAAAATTGGATGGGCAAAATTAATAGTGGGAGATGCCCGATGTGGAGGGATGGCAAATCCACCATCCCTCACATCCCCCGGGCACATGGGCTATAGACTTATGGGGTTTGGCAGTGTAAGCCCGCCGAGGGCAGGTTAGGATAAATGTATAGGGACCTAGAAAGATGACAATAGGTAACTGTAGGGTTAAGTAGTGACATTGTACAGGTAGTGGGGACGTAGAATAGATTAGGTGGATTATAACGATGAGGGAGCACAGTAGTATAAGGGGCGACTGGGAAGCACGAGTTTCAGAAGGGGGGTAGTCAGCTTAGACGATGCAGTGTGTGTGAAAGAGGTGATTGAGCAGCGTATTGTGAAAAGTGTGAGTTGAGTGCATAGTATTGAATGAATGGTTCTGGAGGAGAGACAGGTGCAAGAGCCACCCGGTGTCTGTGAGCACAGGTGTGTAAGTGAAGCACAGGTGTATGGAGAATGGTTGCAGGGAATAAATGGTATGGAATATATGGAGAATGGATTAGATGGCATGGATGGTGTGGAGTGAGTAGTGTGGAATATGTGGAGTGGAGGGGTTGGTGCGAAAGGAGTGGATGGGGAAGATGGACCCCCTTCACGAGTACCCGGCGAGGGTAGTTTAAGAGTAGTTTATAGGGTATAGGTAAATTGTGGTTGGATATTGGCATCTGTGGTGCGTGTGGTAGAATGGTGTTTGGATGGGTGCATTAGTGACGTGGAAATGGCTGGGTGTGTGGCCTGTTAGTGTGTGTATGGTTAAATGGGCACTCCACCACTGTCAGGATGTCAGCCAGGTGAGGCCGCAGTTGGGCTCTGGGAGCCGGTAGAGTTGTTCGGTAGGACCCGAGGATCCGGAGGACGGACCCGGGTAGCCCAGTGCCAGAGAGGGCACCGAGTGGGGAGAGCGCCAGAGGGCCTTCCCCAGGTAGATAGGTTAGGTTAAGGAGCAGGTAAGCTCGGAGGCAACTACAGTGGCGGAGGTGTGCAGGCGAGTAGACCTGCTGGTGAGCCACGCGACCCAGCCCGGAAATTGTGCGAAGGCACAGGGAGTTGAATCGGGGGAGTGAGACCCCAAATTGGTGAGCGCCACAGATGGTCAGTGGGAATTGGTTTTTAGAACCGCATAGAGTAAAGTGGCCAATGGGTGGCAGGGAAAGACCCCGGGTAGAATAAAAGTGTTAAAATCATTTAGAGGATAGTTAGGATGGAAATCCCTTCGCAGCATCTGCAGCCACTCACCTGAGGTGATGACATGACTCCACACCATGGTTGTTTTGTGATTTTTGCAAATGTTTTGGAATGGTGAGACGCATCATGACGTGGGGGTGACATTGTGCTTGTTGTTCCATCTCTTCCTCCTTATGAGGAATTGATGAGGAATTTGAATCGATGGCAAATTTGGTTAGAGGGATTGTGGATGAATTTGGAATTAGGGGAGATATGGGGAAGACGAGACAGTAGATACGGAATTTGTAAATGTGTAGAGAGTGTAAATATGGGGCAAGGGGCAAGGGTAGATTAGGTGACGGGGGGGGGGTGACGTACGATAGGGACGAGCTTTCTCCGCTCGCTCCCATGCGCACCTCACCTCTGCATTGCCTTGTATTGATGTGTACCCTTGTGCCCTTGCACCCCGTTAACTTTGCTTTGTCCTCCTTCCCCACCTATGGACCGTGCTCTCTGGGCACTGAGGGGAAAGCGTGCAGGAGCCGCACTAGTGTGCCCGAGCCGCCGCTGCACAGGCTGCCTGAATCGATACACCACCTTATGGACCGCACGACTTGCGGCCTAGCACCACCATATGGACCACACGTTTCTGTGGCTAAGCACCACACACTGATGGACCCCACGTGTTGGGGGCCTGGCCCCTCTTCTGGGACCGGCCATGATGGCCAGAGAAGAGTTGGCTTGCGGACCACTGTGAGGTGGCCCCTTTTGCCCTACAGGTGGACCACCCATAGTTGGCCCCTGTGGGCTCTAAATAAAAATGGATGGGTTTTGTGCCTTTTTATTATTGCAAATAGGCAGCAAGCCACAAGCTCAAGAAGGACAACATCTGGAAGAAACATCGGACCAGCAGAGCAGAAGCAGCAAGAAGAACCGGACAACCGTTTGTTTGCTTTTTATTTGAAATGTGTGTGAAATGAGCACTGGATGGTGCTTTGTGTGGTTTTCTGGTGCTGATTGGTGCTGATGGTGCTTTGGTGCTTTGTGGTGCTCTTGTGCTCGGGGGTGCACTGCAATATCAATTGTGCATCCCCGGACACTTGAGTATGGTGTATCGGTGCAGTGCAGTGCATGCTCTTCCTCTTTTTCAGATTTTTCCTTTTGTCTCCCACAATGACAGGTCCTGGGTTGCAGTGTAAATACAAATTAGTGTTTTGTAAATAATGCTCCCCACCGTATATGTGTAGGTTGAAAACCATTCCGTGATTCGGTTATCCTGTGGGTGTGAGTCTGTTAGGTAGGATGCAACGTAGCAGGCGGGACATACATAGTTGTTTTAAAACTGTCGCACTCAAGGGTAAGGTTAATAGTAGAGGGCTATTACACCTGTGTCACATGAAGGAAAGTTAGTTCGGGTCGAGACGACCCTAGAGGAAAAACGGGTGCTGTGATACGGTTTTTAGAACCTTCACTAGTAAATTTTAGTAAATGTATCCCTTATAAATATACCCCTGTAAATATTTCCATCAATTGGCTTGTTAAAGATCGCACCCTAGTTAGTCCATGAACAACACGTAGCGAACCATAGGACCTCTTCGTAGTTATTTCATTATTATGTGTTTCAGTTGAGGATCTGTTCCCTGTAGTTGAATCTGCGTTGCGTTAATCAAATAAGAGTAGGCCCAAACTTCCCTTCAAAAGCGGTGCGAGTGGTGTTCTAACTCCCCACCAGCCGCCATTGGCCATGCGGTCGGGCCGAGAAAGAAGGGGGAGGAGCCACCAGAATGGGTGTGGCAAGTCAGCTCGTCATCGGAGGTGGAGTCAGCAAGCCCTGACCGGCCAACCAGCACCGCGGTGAGCCAACCGGTAGGCGGGTCATCAGAGCTGGCGGCTTGATTTCGAACACAGCAATAAAAGCGACTGCAAGGGACTGCTTGAGGAGTCGGTGAGAAGGTACGAGTCGGTGAGAAAGTACGAGTTGGATGAGTTGGAAGAGAGTTGGACGAAGAAGGCAGAGAGAGACGAAGCTGCGCGGAGCCCGGAGCTCTGTGACAAGCTGCTTCAAAAAGCCCTATGCGTGAAACGACTACATGTACCTGCCGCTGGCTGCTCGCTTCCAGCCCAGAGCGTGGACCTGGAGCGGACCTCCTTGCTGTACCCTGCCGAACCTTCCAGCCCTGTTGTCCCACCTGGACCTTCTCCTTCTTCCAGTGATTCCTGCCTGCTATTCCCCTTTCGTGTATAGTCAGGTTCCTTGTGTAATTTCGCCGGAATTTCTTTGAGAGTAGCAAACCTATTTTTGAGAGGTTTAGGATCTATTTAAATAAAAAAATGATGTTTCAGATTTTTTCAATCTGTTGGTTGCCATGGAAACAGCAGATTTGGGGTGAAAATCACTTTTTTCTAAATTTAAATTTAAAGAATTCTTAAACAATACAAGATAACCAACTGACGATGGATTACACTTAAATAGCTAACAATGGATTTTATAAGATAATGAAATTTTGCATTTTAACTGTTGGTTGCCATGGTAACAGTAGTTTTGGGGTAAAAACGCTTTCAGGGTAAAAATCTGAAACATGGATTTTCTGTTTTGAGCTAATGAATTTTTATTATATTTGCAGGACCAACGACAGGATGGATGAGGTACCACTGATTGGCGCGGATCCCTGCCAGGTGAAAGAATCAACGAACTGGTCAAAATGCGTTCTGTGCCAAGATGATTCTTCCCAGAAAGGAGCCTTGGTGTTGCAACCAAAAGTCGAGTCATTCCGCCGTTTGATAGAGACAATACAGGAGCGATCCACTTTACAGGACGCTGATTATGTACAGATTCATAAACGACCAGACGGGGACGTCAGCTGAACTGTTGCAAATGAAGAATGCTGTCTGGCACCGAAAATGCTATTCTAACTTAACTAACAAGGATCAAATTCATTGGGCCAGGGTTCGTTATGATCAGGCACTTTCATCAGGATCGCATATCGACAAAGGGCCAGGTCGCAGGAGGAAAAGGTCCGATGTATGTGTGGAGTCATCAAGCTCCTCCACACCATTCACTCGGTCTTCCACAGAACCCTATGACAAGGCTTTGTGTTTCTTTTGCCAGAGGAACGATGGTAAACCTATTTACGTTGTTCGGAGTGACAGTGCGGGCAAATCTCTGAGAGACGCTGTTGAGGTTGCTCAGAACCCTGTGTTTATGACTCGATTGAACACTGCTATAGCACCAAGTGATGCACATGCAATAAACGTTATGTACCACAGATCTTGCTGGACGAAAAATGTCTTCCATGTCCTAAGAGATCACGATGCCAAAGGAGGGAAGGAAAGAGCATCAATGACACAAGTTGCGAGTTTAATTGAACTGATCAACTTGGTAGACATCCTAACCAAGCAGCAAACTCAACTATGTATGGAGGAAATCGAGACAACTTATGTTAACCTTCTAGGTGGTATAGATGCCTTAGTACATCACGTGCCCACATTCAGCAGGAAATGGCTGAAGGATAGAATCTTACAGGCATTACCAAATTTGAGGTCAGTGCTCCCAAAGAACAGACAGAAGTCTGCTATTCTCTATTCACTGGAGACATGCGAGGAGGATATGGTCAATGCTAGCATTACAAATGACGATACCATGGACCATATGGATGCCATATACAAAGCAGCTTTGCTGGTTCGCAAGAGTATCGAGAATTTCTCAAGCAAAGATCAGCAGGATGAATATATACTAGTTTCTAGCAGTGAACAGGACGTTCGCAGCGAGCTTAGGGCAATGGTACGTTGGATAATGCTTGGTCCAGTGGAAGCGATGCAATCAGAAGCACGGACATCAGTTGTGGACAGATCAGTATTAACTGTAAGCCAAACCATCATGTACGGCCTCAAGTCTAGGAGGCAGGCGAAGTACAAACCACAGAATGAATCCGCTGTATTTCATCCGCAACGTCAAAGGGAAAATCCCAATGTGATTGGTATAGCTCTAGCTGTCCACCATGACACCAGGAACAAAAAGATGGTGGACCTTCTCAATGCACTGGGGTACTGTGTTTCATACAGGCATATCTTGCTTCTTGAGACATCGATTGCAAATGCTGTGGTTCAAAACACTGCAATGTTTCAAGGATTGTATGTTCCACCAATTCTCAAGCGAGGACGACTACCGGTCTTTGGTTTTGACAATACCGACTTTGAAGAGGATACTCCTAATGGCAAGGACACAACCCATGGAACCATTGTAGTAGTGTTTCAGAAGTCAGATGGTGCCGGAGAGACAATAGCACCCCCTCTACAGATCACAGAAGCAAAGAACTTGACTGTTACTCCGTACCATACGGACATTATACCATGTAACAAGCCAAACCCGGTTAGAGGTTCTAGAGATGGACTGGAGGAGTTCACAGTCAATAAGACAGGTTTTGACAAACACTACCAGCTGACACACCTGGGCTGGGTCTTAGCGTCGGTTCTCTCCAGAACAAACACAGATGGAAATCTTACAAAACTCCCATGTTGGGCTGGCTACAACTCTCTCCTTCCAACACGCTCATTCTCAGTGACGCAGGTCGGAGCTCTGCCTCTACTTCCCGAGGTAGCACATGAGTGGTCAACACTAATGACTGTGCTGGAGCAATGTCGCAGATTGAAGGAGCTTGCTGTTGGGAAAGATCAACTGTCATTTCTTGTGACTTGGCCCTCTATGAGAAAGTAGTTCAGCTACTGGATGCTCGGCCTGACTTAAAAGGCATAATTGTTCCCAGATTGGGAGAGCTGCACGTTGTCATGGCTGCATTGAGAGGTCTGGGTGCATCCATAGAGAACTCTGGCATAGATGATGCTTGGACAGAAGCCGATGTTTATGGATCTGCAACTACAAGACAGATACTGAAATGCACCCATTACAAACGCTCGCTACAAGCTCACATATACTCGTATGTGGCACTCTCTGAAATGGCAATCAAAGAATTCTTCAAGAACAATCCGCATCTCAAGGAAGTGTGCGTTGTTGCAACAGATAAGGTTCAAACTGCTTGTGGAGAACATGACAAAGCCCTGAAAGCTGAATCAGTGAAGAAAGCCAGCAACTGCCTGCTCCAAGTCATCATCGATGCGAACTTGGTAGAGAGACTTCATGAATGGGAGACCAGCCACTCAAAGAATGCCATGTTTAAGGTCATGATGAACTACCTTCACAGAGTAGAGGTGATTCTGCATTTCGTTGCAGCTTCACGGAATGCTGACTTAAACCTTCATCTTCAAGCCGGTGAAGAACCAGCAAGATATATTTCGCCATGGACAGAATCAAGTACAAGCGGCTCTGGCCAAGGTACATATCTGACATGTATGCGCTGAAGTCCAGCCATCCAGAGACATGGAGGGAGCTCGAAGCAGGCAATATCTCAGTCACCAAAAATACTATCCCATTTGTATCGATCGGAGCAGACCACGCTGTTGAGCATCTGAATAGATTGCTGAAGGTTCACTCAGGTCTGATTGGCATATCAAATAATGCAAATGCCAGACAACGATTCTTTTTGGCTGCACCGGAACTGTCACGTCTGTCTTGCGAGTTTAAGGGACAGTTTGGACTCAAGGAAAGTGAGATTAGTGAGCACCATGGCCTTTCTCCAAGTGTCATCAAGCGTGAACACAATGCAATTGACCGAATCAAGACTGCCATACTTAGTCATGGGAATCCATTTGAAGTTGAGGGTAACCAGCTCTTCAATGTAGTCACCCATGCTTATGTGCCAGAAGAATTTGTACCACAGATACTGAATATTGATGAAACAGGACAGAAGCTCTATGAAGTTTGTTGCTGAACGGATCAATGGTGATGTCAGCCTATGGGCGCCAGTGAAGAAGGAGAAGAACAGAATGTACAATTCTGGCAATGCAACACTAGCAATCAAGATTAGGGACAAGACAGTGGATCTAAAAGAAACCAAAGATTTGTATGGTAGACTGATGGTGCTCTCCAGATCCAGCAGGGATGTGAACCAAAAGGACGCAATTGGCAACTTTGAGTTCACTGTGACACCGAGGGCCCTGTTTGCACCAGACGGTAGCTTACTTTCTTGCACAGACAAGTCAAAGCTTATCCACATCTTGGAGAAGTTTGCCAACGAGGCACAGTCTTCTCCAGAAGATGAGCTGGATGCCACACACATGGCACCAGTGTCCACTGATCTTGCAACCGATGGCAGTACATGCACTAGCAAGAAGCTCGCAGTCATAGATGGAATGGTTGTTGTCCAGAAAATGACCAAGAAACCAGCAACTGTGAAGGATCTCAGTGAATGTTTCAATGATAGGGTGTTGAGTCGGACCAGGGCCTTCGAACACATAATACTTGTTTTTGATACATACAAGCAAGATTCCCTCAAGAGCACAACCAGTGCCAAACGACGTCATGGAAAGGCACCTGTCCAGTATCAGGTCAAGGATGATACCAGTATCAAACACATCACGATGAGCCGATTTCTGTCTCATGATCAAACCAAGGCTGATTTGACGGACTACTTGGCAGAGAAAACTCGAGAATACAACCGTGATTCAACCAAGGTGGTAGTTGTCTCAGCATCTGGTCGGACGTCAAGCAACAGGAGTCTCCAATTTGAGGCAGATAACCATGAGGAGGCCGACACGCTGATGATCAAGCAAGCAATAGCCGCATCACAACAACATAAGGGAGATGTTGAGCTGACGATATTCTCACCTGATACAGATGTCCTAGTTCTTGCAATAACAAACTATCATCTACTGCCAAGACACACATCTATCTCAATGGCATCTAGTGTTATCCAAATTGAGCCAATCTGGAAGGCCCTTGGTGAGGAGAGAGCCCAGGCATTGCCAGCCTTCCACGCTTTCACAGGTGCCTATAATACTGGGCGGTTCGCTAGACTTGGAAAGGCAAAGTGGTTCCAGTGCTATCTGAAGGCCGATGACCACATAGTAGCTGCCTTTGCTACGCTCTGTACGGATGCTGAACTGTCAGAGGACCTGTACACAACTTTAGCTAGATTTGTCTGCTCAGCTTATTGTCCAAAAGGTGTCAATATTTCCAGCATCCCTGAACTTCGGTGGCATCTCTACTGTAAGAACATGGCTGAGAACGACAGGCTACCACCAACTATTGGTGCTCTGAGACAGCATATCATGCGGGTACATATCCAGGCATATGTGTGGGGTCAATCAGCCATTTCTCAGCAAACATTTCTCGATCCATTGAAGAATGGATACCACAAGGACACGTGTGATCAACTCAAACCGACTACCACAGACATTCTCCCTGCACCAAAGGCAATTATCGAGATGGTAAGGTGCCAGTGCAAGACTGAATGTTCATCACAGAGATGTTCTTGCCGGGCCAAGAACCTAACATGCACTGATCTTTGCATGTGCAGCACTTCGTGTGAGAATGACGAGGACTCAAACATTTAAAGGCAGGACCACGATAGCGATGATGACGATGGCAATGATGAGTGACATTGGAGTCAGTGATGCCATACCTGCTTTTGGCAAATTAGCATAATTACTTGGCAGCTGTTTTAACGATGACAATAGAGTCGTTCTTCTAAAGTAGAATACGTAGCATCGAGTAGATAGTTGAAACTCTAAACCAGCATTGGACAACAGTCTGGCCCAATGATTGAGTGTTGTTTGTTTTACGAATAATGCAACTGCTCCGGCCTATCGGCTTATCGGAACGTTCTCGGCATCATGCAATAATCATGTTACTACTATTATTTCAATACATATAATAAGAGTTTTATCCCAAACATAGCTTTTGGCATGACAACCTTTCAGCCAAGTTGCACTCAATTAATATTCGGACTGTCACTGATCAATATATTCTATCATGCGTTACTTGATTCAAGTACTGAAAGCAATGCATTAAAAACGTTAATTTGAACAAATTTAAAGCAGTTTCCATGGCAACCATTACTCAAAGTGCAGATATATATAATCTGTATCAAGAACAGTCCTCCAGTTAACAGTTATGCATCATCAGTTACTTCTTTGCGAGGAATTTTGAATTTTCAGAGCTAAAATTCGAAAAATTGGCTTTTTGCCCCAAAACGACCTATTTGACCATGTTATGTACATTAAAAATAAATCTGAAACATGGATTTTCTGTTTTGGCATTGTTTATACTTTCCAAAAATGTGAGGGTTGGCAACTCTCCAAAATATTCCAGCGAGCGTCAGATTATGGACACAAGGAACCTGACTAGTAAGTCTGTGTTTGTTCTGTCTGGGCGTTGATAATTAAGACTGTTTTAAGGCTTGCCCTGTGTATCTTCTTCTTCTTCGTCCTGTATATTACTTTCGTTTCTCTTCCTTTGGTTTTCTGGACATAATTAATAAATGTCTGTTATTTCTTACTTTTGGTTTCATTCTTCCCCGATCGCTTTAGTCTTTTCCTTCGATTGAATACCTGCGGCACGATTTGGCCAAACGCTTTATAATCGGGTTAGTCTTTTGTTAACGGCCTGAGTCGTGGCTCGCTTCGCTCGGCGTGTCCATTACAGTCGCGGCTCGGGCGGGGCTCATTTCCTCGCTTACGGGAAGGCGCTGGTACTTAGGTCATAGGAATAATTGGCCTACTACCCTATTCAGCGCTGACCGGAAGTGGCGAGATAGTTCCAGGACTCGGACGGCCAGCTTAAAAGACGAGGGGATTAAACCCCCCTCGGTAAGGGGAGTGCCGAAACCGAGATCCGTAACAATATATATGTAGAATATATAGAAGGTAATGTAAAAAAAAAGGCAATTTCACTTACATTTTCGGATTCATATATATATATATATATATATATATATATATATATATATATATATATATATATATATATATATATATATATATATATATATATATATATATATATATATATATATATACTGTATATATATATATATATATATATATATATATATATATATATATATATATATATATATATATATATATATATACAGACTTGGCATTTAATATGGAATATTTTTTTTGTGGGGGTGAACTTACTTTTCAAGATGACTTAGAACCAAAAGTTCATTGGAATTATGTTGAAATTATTCTAGATTTTGTTAATGTGACCTTTAAAAGAAACAAAAACCACATTTGACATTTCGAAGCAAATAAATTGATCCTTGAAAGTGATGTAAACTGATATCGAACTCAATTCACGGACAGTACTGTGTTAAACTTTTGTACATTTTCCAGAAGTACCTCTTTATTTTGCACATTAGCCAAAAACAATTTCAACAAAAACAAAAGCTAAATTATGACTGGGATTACGGCCAGTAAAATTACAGTTCAGTACTTCGTGTAACCCCCACAAGCATTCAGGAGAGCACATACACGTCGAGGCATGCTGTTCACGAGATTTGCAAAGGTTTGGACAGGAATCGCTTGCCATGCAGTGACAATAGTCTGCTGCAATTCACGCACAGAGGTCGGCTGCTGGACCAAGTTGTCGATTTGACGTGTTAATTCTGCCCATAATTTCTCTATCGGATTCATATCCGGGGACATGGCAGGCCACTCCATATGCTCTACACCACGGTCAGCAAGAAAGTGTTGGATCATGCGAGCACGATGAGGTCGTGCATTGTCATCTTGGAAGACAAAGTTTCCTCGAAAGGCTGCACGAGCAAATGGAAGCAATGTTTCTTCCAGAATGACCCTGTACTTGAACTGGTTCAGGTTTCCATTCAGAACAACCAGGTCAGTTTTGCCCCCTGCATGAAAAGCAGCCCAAACGGTCACCCCACAACCTCCAGCTTGGATTCTTGGCACTATACAATCTTCGTTGTGGGCTTCATGCACTTGTCTGCACACTCGGACGCGGCCATCTTCACGATAGACAAGAAATCTAGACTCATCACTGAAGGTCACGTGATTCCAGTGTCCTGGCTGCCATTGACGGTGCTCTCTGGCCCACTGCAATCAGCGCTGGCTGTGTTGTCTGGTCAGGCGTGGCTTTCTCAGGGGACGCCTGGCACGATAGCCTGCTTGAACCAGTCGTTGGTTGACTAGCCTTCTGGATACAGGCACATTTGTCAGTTGCTGCCACTCAGCCCTAAGCCGATTAGCTGACTTGGTACGGCCATTGCAGACTTACCGGTGCAGCTGGCGATCATCTCTCCTTGTGGTTCTGCGTGGACGTCCTGGCCTCGGTATTGGAGTAGGGACACCCCTCTGAGCATTTCGTTTCAGGATCTTTGACACCTGACCTTGAGTGATGCCATACTGCCGATCAATAGCACGCTGTTTCATGGCAGAATTTCATAAAGCCACCACTCCATGACAAACAGCATTGTCAAGTTGACGGACCATCTCCAGAGGAAGCCGCAATAACTTTTGTAGACGTGCAGCAGTTGTTTTCCACTAATACAGAACGCAACAACCCTTATATACCCGATTGTGAAGCCAATCGTCAAATTTACCTGTCCTTACATTTTGTCACGCCACCTGTGATATAATCTTGTTATTGACTTTTTTTTTTTTTTTTTTTTTTTTTTGTATACAAGATCGAGGCTCGTGAAAGAGCGAACAT
This sequence comes from Myxine glutinosa, assembly GCF_964187855.1. Taxonomy (NCBI): domain Eukaryota; kingdom Metazoa; phylum Chordata; class Myxini; order Myxiniformes; family Myxinidae; genus Myxine; species Myxine glutinosa. Next base: position 1,932,334 of record NC_136274.1, read on the forward strand.
TAATCACACACAAAGACAAACCGACACATAAAACATATAACATCGGGAGCGGTAGACAAGATGGGGAGAGAGGGGGAAGGACACAAACACAACATTTGAGAGCAGGGACCGAGAGACATGGAGACATCGAGAGATCTGAGAGAGGGCGAGGGCTTTGGGGGGGGGGGCATGGGAAGGGGGCGGTGGGAGAGGTATAAAACATATGGACACTGCCAGGACTTCCAGGAAAGAAGTTGGAATTTCAAACAAGGTGGATCTGGGGTGAATTAGCGGGGGTAGAAAAGATCAAGGTTTTGGATGGGGGAAGATAAGAGATGGTGGTGAACAGCTGTTTTAAAGACCTGGAGGGAGGAGTGGGATTGAAGGGAGTGAGGGAGTTTGTTCCAGAGGCGGGAGAAAAGAGGAATGAAAGAGTGAAGGTGAGCAGAGAGCCGAGATTTCGGCAGTTTAACCATCAGAGGGTTGCTGGCAGATCTTGTGCGACCTGTAGGAATATTTGGGGGACAGAGCACAGAGAGAGCTGGGGGTGCAAGGCCGGAGAGGAGTCGGTAGAAGACAGAAAGACCACCTACCTGCCTGCGGTGAGTGAGTGAAAGGCCCTCAGAGATAGCTTCATCGCGGGAGATTCCAATAATTCTGAAAGCTTTGGTTTCAACAGCGTGAAGCCGAGCTAGGTGTGAGGCAGGAGCACCGGCCCATAGGGGAGAACAGTATTCCATTGAGCTGCGGATGAAAGCCTTGTATGTGGTGAGGAGCTCAGGTGTGCCGAGGAAGGACTTCGCACGACGGAGGATGCCCAGTCGGCGACTGGCTTTGGAGGCCAGCTTGGAAATGTGGTTTTCCCAAGAAAGATCATGGCAGATAGTGAGACCCAAAATCTTGAGCGACAGAACTTCTTGGAGAGGATTGTTGAGAAAGTAGATGGGAGGGTTGTCCAGTCGATCTTTTCGGAGAGACATAGTAAGAGTGTGAGATTTGTCAGGATTGAAAGACATGTTCCACTTGTTTGACCAGTCTGTGATTTTGTCCAGGTCTTCAGAGAGTGAGGAGGCAGCAGACTGCCGATCTGAGGGAAAAGGAATGGAGCGGCAGAGAGTGGAGTCATCAGCAAAAAGATAGAGAGGATTTTCGAGAGAGTCAGAGAGATCATTGAGGAAGACCAGAAAAAGCACGGGGCCCAGAACACTGCCTTGGGGAACTCCAGCCTGAACAGGAAGAGGAGATGAGAGAAACCCATTCAGGGCCACACATTGACGACGACTAGAGAGGAAGTCCGCCAGCCATGCGTGGAGATTTCCATGGATACCAAAGGAGGAGAGTTTGGTGAGCAGAGCGGGGTGCCAGACCGTGTCGAAGGCACGTGATATGTCGAGGGAGACAGCTCTAATTTCCTGTTTGGCATTGAGGACCTCCATCCATTGTTGAGACAGCAGAAGCAGCATGTCCAGAGTAGAATGACCTGGTCTGAAACCAAATTGATGATCAGAGATCAAGCCATTGGAGAAGAGGAAAGATTTCATATCCGAAGCAATGATGGATTCCATGACTTTGCTGATAATTGGGAGAAGGCTGATTGGTCTGTAGTTGCTAGGATCTGTTTTTGCACCTTTTTTGTGCAAAGCGGTGATGTTGGCTGATTTCCAAGCAGATGGCAGTTGACCTTGAGCAAAAGAGAGGGTGAAGAGAACAGAGAGAGGGTGAGATAGAGCAGCAGAGCAGGATTTTAGGACCCATGGGCTGATGCCGTCGGGTCCAGTTGCAGAATCAGAGTCGAGGGTTGACAGAAACTTTTCCACCTTGTCAGGAGGAAAGGACACGGAGTCCAGGAGCAGCAGGGTACGACTGGGTATGGTGGGTACAGAGAGGGATGGGTTTGGGACACAAGATTTAGAGGCAAACACAGAGTTGAGGCATTCAGCTTTTTCACGTGCGGAGTCAGCTGTGTAGCCGTTTGAGGTAAGGGAGGGGATGGAGGGGGAACAAACACCAGAAACGGATTTGACCAGACGCCACCAGGATTTGGAAGAGGGAGACAGATAAGAGAGTTCGGTCTTGAGAACGGAGAGATATTGTTTCCTGGCTCTCCTGAGGGTGGACACACACTTGTTTCGGGCTTTGTGAAAGGAAATGAGATTTCCTTCCGTTGGATTTGCTTTCCAGGAGACGAAGGCAAGTTGTTTCTGGGCAACAGCCTCACCACAAGATTCCGTGTACCATGGACGGGAGGAAGGGTATGACAACTGAAGACGAGATGGGATAAATCTGTGCATGAGAGAGAGCAATTTACTTTGGAAGAATTCCCAGGATGAGTTGATGTCAGAGGTGGTAGAGATGGGAGACCAGTCCAGATGATTGATGGCTGCTTGAAGACCGTGCCAGTTGGCCTGAGTGAAATGCCAGACTCGTCGACGCTGAGCAGGCTCCCTGAGGATGGTCAGAGAGATGTCCACTTTAACAAGGACATGATCAGATGATCCGATCGGAGCAGAAGAAGAGCAGCAGACATTTTCAGGGAAGTTAGACATAACCAAGTCCAGAAGAGAAGATGTTCCGTTGACTGAGATCCGGGTCGGGAAATTGACAGATTGTGTCAGTCCCAGTGAGTCGCAGAAGTCCTTTGCTGAGGAGCCATGGCTGGTGAGAGAGGTACCCACACCCAGCCAACTGGCATGATGACAGTTGAAATCACCACATATGAGGAAGAGAGAGATGGGATGAGTAGATAGAAGTTGGTCCATATCATCAGACAGCGAGATGTAGATGGAGTCATCACTGTTTGGTGGACGGTACAACACACATATGAACAAGAGGTGGGAGCGAAGGGGAAGCCGTAGCCAGAGGTATTCCTGGGGGTGAGGTGGAGAGAGTGCAGTGCAGGGCGAGTGAGGAAGAGTTTTTGATAAAGATAGCAACCCCGCCTCCAGGACGAGGCTCAGGTCTATCATACCGGAGGAGGGAGTAGCCCGGGAGAGATACTATGGAATCAGAGACATCATAAAGGAGGAAAGTTTCTGTTAAGCAGATCACGTCTGGTTTGACAGAAGCAACCTGTATGGAGAGATCAGTTAAGTTTGAACGAAGGCCCCGGATGTTTGAGGTCCATACCGTTAATGAAGAAGAAGGGGGAGCATCAGATACAGAACAGGGGGGAGGAGGGGTAGGGTAAGATGAGGAAGAGGTGGAAGAGGTAGGGAGAGCTGTTGAAGGTGTGTCAGAGATTTCAGAATAGCTCGGAGAAAGGGAAGGATGGGGCGGACAAAAGGTTTGATGCTGCGAAAGACGATCTTTCTTGCTGCGAAAGACGATCAGTGACATGGTTCTTTCAACAAAGACATCACTGAAGGGTAAAAGAAACTCACCAGATTGATATACTGAGTTCAGAAAGTAAACCCGTCAAGAATAAAAAAAAATCCATATTAAATGCCAAGTCTGTATATATATATATATATATATATATATATATATATATATATATATATATATACATATGTATATATATATAGAATATATAGAAGGTAATGTAAAAAAAAAAGGCAATTTCACTTACATTTTCGGATTCAGCGTTCAATTCTATATAAGTGAGTGTATTTTGAGGCATGTGTGACGTCAAATAAAATTGTAAGCCAGAAAAACGTTCGTTTCATTCCTTAGGGATACAACATGTAAAACTGGCCCAAACGTCAAAGTAAAACTCGCTCATTGTTAAGTCGTACAAGCTAATGCGACCACTCATTCTTCTCGGAAGAATCCCGTGCACATGCTTGTCACACTTATAAGTCACACTGTCACACTTATAAGTCACCTAAATCTTTATAAGTTCATCAAATACTGACACCGCGATTGACATTCGCTGAGGTTAATGTTGATATCTCTACTGAGGTTAAAAAAACAACAACAACAAAAAAAAACAGTTTTAAAGCATTATATGTATCAACCGATACGTTTTATGAAATGGGGAAACCTAATACACACTTTGGTGGTTTTAAAAGGACAGAATATGTCTTTGTGAGAAAAAAAAAATGAACATTGAAGATGACGTTGCTAAAACAATACACCGCTCTAACGCATAACCACGAGTTTAAACTACATTTACAACAAATATGAAAAATATTTTCATATCACAATGTTAAATATAGAATATATAGAAGATAATGTTTTTTAAAAATGAGCCCTGTCGTCCAATGGTATAAAAATCCTTCAAAAAATTCCTGGATCCAGAATAATATCCTGAGCTTTACCACAAACTAATCAATTCTTCCTTATCCCAAGGGCAATCATCCCACCAACTTTCATCCAAATCCGTTCAGAACTTTTCCAGATATCTTGTTCACAAACACACGAACACACACACACACACACACGGACGGACGGATGGACGGACACGAGCGAATGCATTACTCCCTGGCGGGAGTAATAAATGAGGATAATAAAATTCAGGTTTTAAGAGTAAGCTCATCATTTATTGAGGACTAGCAGAAGTACCCGGCGTTGCCAGGTGGGGCAGGGGATGTGGGGAGGGGGAGAGGGAGGTGAGGGGAAAGGGAGGGGAGGAAGGGGAGGGGTAGGGGAGGGGAGGGGAGGGGAAGGGGTGGGTAGGGAGGGAGGCAGGAGAGGAAGGGGGTTCATACATATGCTGGTGGGTGAATGCGGCGTTCATCACGTTTCTGAGTTAAGTATGATGCCAATCAGGAGGAAGAAGAAGCCGTACTACCAACTTTGTATACTTCTGGAATTGTTTGATTTATTTGTATTCAAATGTCTGGTGATTGTTTTACACCGCTCCTTTCCTATGCCATCTCCAGGCGCTGCATAACGTCATTGCTGGGCACCAAAGGGGGCTCGGCAATGACGCACGCTGAAAGGGAGTACTCAGTTTTCACTCTGGTTGTTTGTTTGTTTGTTTGTTTGGCCGGGCGATATCTCAGCCATCCTTTGAGCTAGGAAGCTGAAATTTTGGCACAATATTGAGCAAGTACTTTGTCAAAAACAGCATTTTTTGTTTTTTGATTCATCAATTAATTGATGTTATTTAATTATTAGTGATTAAGTACTTATACATTTCCTTTCTCTTCTGGGCATTATCTCAGGTACCTTTTGAGCTAGGAAGCTGATATTTGGACATGCCCATGACCAAGTGATTTGGCTGTAAATGATACTTTTGATTTATTGATTAATCAATAAATCGATTAATTAATTTAAGTATTCGATTAATGAATTTAAGTATTGAGGTCTCGCGAGATCTCGGAGACGGTGGGAGGGATTTTCGAAGCTCCACACGGTCTCCACGTTTTTCGAAGTTTTTCGAAGTCTGTTCACAATTGTATTTTGTCGAAACTGTATTTATCTTTCGGTGTGTGAAGTTATTGTGTGCAACTTTGGTTGTTTCTCGGTGTTTATCTTTCATAAATTGATCGTCTGTTTGCCGTGTCGTGTCTTGAGGCCTTGTACAGTGTGCACTGTACAACCTTGAGGCTTTGTTTTTCTCTCAGCGGTCCGTCATTTGTGATCCAATAACTTTCGTTCTCTGTATTCCCAGGCTTTTCACCCATAGCCTACTTCCTTGTGTAAATCTCAACTCAAAAAAAAAAAAAAAAAAAAAAAAAAATACATTTCCTTCTCTGTTCTCATTCGTTTATTCATTCTTATTCGTTCGTTCGTTCTTCGACCACGTGTTTCTCCCCCATTTCCCCAGATAGTTTTCACTCATTAACCTTCAATGTTTACACTTTCCCCTCAAGTTATGTATTCCGTCATATTTTATAACACCTTTTTCTTCTTCTTCTTTAAAAGGCTGCTTTCGACTTGCTCACCAAATCAATTCATCCCAAAAAAAATATCCATCTCCTATAGTGCCTTTTTTCTACATTCCCTAAACTCTCCTGCACTCCATCCTCCATCCAGCGTCCTTAAACGTATTTTTAACTCGAAGGTCACAAGAAACTCATTTTGCAATAAATGTTCGTTTCCCATAAATCGTACACTTTCAAAAATCCAATCTCACCCCTCCCCTCCAAATCTTCCCCATAACCCCTCCCCTCCAAATCTTCCCCATCACCCCTCCCCTCCAAATCTTCCCCATCACCCATCCCTTTCAAATCTCCCCCCTTGCCCCCTCCCTCCTAAACTACCCCCTCACCCCTCCCCGCCAAGACGCCCCCTCGCCCCTCCCCTCTTAGACTCCTGCCTCACCCCTCCCCTCCAAATCTCCCCCATATCCCATCCCTTTCAAATCCCTCCCCTTGTCCCTTCCCTCCCAAACTCCCCCCTCACCCCTCCCCTTCAAATCTCCCCACCCTCATTGCTTCTCAATTTCCCCCCTCTCACTCCCCCTCCTCAAAGCGTCCTCCCCGCTTCTTCCCCCTTCAAACTCTCACCTCCATCTCCCCCAACCTTGTGCCTCGCTCTTCCCCCTCCTCAAATAACACCTCATTGTGGCTCACCCAATCACCATCAAACCTTTTGTCCGCCCCATCCTTCCCTTTCTCCGAGCTATTCTGAAATCTCTGACACACCTTCAACAGCTCTCCCTATCTCTTCCACCTCTTCCACATCTTACCCTACCCCTCCTCCCCCTGTTCTGTATCTGATGCTCCCCCTTCCTCTTCATTAACGGTATGGACCTCAAACATCCGGGGCCTTCGTTCAAACTTAACTGATCTCTCCATACAGGTTGCTTCTGTCAAACCAGACGTGATCTGCTTAACAGAAACTTTCCTCCTTTATGATGTCTCTGATTCCATAGTATCTCTCCCGGGCTACTCCCTCCTCCGGTATGATAGACCTGAGCCTCGTCCTGGAGGCGGGGTTGCTATCTTTATCAAAAACTCTCTTCCTCACTCGCCCTGCACTGCACTCTCTCCACCTCACCCCCAGGAATACCTCTGGCTACGGCTTCCCCTTCGCTCCCACCTCTTGTTCATATGTGTGTTGTACCGTCCACCAAACAGTGATGACTCCATCTACATCTCGCTGTCTGATGATATGGACCAACTTCTATCTACTCATCCCAACTCTCTCTTCCTCATATGTGGTGATTTCAACTGTCATCATGCCAGTTGGCTGGGTGTGGGTACCTCTCTCACCAGCCATGGCTCCTCAGCAAAGGCCTTCTGCGACTCACTGGGACTGACACAATCTGTCAATTTCCCGACCCGGATCTCAGTCAACGGAACATCTTCTCTTCTGGACTTGGTTATGACTAACTTCCCTGAAAATGTCTGCTGCTCTTCTTCTGCTCCGATCGGATCATCTGATCATGTTCTTGTTAAAGTGGACATCTCTCTGACCATCCTCAGGGAGCCTGCTCAGCGTCGACGAGTCTGGCATTTCACTCAGGCCAACTGGCACGGTCTTCAAGCAGCCATCAATCATCTGGACTGGTCTCCCATCTCTACCACCTCTGACATAAACTCATCCTGGGAATTCTTCCAAAGTAAATTGCTCTCTCTCATGCACAGATTTATCCCATCTCGTCTTCAGTTGTCATACCCTTCCTCCCGTCCATGGTACACGGAATCTTGTGGTGAGGCTGTTGCCCAGAAACAACTTGCCTTCGTCTCCTGGAAAGCAAATCCAACGGAAGGAAATCTCATTTCCTTTCACAAAGCCCGAAACAAGTGTGTGTCCACCCTCAGGAGAGCCAGGAAACAATATCTCTCCGTTCTCAAGACCGAACTCTCTTATCTGTCTCCCTCTTCCAAATCCTGGTGGCGTCTGGTCAAATCCGTTTCTGGTGTTTGTTCCCCCTCCATCCCCTCCCTTACCTCAAACGGCTACACAGCTGACTCCGCACGTGAAAAAGCTGAATGCCTCAACTCTGTGTTTGCCTCTAAATCTTGTGTCCCAAACCCATCCCTCTCTGTACCCACCATACCCAGTCGTACCCTGCTGCTCCTGGACTCCGTGTCCTTTCCTCCTGACAAGGTGGAAAAGTTTCTGTCAACCCTCGACTCTGATTCTGCAACTGGACCCGACGGCATCAGCCCACGGGTCCTAAAATCCTGCTCTGCTGCTCTATCTCACCCTCTCTCTGTTCTCTTCACCCTCTCTTTTGCTCAAGGTCAACTGCCATCTGCTTGGAAATCAGCCAACATCACCGCTTTGCACAAAAAAGGTGCAAAAACAGATCCTAGCAACTACAGACCAATCAGCCTTCTCCCAATTATCAGCAAAGTCATGGAATCCATCATTGCTTCGGATATGAAATCTTTCCTCTTCTCCAATGGCTTGATCTCTGATCATCAATTTGGTTTCAGACCAGGTCACTCTACTCTGGACATGCTGCTTCTGCTGTCTCAACAATGGATGGAGGTCCTCAATGCCAAACAGGAAATTAGAGCTGTCTCCCTCGACATATCACGTGCCTTCGACACGGTCTGGCACCCCGCTCTGCTCACCAAACTCTCCTCCTTTGGTATCCATGGAAATCTCCACGCATGGCTGGTGGACTTCCTCTCCAGTCGTCGTCAACGTGTGGCCCTGAATGGGTTTCTCTCATCTCCTCTTCCTGTTCAGGCTAGAGTTCCCCAAGGCAGTGTTCTGGGCCCCGTGCTTTTTCTGGTCTTCATCAATGATCTCTCTGACTCTCTCGAAAATCCTCTCTATCTCTTTGCTGATGACTCCACTCTCTGCCGCTCCATTCCTCTTCCCTCAGATCGGCAGTCTGCTGCCTCCTCACTCTCTGAAGACCTGGACAAAATCACAGACTGGTCAAACAAGTGGAACATGTCTTTCAATCCTGACAAATCTCACACTCTTACTATGTCTCTCCGAAAAGATCGACTGGACAACCCTCCCATCTACTTTCTCAACAATCCTCTCCAAGAAGTTCTGTCGCTCAAGATTTTGGGTCTCACTATCTGCCATGATCTTTCTTGGGAAAACCACATTTCCAAGCTGGCCTCCAAAGCCAGTCGCCGACTGGGCATCCTCCGTCGTGCGAAGTCCTTCCTCGGCACACCTGAGCTCCTCACCACATACAAGGCTTTCATCCGCAGCTCAATGGAATACTGTTCTCCCCTATGGGCCGGTGCTCCTGCCTCACACCTAGCTCGGCTTCACGCTGTTGAAACCAAAGCTTTCAGAATTATTGGAATCTCCCGCGATGAAGCTATCTCTGAGGGCCTTTCACTCACTCACCGCAGGCAGGTAGGTGGTCTTTCAGTCTTCTACCGACTCCTCTCCGGCCTTGCACCCCCAGCTCTCTCTGTGCTCTGTCCCCCAAATATTCCTACAGGTCGCACAAGATCTGCCAGCAACCCTCTGATGGTTAAACTGCCGAAATCTCGGCTCTCTGCTCACCTTCACTCTTTCATTCCTCTTTTCTCCCGCCTCTGGAACAAACTCCCTCACTCCCTTCAATCCCACTCCTCCCTCCAGGTCTTTAAAACAGCTGTTCACCACCATCTCTTATCTTCCCCCATCCAAAACCTTGATCTTTTCTACCCCCGCTAATTCACCCCAGATCCACCTTGTTTGAAATTCCAACTTCTTTCCTGGAAGTCCTGGCAGTGTCCATATGTTTTATACCTCTCCCACCGCCCCCTTCCCATGCCCCCCCCCCCCCCAAAGCCCTCGCCCTCTCTCAGATCTCTCGATGTCTCCATGTCTCTCGGTCCCTGCTCTCAAATGTTGTGTTTGTGTCCTTCCCCCTCTCTCCCCATCTTGTCTACCGCTCCCGATGTTGTATGTTTTATGTGTCGGTTTGTCTTTCTGTGTGATTAATGTTCGCTCTTTCACGAGCCTCGATCTTGTATACAAAAAAAAAAAAAAAAAAAAAAAAAAAAATGACCAAAATTTTTTTTTTTTTAAATTACAGATTAGGATGAAATGGTGGTGGTTTATATGTTATATTAGGCAATTGATTAATTATTTAATTTTCTTACGATTATTATTTATTTATTTTCATTATTAATCATTTATATATTTTCTTTCTCATCTGGCCAATATCTCAGGCACCTTTTGAGCTAGGAAGCTGAAATTTGGACATTACAATGACCAAGTGATTTGTCTGTAAAGGGTATTTTTGATTTATTGATTAATGAATTAATTGATTAATTATTTATTGATTAATCAATTAATTATTTAATTTTTTATTAATGACATTTAATTACATTTCTAAAAGTTACATCTTCGGATGAAGCACTAGTGGTTTAGTTATGCTATAGCCAATTGATTAAGAAAATATTTTAAAACAATCTTTTATTGATATTAATTATGCAATTAATCAATCAAATATTGTGCACCTCCCTCCAAATACAGTCTCTATGAGCTGCACGGCGGTATTGCCGGGCGCCAGAAGCGCCCCGGCAATGCCGCGCTGGAGGATATTTAATTATCTGGCATGGGGGCGGTGTACTTTGAATGTATCTGTACTTGTTTTGTATTTATTTATACGAATGTGTACTTGTATATAACTGTCATTAATTTTAAAAGGCTTAGGCACTATCGAGCGATTTTTTTTTTTAACTCCAAAAAAACGAACTTTTATTTTTCAAAAATATATATATTTAAAAAAATATATATATATATATATTTATTTTTTTTGGCTAAAATACTCCCAGGCAGGCACTCAATGATGAACCTCTGAAAGTTTGACGAAGATCCTTTCAGCCAATTCTGAGAAAAGTGGCGACACACAGACAGACATCTCTCTTATATAGTAGATAGACATAATGATCTTCTATATTTTAGTAATGAGGATGATTAATCATTATGCTTATATAAAGAGTCTTTCTAGATTAGTAAGTGATCAAGTTTATAAATCTGGTCATAAGGCATTTGTTTGTAAAAAAAAAAAAAAAAAACCACCTTTAGAGGCCATTTTTCCCCGCAAAGCAGGGGTTGGCCTTTTTCGGGAACCGTGGTTGTTGTTGTTTTTCGGTCCCCTTTTTGAAGCAATGTTTTACGGCCGGATGCCCTTCCTGACGCCAACCCTTTTTGCCGCCTTTAACGACAAACAGGGAATTACCAGTGAACTGGTACTCAATTAGCCGACCTCGGAAGGATGACAGGCTGAGTCAACCTCCCTGGCGTTAATTCAGCGATCGACCGGGATTCGATCCCAGGATCCTAGGATCCTAAGCCGGCACCCTAACCGCTAGCCCAACACCAGGGTTTTGTAACCCTGGTAATTTGTTTGTAATTTGTTTGTAAGTGATGTATTAATACATTTAGATCACAGGAGAGTTTAGATAAACATAACAAGTATTGTGGTGAACATAAGGCAACGGTTATTAACATGCCTAAAAGTGGAGAGAAGGTTGTATTTAAAGAAATTAATAAATGTGTTAAACATCCATTCGTGATATATGCGGGTTTTGAAAGTATATTGGAATCAGTTGAAGATATCAAAAAGTATCAGAAACATGTTCCTTGTGGATTTTGTTATTATATGAAATCATCGGTTGGTGAAGATTATAACAAGTTAGAACTTTACAGAGGAGAAGATGCAGCTGAGGAATTTGTTAAGAGACTTGAGGATGATTGGCCAGACGGAAGCCTCTCCGAAAGACACATGAAAGACACATGAAAGCCCGCTTGGAGTTTGCATAAAAGCACCTAAAGGACTCTCAGACTGTGAGAAACAAGATTCTGTGGTCTGACGAAACCAAGATTGAACTGTTTGGCTTCCGTCTGGCCACTGCCATAAAGCCCAGATCGGTGGAGTGTTGCAGTGATGGTTGTCCTTCTGGAAGTTTCTCCCATCTCCACACAGGATCTCTGGAGCTCAGCCAGAGTGACCATCGGGTTCTTGGTCACCTCTCTTACCAAGGCCCTTCTCCCCCGATTGCTCAGTTTGGCCGGCGGCCAGCTCTAGGAAGAGTCCTGGTTGTTCCAAACTTCTTCCATTTAAGAATTATTGAGGCGACCATGCTCTTGGGAACCTTCAATGCAGCAGAAATTTTTTTGTAGGCATCCCCAGATCTGTGCCTCGACACAATCCTGTCTCTGAGCTCTGCAGGCAGTTCCTTCGACCTCATGACTTGGTTTTTGCTCTGATATGCATTGTCCGCTGTGAGACCTTATATAGACAGGTGTGCCTTTCCAAATCATGTCCAATCAATTGAATTTACCGCAGGTGGACTCCAATCAAGGTGTAGAAACATCTCAAAGATGATCAAGAGAAATGGGAGGCACCTGAGCTAAATTTCAAGTGTCATAGCAAAGGGTATGAATACTTATGTCAATGTGATATTTCAGTTTTTTCTTTTTAATAAATTTGCAAAACTTTCTAAAATCCTGTTTTCTCTTTGGCATTATGGGGTATTGAGTGTAGATTGATGAGGGAAAAAATGAATTTAAACGATTTCAGCATAAGGCTGCAACATAACAAAATGGGAATAAAGTGAAGGGGTCTGAATACTTTCTGAATGCACTGTAACACAAGTGTGTAGTAAGAGGTGTGCTAAAGCAAACAATAAATATCTTCCAGATTATGATAAGGAAAAAGATTCATCATATCTTATGTTTTTTGATGCTAATAATTATCTTTATGGGTGGTCAATGTCGGAGGCATTACCATATTGGTGGTTTAAAATGGGTTAATGAGAGTAAACATGATGAGGTATTGAGAGATGTTCTAAAACATAGATATCAATTTAGATAAAAGAAAGTTTGGCTTTTACTTTGAAGTTGATATAAAGTATCCGAAGAGAAATCATAATAAACATGAGGATCTTCCATTTAGTCCTAGTGGTGAAACTCCAAATTCAGATTTGTTTAGTGATTATCAAAAGTCATTCTTTGAAGCATCTAAATATATTTCAACGTCAAAACTTATGACTACATTATGTGATAAAAAGAATTATGTTGTTCATCAAAGGAACCTTGTTCAAATGGTGGATTCTGGACTTGTAGTTAAGAAAGTACATAGTCATAACACCGACTAACTAACAATGTTAAAGTTTAATCAAAGTCATTGGTAAGGTAAATATATTGATTATAATACACAGATGAGAACAAAGGCAAATAATGATTTTGAAAAGGATTTTTACAAGTTGATGAATAATGCTGTATTTGGGAAAACTATGGAGAATCTAAGAAATAGACAAGATGTAAGATTGGCTACTACAAGAGAGAAAGCAGGGAAACGAATAAACAGGAAGCGGTCATGCGGAGCACGATACTTGCAAAATCCGCCCCCCCCCCCCCCTCCCAAAGTTTCCACTGATACAGCAAATTGTCCATTTCATGAACATTAAAATTTACGATCTTGATCAAAGCTCAGGTCAACAGGATGAAAAGTGACGATTTTTCAGATGAAAAATGATGATTTTAGAAGTTTGACCTTGAGTTGACCTTTGACCTCTTGACCTCAAAAAAGTTGGTTTCCCAATTCAGTGAGGCAATACACAAATGCTGTTCTATTTTCAAGTCAATCGGATGAAAATTGATGGGTTTTCAGATGAAAATTAATGATTTTGGAAGTTTGATCTGGAGTTGAACTTTGACCTTTTGACCTCAAAAATAGTTGGCTTTCCTATTTAGTGACACAATTTGTAAATGCTGTTCAATTTCCAAGTCGGTCAGATGAAAATTGATGGTTTTTTTCAAATGAAAATTTATGATTTTGGAAGTTTGGCCTTCAGTTGACCTTTGACCTTTTGACCTCAAAAATAGTTGGTTTCCCAATTCAGTGAGGCAATATGCAAATGTTGTTCCATTTTCAAGTAAATCGCATGAAAATTGACGGTTTTTCAGATGTAAAGTGATTGTGGATGTTTGACCTTGAGTTGACCTTTTGACCTCAAAAATACTTCATTTCCCAATTTAATGACTCAATCTACAAATGCTATTCAATTTTCAAGTCAATCGGATTTAAAATGGCGATTTTAGAAATTTGACCTTTGACCTCAAAATCAATAGGCTTCTCAAATGGGACGACCTACACAACTTGGTGAAGTTTCGTGACGATCGGTTTTGAATTGTGACCTTTAGGCAGGTGACAAACAGACAGACAAACAGACAGACAGACAGACAGAACCACAAACGCAACCGACCAATATACTTGAAAAATCTTCGATTTTGCAAGTAACAAACCTTGTTCTAAAAGAGTTGAAATATTCACTGAAAACTTTTGTGCAGTTCATCGAGTTAAAGAGTGCATACTAATGGATAAACCAATTTATGTTGGAACAACGGTATTGGATTTATCAAAATATCTTATGTATGATTAATCTGTATAATAATATAAAGAGAATGAAGATGTAGCATGTTTATTGTACATGGATACTGCCAGTTTTATATTAGAGATAAAAACTGATGATATTTATAATGATCTTTTTTTTTTTCTTTTTTTTCTATACTGAATCGAGGCTCGTGAAAGAGCTAACATTTACTTCACAAACAAATCAACCAGACAAACAAAATGTATAAAAAGAGGGAGCAGAAGATAAGATGGGGAGAGAAGGGGAAGCACACAAACACAACATTTGAGAGCAGGGAGATGTGTGGGAGGGAGAGGGCTTGCGGGGAGGAGGCGTGGGAAGGGGGGGGGGGTGGGAGAAGTATAAAAAAAAGAAGGACACCAAGGACTTCCAGGACAGAAGTTGATATTTCAAAAAAGTGGATTTGGGGTGAAATTAGCGGGGGTAGAAAAGATCAAGGTTTTGGATGGGGGAAGATAAGAGATGGTGGTGAACAGCTGTTTTAAAGACCTGGAGGGTGGAGTGGGATTGAAGAGAGTGAGGGAGTTTGTTTTCTTAGGCGGGAGAAAAGAGGAATGAAGGAGTGAAGGTGAGCAGAGAGTCTTGATTTTGGCAGTTTAACCATAAGAGGGTTGCAGGCAGATCTTGTGCGACCTGTAGGAATATTTGGGGGACAGAGCCCAGAGAGAGCTGGGGGGGGGGGGTGGGGGGGGGCAAGGCCAGAGAGGAGTCGGTAGAAGATGGAAAGACCACCAACCTGCCTGCGGTGAGTGAGTGAAAGGCCCTTGGAGTTAGCTTCATCGCGGGAGATTCCAATGATTCTGAACACTTTGGTTTCAACAGCGTGAAGACGAGCTATGTGTGAGGCAGGAGCACTACCCCAGAGGGGAGAGCAGTATTCCATTGAGCTGCGGATGAAAGCCTTGTATGTGGTGAGGAGTTCAGGTGTGCCAAGGAAGGACTTCGCACGGCGGAGGATGCCCAGTTGGTGACTAGCTTTGGAGGCCAGATTTGAAATGTGGTTTTCCCAGGAAAGATCATGGCAGATAGTGAGACCCAAAAGCTTGAGTGACAGAACTTCTTGGAGAGGATTATTCAGAAAGTGGCTGGGAAGGTTGTCCAGTCGGTCTTTTCGGAAAGACACCGTAAGAGTGTGAGATTTGTCAGGATTGAAAGACATGTTCCACTTGTTTGCCCAGTCTGTGATTTTGTCCAGGCCTGCAGAGAGTGAGGAGGCTGCAGACTGCCGATCTGAGGGATGAGGAATGGAGCGACAGAGAGTAGAGTCATCAGCCAAGAAATAGAGAGGATTTTCAAGAGAGTCAGAGAGATCATTGATGAAGACCAGAAAAAGCACAGGGCCCAGAACACTGCCTTGGGGAACTCCAGCCTGAACAGGAAGAGGAGATGAGAGAAACCCATTCAGGGCCACACGTTGACTACGACTAGAGAGGAAGTCCGCCAGCCATGCGTGGAGATTTCCATGGATACCAAAAGAGGAGAGTTTGGTGAACAGAGCGGGGTGCCAGACCGTATCGAAGGCACGTGATATGTCGAGGGAGACAGCTCTAATTTCCTGTTTGGCATTGAGGACCTCCATCCATTGTTGAGAAAGCAGAAGCAGCATGTCCAGAGTAGAGTGACCAGGTCTGAAACCAAATTGATGATCAGAGATCAAGCCATTGGAGAAGAGGAAAGATTTCCTATCTGACGCAATGATGGATTCCATGACTTTGCTGATAATTGGGAGAAGGCTGATTGGTCTGTAGTTGCTAGGATCTGTTTTTGTGCAAAGCGGTGATGTTGGCTGATTTCCAAGCAGATGGCAGATGACCTTGAGCAAAAGAGAGGGTGAAGAGAACAGAGAGAGGGAGTGAAAGAGCGGAAGAACAGGATTTTAGGACACATGGCCTGATGCCGTCAGGTCCAGTTGCAGAATCAGAGTCGAGGGTTGACAGAAACTTTTCCACCTTGTCAGGAGGAAAAGACACAGAGTCCAGGAGCAGCTGGGTATGACTGGGTATGGTGGGTACAGAGAGGGATGGGTTTAGGACACAAGATTTTTATAGGCAAACACAGAGTTGAGGCATTCAGCTTTTTCACGTGCGGAGTCAGCCGTGTAGCCGTTTGAGGTGAGGGAGGGGATGGAGGGGGAACAAACACCAGAAACAGATTTGACCAGACGCCACCAAGATTTGGAAGAGGGAGACAGATAAGAGAGTTCGGTCCTGAGAACGGAGAGATATTGTTTCCTGGCTCTCCTGAGGGTGGACACACACTTGTTTTGGGCTTTGTGAAAGGAAATGAGATTTCCTTCCGTTGGATTAGCTTTCCAGGAGACGAAAGCAAGTTGTTTCTGGGCAATAGCCTCACCTCAAGACTCCGTGTACCATGGATGGGAGGAAGGGTATGACAACTGAAGACGAGATGGGATAAATCTGTGCATGAGAGAGAGCAATTTACTTTGGAAGAATTCCCAGAATGAGTTGATGTCAGAGGCGGTAGAGATGGGAGACCAGTCCAGATGATTGATGGCTGCTTGAAGACCGTGCCAGTTGGCCTGAGTGAAATGCCAGCCTCGTCGACGCTGAGGAGGCTCTCTGAGAATGGTCAGAGAGTTGTCCACTTTAACAAGCACATGATCAGATGAGCCGATTGGAGCAGAAGAAGAGGAGCAGACATTTTCAGGGAAGTTAGTCATAACCAAGTCCAGAAGAGAAGATGCTCCGTTGACTGAGATCCGGGTCGGGAAATTGACAGATTGTGTCAGTCCCAGTGAGTCGCAGAAGTCCTTTTCTGAAGAGCCATGGCTGGTGAGAGAGGTACCCACACCCAGCCAACTGGCATGGTGACAATTGAAATCACCACATATGAGGAAGAGAGAGTTGGGATGGGTTGGGATGAGAGTTGGGATGAGAGATAGAAGTTGGTCCATATTATCAGACAGCGAGATGTAGATGGAGTCATCACTGTTTGGTGGACGGTACAACACACATATGAACAAAAGGTGGGAGCGAAGGGGAAGCCGTAGCCAAAGGTATTCCTGGGGGGTGAGGTGGAGAGAGGGCAGTGCAGGGCGAGTGAGGAAGAGAGTTTTTGATAAAGATAGCAACCCCACCTCCAGGACGAGGCTCAGGTCTATCATACCGGAGGAGGGAGTAACCTGGGAGAGATACCAAGTAATCTGAGACCTCATGAAGGAGGAAAGTTTCTGTTAAGCAGATCACCTCTGGTTTGTCTTAAGCAACCTGTATGGAGAGATCAGTCAAGTTTGAGCGAAGGCCCCGGATGTTTGAGGTCCATACTGTTAATGAAGAGGAAGGGGGAGCATCGGATAAATAAAATATAGATTCTTATGATATGAGTAATTATAATCCTATCTAGAACGCCACTCAGTAGAGCGCATACTCCCGCCGTGGGTCAAGTTGGAATAATACGTTTTAACATCCCCTCTCCCCAAAACAATAAATGAAAAAGAAAGTAGGCCCCAACTGTCAGATAATTTATTTTGATATATCTCGGAATTTGAGGAGAAAAACATCATTTAAGAATGAGAATAAAAGCTTTAATGCAGTAAAACAGAAAAAAAAATTCCCCAAGAAATTCCTGGATGCGGAATAATATCCTGAGCTTCACCAAGAACTATTCAATTCTTCCTTATCGCTAGAGCAATCATCCCACCAACTTTCATCCAAATCCGTTCAGAACTTTTCCAGATATCTTGTTCACGAACATACGAACACACACACACACACACACACACACACACACACACACACACACACACGGACGGACGGACACGATCGAATGCATTACTCCCTGGCGGGAATAATAAACCTGAAAATCGCTGAGCCAGAATTATTTATTTGGTCTGGGAAGCCCATGCGAGGTTTTTTTTTTCTTCAGCGTCTCACAACCCTGGGTGAATATGCGATCTTATAAAAATTAAAAAAAAGTCGGAATTTTGCCAAATCTGTTTTATTCGATTGTTAATATACCTCAGCCATTGACAAATCTGGAATTATGATTTTATTTGAGGTTCAAATTAACCCGGGAGATTGTGTCAAACGATGCCTGCAAGTCTGTACATGTGATAAATAAATAATCGTCCACAGTCGAAGACTCTTCTTCTTCACTCAATAAGAACTTGTAGCTTCCAGACCGTACATCCAATCATCTTCAAATTTTGCACACTTGTTACTCTTCATGAATTCCACTACAGTATGAAGTTTCACGTCGATCAATGAAGTGGTTCAAGAGATATCCATTTAAAAAATATTTTCGTTTAATTAACGATGTCTGCCAAACCACATGACCTATCGCAAATTCCCCTAGGACATTTTAGAAGAATGATATGCTGAACAGTTCTGTGAAGTTTCCCCTCGATTGGATCACAAATGAGGAAAGAGCTAGGTTTTAGAGGTTTGTGCTTAAAAACGTCATAACTCTGAAACCATGTGATGCATGACGTCATGCTGGCTGACTTTTTTTTTCGTCATGGGTATGCGATTCTGCCTGCAAAATTTGGCCTCGATCTGTTCAGGCGTTTTGGAGAAAATTGGAATTTAGTGTTTTTCACTCAAAACAATATGGCGGCCGAACCACGTGACCTGTGACGTCATAATTACAATTAAAATATTCCACAGACCGAGTCCCTCCTATGGGTCAAATTATTGCAGAGAAAATGGTTTTTAAAGGAAAACAGAAAAAAAAATTCCCAAAAAAAATTCCTGGATCCGGAATAATATCCTGAGCTTCACCAAAAAGTAATCAATTCTTCCTTATCCCAAGGGCAATCGTCCCACCAACGTTCATCCAAATCCGTTCAGAACTTTTCCAGATATCTTGTTCACAAACACACGAACACACACACACACACGGATGGACGGACGGACGGACACGAGCGAATGCATTACTCCCTGGCGGGAGTAATAATGATTTATACTCATGAAAGAATAAGAAGGTAATTAGTAAATTTGAAGATGAACTCAAAGGTAATATTCTAAGTGAATTTGTTGGGGTTAGATCAAAAGCATATGCTTATACTTCGGCAGTTAAGACCGAAAAATAGGGCGTGTCGTTCATTTTTTCAGGAAAGCACCAAATTTCGCACAGATGTAGTATGGACATATACAATTGTTTTCCAGAGGGGCGCCCAAAAATTCAGAACCCCTGGTGGCCGCCATATTGAATTTCAACATGACCGCCCTCTGTGACCTATTTCCCTCAATAACTTCTATACTATGAGCGATAACACCACAGTTCCAGTGTCTTACCCCTTGTTTTCATGGTCTCTGAATCCAATGGGATCAATTGCATAAAGATTGGCATCCATCATCTTTAATTTCAAGATGGCCGCCATGGTGTTTCCATTTTCCTTGAATCTCTCATAGTATTTTAGGTAAAATTTCAATTCCAAGTGATACACATTGTTTTATTGGTCTCTGATAACAATGGAATGGTATTAATTAATCAAAGTTACACACAGTTGCAGTTTTAACTTAATATATTGTGGGCACTTGAAAGGTGGAGGCTCTCGCACAGACGCGTAGTACTACAAGCACTGTCCATCGCAGTCACACAGTGGTGTGTAGGGCAGATTTGCCCTGGAGCATTTACAGTTGCCTTTACAGGCCGACCTACAATGGCAGCTTGTAAGCTCTGAACATGCCTCCTGTATCAGTGGTGTTGTGGTCCAAATTGGTGTCCAAGAAGTCCCTGTTTTAATCGAGCCCCAATGAGCTGGTGATGGAAGTTCTGGGTAGGGCACAAGTGCCTGACTCCATACGTGTCCAGCCTGAAGACATGCACGTTTTAGGTGTTGTTCGAAGGCGTCTGCTGTTGGGGGAATGTGACCAATTGTTCTTGCCTTCTTCGTGAACAAGTGTCGGCGCATGTCATTCACTGTCTTTATCTCGGTAGTCCGGTCATAGAGGATGGCAACATATCTTTCTATGCTCTCTAGTTCCATAGTAATAGCGTCCACAGATGGCCTATAAGCGAGAGCATGAATGGTCTGCGTGATGCTGGGGTATGCCTCCCAAGCCGGCTAGGCTGTCTTTTTCCCAATTTGGGCAAAAAATGACACTGTGTCGCAGCCAGTGAAGGCATGGAATAATGGCAAAGACTCGGACTTCCTGCGGCCAAGGCCGGTGGCAATTTTATGGATGGCAAGGTAGCGGTAGCTTTTACCAGTGCCAATGGCAATCCAGAGTTCCTCCACACCATGTGGCTGGTAGGTAAAGTAGTGTGCTATTGCCAAGACCACAATACAAGACCAAGACCACTCATAGTATAGAAGTTATTGAGGGAAATAGGTCACAGAGGGCGGTCATGTTGAAATTCAATATGGCGGCCACCAGGGGTTCTGAATTTTTGGGCGCCCCTCAGGAAAACAATTGTATAGGTCCATACTACATCTGTGCCAAATTTGGTGCTTTCCTGAAAAAATGAACCATGCTTCCTCTTAACTGCTCTGCTATTATAAATATTTGGATGGAGATAAATACAATGCTGATAAAAAACTAAAGAGTATTTAAAAGGGAATATTGAAGGAAACAATAAACTTTGATCATCATTATGATTGTATACATAAAGATGATGTAATCTTTAGAGAGATGAACCTTATTAGAAGTTATTGTCATGAATTCTTTTTACAGAGACTGTTAATAAGAAAGCTCTTTCTTCATTTGATGATAAAAGGTAAATAAAAGATGATAAAATAAATGCACTTCCATATGGGTTTAAATCTATATAAATGAACAGTTTACACCAGACTAAAAAATGGAGGAATAACTCAAATTGGTATATTAATGGTAAACATTGTGAATGTGAAAAATACCAAGCTAGTTGAATTGAAGGAGAAACTGGTATTAAACTATTTAAAACAAATAAAAGAATAAACATTGAAACAAAAAAGTTATGTTCTATTTCTAGATGTTCCAACATTTTTAAATGGACTGAAAATGTTGACTACTGTCAATACTTTAAAGGAAAGATTATCTATATGTCTATGCCAAATTTATATGTCTATAAAACACAGTTTGTGTGTGTGTGTGTGTGTGTGTGTGTGTGTGTGTGTGTGTGTGTGTGTGTGTGTGTAATGTTACAGATAGACTCCTCAACGGAGAGGCTCACGTGCTTCATATTTGGCATAGACATGGCCATTGAACCTGGGAAGAACATGGCCGACCTAAAAAAAAAAAATTCATAATATTTTTTTACCATATTTTTACCTCAGCGCATTTCAGAATATAATACACGGCATCTGAGCTGGTGGCAGAGCAGCGCGCTGATTCCTCCCCCCCCCCTCTTCTCTCCTCTACCCCCTCTTCTCCACTCCCCCTCTCTCCTCCCCTCCCCCCCGTTCCCCTGCCCTCCGTTCCCCTCCCCTCCCCTTCCCCCCTCTCCTCCCCTCCCCCCCCTCTCCTCCACTCCCCCCCTCTCCTCCCCTCCCCCCCGTTCCCCTGCCCTCCGTTCCCCTCCCCTCACCCTTCCCCCCTCTCCTCCCCTCCCCCCCCCCTCTCCTCCACTCCCCCCCTCTCCTCCCCTCCCCCCCTCTCCTCCCCTCCCCCCCGTTCCCCTGCCCTCCGTTCCCCTCCCCTCCCCTTCCCCCCTCTCCTCCCCTCCCCCCCCCTCTCCTCCACTCCCCCCCTCTCCTCCCCTCCCCCCCTCTCCTCCCCTCCCCCCCGTTCCCCTCCCCTCCCCTTCCCCCCTCTCCTCCCCTCCCCCCCCTCTCCTCCACTCCCCCCCTCTCCTCCCCTCCCCCCCGTTCCCCTCCCCTCCCCTTCCCCCTTCCCTCCCCTCCCCCGCCCGGCAATGCCGGGTACTTCTGCGAGTGTATTATAAACTTAAGATGGTGTGTGGTTCAGGAGGAGGCCAAAATAGAACTCCAAGAGAGGTATATAATTTTATTAGTCTTCAAAATAAATATCTTGAACAAGAAGATGAAAATGTATTATTTATAAATATTCTTGATGGAGATGAACGTTCCAAAAAGATGCATCTTATTAGAGAGATAAGACATGATCAAATATTTATAGATTCTATGAGTGAGTTTCTCAAAAAAAATAATTCATTGTTTAATCCCTTATGAATAGAAATGTTGTTTTATTTGATATCTACTCTAAAGGGCGAAGCCAGCCCCATGCAGTGGAGTAGGGACGTAAAGGAGCTCCTGACATGCTATTTGGGATTGGGACTAAAGACTAGTGATAGTGAGACGAGCAATAGTGGGGCAACTTAGCATAACAATTGTGCATTTAGTGAGGAAAGCACCAAACTTGGCACACTAGTAGACTATCATATTATGAAAAGATCTGGATATTGGGCCATCTCAGATTCAGAGATTTGATTTTTGCAAGATTTCGATTCGATTGGGATCGAAGAGAACACCTTCTTCGTCTTCTGTACAGTGAAGTTGCCAGCCCTGAATTCTCTGGCTACATCTGGGTGCTTCATTGGGAGTGCAACCGTGTCCCTCAGGTGAACAGGAACCCACCTGGCATAGTGTGTGTGGTCCAAGGCATGGAACCATGCATGGGACCAGTTCCGTCGGGGCATCAAGGTATATCGTGAATGAAGCCTGCCGCAGAGAACGCACGTAGACCAGTACCAACATCTCTAGTTCCAGCACAGTTGCCCAGTACTGAAAGTAGGGATTGTCTTCTCCTCTCTGGTGACACCAGTCTTCGAACTCAGGCAGGTCTTCTGCATCATCAGCATATGTCATACAGTGGCGTTCATACGCACGGTGTTGCAGGATGTGCGGTGCCACTGCAGTGATTTGATGAGCTCTTCTTGTGCGGGTGACGTGGGCAGCTCGCAGGAAGGAGTCGGCCGTCCCTGGCGTTGCAATCTCAGCTTGCAAATCTGCAAAATCTGCAAATCTTGCAAAAATCAAATCTCTGAATCTGAGATGGCCCAATATCCAGATCTTCTCATAATATGATAGTCTAGTAGTGTGCCAAATTTGGTGCTTTCCTCACAAAATGCACAATTGTTATCCTATATTTAGCTGAGCTGCCGGACTACAAAGGGAGTTGAACTATTGCGAGTTTTTGGGACCGGTCCCAAATAGCGTGTTAGAAGGTCCTTTATGTCCTTCACTGCTGTGTCTCTGGTCGTAGTCAACGTGTGGCCCTGAATGGATTTCTCTCATCTCCCCTTCCCATTCAGACTGGAGTTCCCCAAGGCAGTGTGCTGGGCCCTGTACTTTTTCTGGTCTTTATCAATGATCTCTCCGACTCTCTGGAAAATCCTCTGTATCTCTTTGCTGATGACTCCACTCTCTGCCGCTCCATTCCTCTTCCCTCAGATCGGCAGTCTGCAGCCTCCTCACTCTCTGAAGACCTGGACAAAATCACAGACTGGTCAAACATGTGGAACATGTCTTTCAATCCTGACAAATCTCACACTCTTACTATGTCTCTCCGAAAAGATCGACTGGACAACCCTCCCATCTACTTTCTCAACAATCCTCTCCAAGAAGTTCTGTCGCTCAAGCTTTTGGGTCTCACCATCTGCCATGTTCTTTCTTGGGAAAACCACATTTCCAAGCTGGCCTCCAAAGCCAGTCGCCGACTGGGCATCCTCCGTCGTGCGAAGTCCTTCCTAAGCACACCTGAGCTCCTCACCACATACAAGGCTTTCATCCGCAGCTCAATGGAATACTGTTCTCCCCTATGGGCTGGTGCTCCTGCTTCACACCTGGCTCGGCTTCACGCTGTTGAATCCAAAGCTTTCAGAATCATT
Source organism: Myxine glutinosa (assembly GCF_964187855.1). Lineage (NCBI taxonomy): Eukaryota > Metazoa > Chordata > Myxini > Myxiniformes > Myxinidae > Myxine > Myxine glutinosa. Next base: position 1,956,234 of record NC_136274.1, read on the forward strand.
GGAATCTCCCGCGATGAAGCTATCTCTGAGGGCCTTTCACTCACTCACCGCAGGCAGGTAGGTGGTCTTTCTGTCTTCTACCGACTCCTCTCCGGCCTTGCTCCCCCAGCTCTCTCTGTGCTCTGTCCCCCAAATATTCCTACAGGTCGCACAAGATCTGCCAGCCACCCTCTGATGGTTAAACTGCCGAAATCTCGGCTCTCTGCTCACCTTCACTCTTTCATTCCTCTTTTCTCCCACCTCTGGAACAAACTCCCCCACTCACTTCAATCACACTCCTCCCTCCAGGTCTTCAAAACAGCTGTTCACCACCATCTCTTATCTTCCCCCATCCAAAACCTTGATCTTTTCTACCCCCACTAATTCACCCCAGATCCACCTTGTTTGAAATTCCAACTTCTTTCCTGGAAGTCTTGGCAGTGTCCATATGTTTTATACCTCTCCCACCCCCCCCCTTCTCATGCCTCCCCCCCAAAGCCCTCTCCCTCCCACAGTTCTCTCGATGTCTCCATGTCTCTCGGTCCCTGCTCTCAAATGTTGTGTTTGTGTCCTCCCCCCTCTCTCCCCATCTTGTCTACCGCTCCCGATGTTATTTGTTTTGTGTGTCTGTTTGTCTTTCTGTGTGATTAATGTTCGCTCTTTCACGAGCCTCGATCTTGTATACAAAAAAAAAAAAAAAAAAAAAAAAAAAACACCGAGTGTGCTGTGTCTCCACTAACACCGAGTGTGCTGTGTCTACACTAACATTGAATGTGCTGTGTCTACACTAACACTGGGTGTGCTGTGTCTCCACTAACATTGAGTGTGCTGTGTCTACACTAACATTGAGTGTGCTGTGTCTACACTAACATTGAGTGTGCTGTCTACACTAACATTGTGTGTGCTGTGTCTGCACTAACATTGAGTGTGCTGTCTACATTAACATTGTGTGCTGTGTCTACACTAACATTGAGTGTGCTGTCTACACTAACATTGAGTGTGCTGTCAACACTAACATTGAGTGTGCTGTCTACATTAGCATTGTGTGTGCTGTGTCTCCACTAACACCGAGTGTGCTGTGTCTACACTAACATTGAGTGTGCTGTGTCTACACTAACACTGGGTGTGCTGTGTCTACACTAACATTGAGTGTGCTGTGTCTACACTAACACTGGGTGTGCTGTGTCTCCACTAACATTGAGTGTGCTGTGTCTACACTAACATTGAGTGTGCTGTGTCCACTAACATTGAGTGTGCTGTGTCTACACTAACACTGGGTGTGCTGTGTCTCCACTAACATTGAGTGTGCTGTGTCTACACTAACATTGAGTGTGCTGTCTACACTAACATTGTGTGTGCTGTGTCTGCACTAACATTGAGTGTGCTGTCTACATTAACATTGTGTGCTGTGTCTACACTAACATTGAGTGTGCTGTCTACACTAACATTGTGTGTGCTGTGTCTGCACTAACATTGAGTGTGCTGTCTACATTAGCATTGTGTGTGCTGTGTCTACACTAACATTGAGTGTGCTGTCTACATTAGCATTGTGTGTGCTGTGTCTACACTAACATTGAGTGTGCTGTCTACATTAGCATTGTGTGTGCTGTGTCTACACTAACATTGAGTGTGCTGTCTACACTAACATTGTGTGTGCTGTGTCTACACTAACATTGAGTGCGCTGTCTACACTAACATTGAGTGTGCTGTGTCTACACTAACATTGAGTGTGCTGTCTACACTAACATTGAGTGTGCTGTCTACACTAACATTGTGTGTGCTGTGTCTGCACTAACATTGAGTGTGCTGTCTACATTAACATTGTGTGCTGTGTCTACACTAACATTGAGTGTGCTGTGTACATTAACAGTGTGTGCTGTGTCTACACTAACATTGAGTGCGCTGTCTACACTAACATTGAGTGTGCTGTCTATAGTAACATTGAGTGTGCTGTGTCTACACTAACATTGAGTGTGCCTTCTACACTAACATTGAGTGTGCTGTGGCCTTGTGTTCTTCAGTTCAGTCGTGCTCACTAACACGTTCACTAACACGCTCCCCCAGACCACGTTTGTCTTCTCTCTACCTGAAACTTCACATTCCAATGTGATACCTGTTGGTGCTCGTTTCTTCATTTGCACCTCATCACCCTCTTTGATCTACATTTGTGTAACAAGCCTAACTACTTTATTTAAATGCAGACAAGCTTAACCCGATTGTTGCGTCACATCGTCTACACATCGTCCATGTGTAACCAACGTCCAATGAAAGATTAATAAAAAACATTTTTCAATAAATACAATTTATCTTACAAGGAATAGAATGCAGTCGAATGGCATAAGGCCCATAGAGCCTGGTCAATGGTTGCCAACCTATGGTGGTTTGTCCATGCTATATATCCTTTGTAAATGCTGAGCATGAAGCAAGGAAGCAGCACGTACCATGTTTAACGTCCATGGTATGACTCGGATGGATTGGAACTGCTTTGCTCCCAGACTCAGAGAGGACGCTCCTACCTTTGCACCAGAGAATAATTCCTTGGTTTAGCGAGCTGTTCCCACCGGTAAAATAACTTTCCACGCACTAACACAACATTCCACAATCCACGTGTTTTCATCATCAAATTGAGATATTCCGAGGTACTCGGTTATGGATAAGCAGAGGTTGAACTGATCCCCTGGGATTAAGCTCAGTCTCTCAGTTTGTTGGGCCCTCTGGGCTACAACAATACTCACCCAAAACGATGCTTATTCGGCTATGCAAGCACAACAAAAGAAAGGTGAGATTAAATGATCCCAAAGTGTTTATTGGTAAAAACGTTTCACCATCAGGAGATCGAAAACATTTCTTCTGATCCTTGGAATTCCCATCATCACAAAGGGCGTGCGTCCGTCCATGCATCGAGTGTTCGTGTGCAAGTGCTTCCCTTCGGAGCCACTCGTGGTCACGGTGGTTTTCTGGCGGTTTTTTTTACATCCATCTGTAAAGTCTCGATGTCATTCGTCAATACGATGTCCATGAAAAAGGTTATCGGGTTCTGTACATAACGCAAGTGTACGCACTGGTCCAGATCGCTGGACCGGACATCTCCCAGGCTGACACATTGGCCATGACGAAAGCTTCATAGTGATGAAAAGTGATTTTTGTGAAATGGTGAAAAGTGTTAAAGGAAAAATTTCATAAATTGTTGGAAGATATAATGGGGTTTGTAGTTCAAGGCACGCGTCATTTGCAGCGTTTTATCAAAAGTTTGACCCAAGCGATGCTGATATCAAACACAGCGCCCAATATTTCCCAAATGTTCCTCCTTTATTGTCTAATGGTTTTTTTCCAACAACCAAGATCATTTTTCATTAATGCTTCCCCACTTTTACATGGTGTACATTACTTCCTGCTGACTTTGGCTTTATTTCAATCAGGAAGGCCATCCGTTCACTATTACCACAATCTTTCAAATTAAACTTTAGCCAAAACAGGTGTGTTTCCAATTTTAAAGAAACCAGACCAAAAGTCTAACAGCGGCGTAGCAGGGCTTGTAAAATATTATAAACCACAAACACGCATTATTAGCTTTTTAAACAGTCGCTAATGCTGTTTATAACATTAAACAAAGAAATTTGGAGGAATCTCACATCCGTGAGGTAAGTTTTACTTACATAACTGAGTGAAGATCTACTGTAATCTATATACCCCACAAGCGTTGGAAGTGTGCTCATTTACCAAGCAGCTAGCTTGCCAAGCCAGCCGTTCCTTAACGGTTTTGAATGGAGTGCTTGCTCGAATGCTTAAACCACTTGGCGATCTCTCCACAAGAAACTTGGTAAATGAACACACACCCAATATTCTTGAGACCCGACCATAGATTGATTATAATCTATATACCCCAAAGATGAATGATCCTTCCTGCCGCTCCGTAGTGAGCGGATGTACTAGTAAATTTAAATGTCGGTTGGTGGAGTCAGCCGTCGTAATGACATCAGAGACATAATGACATAACGGACACAAAACTGATATATTTTAACTTCCAGTATGTTTGCAGTCACTATGAAGGCTGAAGGGACTAGTGTTACGATTAGATTTACTATAATATTAACGTTACGTTATCATTATTTCGAAAATGATATTACTATCAACAAAAACCGAGGTGAATTCCTTACTTCATCGGTTATTAATATTAGTGCCAAACAACGCTCACCATTGATCATGAACCATACACCGCTTCAATCCACTATGTTTCCATTCACGACATTGGGATTAAAGTATCATGGTTATATTTACTATATTATTATTATTATTATTATTACGAAAACAATACTACTGAAACGATACACTACTGCACTAAGAAACCTGGGCTTAATTTGTCCGAAGTGGAGGGTGAGTCATAAAGCCTAAGGCCTATACGTACCGTATTGTTGGAAGAGACGTATCGCCGATGCTTTTGGTATTTGATGGTCATTTTAACAATCGGTTTGTTTGTGTTTCACACTGAATGAAAAACGTAAATATAGAGCATGGCGATTGTGATATATGACAGGTTCGACGATATGTTCGGCATGAACGGCATATAAATCAAAACGGTGGTGTGTGGAGAGTCAGCCGCAGCACCGCCGTAATGACATCAGACGTAATCACATCACCCTGTCATGTGACCAGATTCTCAGCTCTGATTGGTATACGTTTGAGGGGACATACATACAGACGGACAAACACTGTTCCAGACGGCTCCGCCCGATGGGCTACGCCGTAAAAATAAAGCTTGTTCAGTTGGCAAAGTTTTATTTGAAAAAAGGTTTATATAAAAAGAAAAGAAAAATACAACGAAGAAGCAATTGTTATATCTTAAAAAATAACATAAACCATTGATCGGTATTTACATTTGGCAACACCATGAGATGCATAGAAAGGTGAGGAGCCATCGGCAAACACATTTAACCTTCTTAGCAAGTGGGAAATAAACTCCTTCCACCAAACTGCCAAATTTAAAAATGCTTACCTTTTGCGGTCATCTCCAATTTTAAGATTGCAGTTCCCATTAATACGACATGACTCATGAACACAGCATGAATCACAATGTTTTCTGCTGCAAGATGTCGTTCCTTCCAGCTGACTCTCACTACTCTGCTTTGTACGGCATTTGCAACTTTCGTCCAATTTGATTTTCCACCGAAAAGGTTTCCTCCAACACATGTGGACAACGTGCAATGATGTTTGAGCACTTTGGATCACAAAAGGTGAAGTGGAAGTTTTGGGGTGATGTGCTAGGTCAAAAACCTAGGGTCGGAAATCGGGGTGTGTTCAGTTACCAATCAGCTAGCTAGCGCTTGCCAAGCCAGCCGTTCCTTATAGACAGTTTCCAATGGGGTGCTTGCTTGAGTGTTTATGCCACCTGGTGAACGCTCTACAACGCATGAGGTAACTGAGCACAACCCTGAAACACCTTTTTCACCAAAGGTATGGAAAGGCCAGTTATTTATGAATGGCTTCTGAACGTGGTGTTTTAAACCGTACTCATCTGACAGACTAGAAAGATTACCCCACGAGATTTAACGATAAAGCATATTAATGTACGTCATGTGTAATATGGATCCACTTTTAAAATCACCTTGCAAAGTCGATACAGAGTAAACAAACTGACCGAGATATCCAAAATGCATTCTGCATATATGTACGGTATATAAAAGATGGCGTATACCAGATGTTTATGAAATTCAAGCCTTAACAAGTTAAAGTGCCTCACATCTAACAACGTTGCTCATTAGAAAAAAGTGTACATTCCACTAAAAAAAACATGAAGTGTACATTCTATTTAAAAAAAACATGAATGAAATGTACATTCTTCTAAAGATACATGAAGTATACATTCTACTAAAAAAAACCTGAATGAAATGTACATTCTTATAAAAATACATGAAGTATACATTCTACTTAAAAGAACATGAATGAAGTGTACATTCCATGAAAAAAACATGAATGAAATGTACATTCCACTAAAAAAAAACATGAATGAAATGTACATTCCACTAAAAAAAAACATGAATGAAATGTACATTCCACAAAAAATAATGGATGAAACATACAATCTTCTAAAAAAAAACATGAATGAAATGTACATTCCACGAAAAATAATGGATGAAACATACAATCTTCTAAAAAAAAAAAACATGAAGGAAACGTACATTCCATGAAAAAAACATGAATGAAGTATACATTCTACTAAAAAAAAATCATAAATGAAATGTACGTTCTACTAAAAAAAAAACATGAATGAAATCTACATTCTACTAAAAAAAAACCGGAATGAAGTGTATATTCTACTAAATAAAAATGACATTCTCCTAAGAAGATAAATGAAATGTAGATTCTACAAAAAAAAAACATAAATGAAATGTGTGTTCTATGAAAAAAAACATGAAATGTACATTCTACTAAAAAAAACATGAATGAAGTGTATATTCTACTTAAAAAAAAACATAAATGAAAAGTACATTCAACTAAAAAAAACATAAATATAAATGAAATGTACATTCGACTAACAAAAAAAAAAAAAAAAAGTACATTCTACTAAAAAAACAACAAATGAAATGTACATTATACTAAAAAAAAACATGAAATGTACATTCTACGAAAAAAACATGAATGAAGTGTATATTCTACTTAAAAAAAAAAACATGACATTCTCCTAAAAAGATGAATGAAATGTAGATTCTACTAAAAAAACAACATAATGAAATGTACATTCTACTAAATAAAAACATGAATGAAGTACATTCTACTAAAAAAAAACATGACATTCTCTAAAAAAAATGAATGAAATGTAGATTCTACTAAAAAAAACATGAATGAAATGTACATTCTACAAAAAAAAAACATGAATGAAATGTACATTTTATGAAAAAAAACATGAATGAAATGTACATTCTACGAAAAAAAACATGAATAAAATGTATATTATACTAAAAAAACATGAATGAAATGTACTATTTAAAAAAACATGAATGAAGTGTATATTTTAATAAAAAACCTAGCAAAACCCCCCCCAAAAATGGCTTCAACGAATAACAAGATATGTTTAAAATAAATAAATAATACATTTCAAAATAAGAGGTTAAACAAGGTTGGTTGATCGGAGGGTCGGAGATGAAGTGTGTGTGTGCGATAGGGGGAGGGGAATGAATGTTTGTGGAGCATAGGGGCAAAGTGTGTGGGGTGAAGTGTGTGGGGAGTAAGGGGTGAAGCATGTTGGGGTAGGAGGTGAAGTGTGTGGGCGGTAAGGGTTGAAGCGTGTTGGGGGTAGGGGGTGAAGTGTGTGGGGAATAAGGGGTGAAGTGTGTTGGGGTAGGGGGTGAAGTGTGTGCAGAGTAAGCGGTGAAGTGTGTGGGGAGGAAGCGGTGAAGTGTTTTGAGGTAGGGGGTGAAGTGTGTGGGGATTAAGGGGAAGGGCGAAGTGTGTTGAGGGGTAGCGGGTGAAGTGTGTGTGTGGGGGTGGGGTAGGGTGCGGTGAATGTCTGTGTGTGTGTGTGTGTGTGTGTGTGGGTGTGTGTGTGTTTGTGTGTGTGTGTGGGGGGGGGGGGGGGGGTGCAGGAGGGTTAGGGTGTGGTGAATGTCTGTGTGTGTGACAGGGTGTAGGGTGAATGTGTGTGTGTGTAGGTGTGTAAGGGGAGTGGGGTGAACTGTGTGTGAGTGTGCTCGTAGTGTTTTTGAGTAGTGTGTGTGTGATGGTGGGAGGGGTGGAGTAAATGTGTGTGTGTGTGTATAGTGAGTGTCAAGGGGGTGTGTGTGTGTATGAATGTGTGTATGAGGGTGTGTGTGTGTTGAATGTGTGTAAAGCAGGTACAGGTAAGCTGTGTGTGAGTGTGTGTGTGTGTGTGTGTGTGTGTGTCTGTGTGTGTATGTGTGTGTATGTGTGTGTGTATAGTGTGTGTAAGGCAGGTAGGGGTAAACTGTGTGTGTATTTGTGTGTGTGTGTGTGTGTGTGTGTGTGTGTGTGTGTGTGTGTGTGTGTGTGTGTGTGTGTGTGTGTGTAAGGCAGGTAGGGGTAAACTGTGTGAGTGTGTGTGTGTTTGTGTGTGTGTGTGTGCGTGTGGGGGTGGAGGGTTGCGATGAATGTGTGTATAGTGTGTGTAAGGTGGGTAGGGGTAAACTGTGTGTGTGTGTGTGTGTGTGTGTCGTGTTCGTGAGTAGTGTGCGTGTGGGGGGTGGAGGGTTGCAATGAATGTGCGTACAGTGTGTGTAATGGGGGAGGGGTGAACTGTGTGTGAGTGTGTCTGTGTGTGTATGTAGTGTTTGTGAGTAGCTTGTGTGGGGGTGGGGGGAGAATGCAATGAATGTGTGTGTGTCGGGGGTGGGGGGGGGGGGAGGGTGGGTGTAAGGGGTCACTTTTAAAGATGGCATGAGGATGACTGGTTTGTGTGTGAGCAGGAAGTAAAGTTAAACCACGCTGATGAAGAACGATTGGACATCGTGTACCGTGTCCCAGGTAAATTCCTAATCCCCATATGGTGACAAGACAAGTACAGCCTTGAAACATTCAATCTAGCCTGTAAATCATGCACTTGCAGAAAAAAAATGGAGATAAAAAACGTTACCAACAAAAAAAAGGATACAAAGAAATAAATTACTATTAATTAATGAGGAAAATGAGTAAAAAATGCAAAACAGCATTTTTATTGTGACGATGTTTTGTTTTCTTCCCTTTGATCAGCCAACAAATTTGTATCTTCTTCTTTGGAAATGAAAGATTAATAAAAGTCACAAAGCGCTTCGAAAGGCTGGAAAGAGATTAAAACCATTGCTTGTGATCGTGCCATCCTTGCCACCCTTGCCCCCTTCTCCCTCCCCCCTCCCTGCACGCCACACAATGCACCGACGCTCTCGAACCTTAAATACGGGATGAGAAGTATCACATAAAAATGGCCGAATAAAACATATTTACAGAGAGAAGTGGAAGGGTGTGTCCGTACTGTCGTTCGATACGGTCAACGTCGAAAAGGTCACTCTTTTCCTCTCTGTGGAAGGTGAGGCCTGCGACGCCATGTTGTGGCCATCTTTCCTCCTGTTGAGTCTGTGCGCTCTGCGCTGTTGGCTCGGCGTACTGCTCTCCAGCGTGAGAGACTCCACCTGATGGCCGCCCTGCCTCCTGTCCACACGATGTGCTTGCCAGTATCCTAGCGGGATCAGCACATCTCCCTTTGTGTTCCTTCTGGTATTTTCCAAACACACCCACTCGTGCGACGGGTTCACCTCTTCTTCCTGCTGTTGCCTTCCTTCTTTGCACTTTGGCTTCAGGGCCAATTTGATGCAGTTTGCCATGAACAGAACGATGGCGAGGCAGAAAACACCGAGCAAGGTGTACATTCCTATCTGCAGGTCTGACATTCCCCGTTTCGGTGTTCCGACCGGGTGGTTTCGATGTCCGCGATCCTCGTCCTCAGGTACTGGTGTCTGTGTTTGTCGTTCAGAATCTTTAAGAGATGTCGGCGTGGTTTGAAGTCCCTTCTCTGGTGCATCGGAGGCCATTGCCCCTGGGATTGAACCCACTGCCGTGTGATTATTGAGGCCAGAAAAGGAAGTGGCTGTGGTCGATTTAACGATGCCCGCATTGTCCAAGGAAAAATGGCTTTTTAAGGTGAAGGTCTCCAGAACGCTTTTGTTCTTTTCTTGGTGGTCAAGGGCACTAACATGGTAATTATTTTCTCCAACAAGATGCCGGATGTACACCAGATTTGACACCAGTGTAGTTTTTCTTTTTTGCTTCAGGCAAGCATCATCAATGTTCACCTCGACATTAATGTAGTAGCCTTGGCCTTTACCCTCGACGATCACAACAGGCCATGGAGAGTGCTGGGCCTGATCTACAGAGGCCACCCTCTCGTCGAGCGAGGACACGGAGAGGATGTACTCAGCACGGTTGTACACGTTCAGGGGTACTGTCGTGCCATCGGAATACTGAAGCCACATGGACAAAGCACACTCCTAAAATAAAACAAAAACAAGAGAACACATAAAACAATCTGTACACAATATCAGATAAATTATGACATCATAAATCGTTGTGCATATTTGCTGGTTAGTAATTGAATAATTGGTAATTAGCACAGGATAGCTCAGAGAGTATGTACAGTACCTTCAGGAAGTATTCACACCCCTTGACGTTTTCCACATTTTGTTGTGTTAAACCCTGAATACAAAATGTATTTAATTGAGATTTTTTTTGTCACTGATCTACACATAATACCCCATCATGTCAAAGTGGAATTTTGTTTTCGGAATTTTAACATAATTAAAAAATAAAAAGCAGAAATATCAAATTTACATCAGAATTCAACCCCCTGAGTCAACACTTCATAGAAGCGCTTTTGGCAGTGATTACATCTTTGAGTCTTCTTGTGTGTGTCTGCATCACATTTGCACATCTGGATCTGGGGAGTTTCTCCCATTTTTCCTGCAGATTCACTCAAGCGCTGTCCAGTTGGATGGGGAGTGCAGGTGAACATCAATCTTCAAGTATATCCACAGATTCTAAATGGGATTCAAGTCTGGCCTTTGGCTGGGCCACTCAAGAACTTTCACCTCCTTGTTCTGAAACCATTCCAGTGTTGCATTCGCTGTATGCTTGGGGTCACTGTCCTGTTGGATCATAAATCTTCGCTGCCATCGAAGGTCTTTTGCACTCTGAAGCAGGTTCTCCTCAAGGATTCACTTACCTGTATTTGGCACCATTCATTGTCCCCTATATCCTCACAAGTCCCCCAGTACCTGCCACTGAAAAGCATCCCCATAGCATGATGCTGCCACCACCATGCTTCACGCCAGGTATGGTGGTAGATGAGTGATGTGTTTGGTTTCCGTCAGATGTAGCGCTTTGCATTCAAGCGAAATAAGTCAATTTTCTTCTCATCAGACCACATAATATTTTTCCTCATGCTCTCAGAGTTTTTAACGTGCCTTTTTGCAAACTACAGGTGTGCTGTCATGTGCTTTTTTCTCAGGAATGGCTTCCATATGGCCACTAACTCTTCCATAAAACCTACAGTGCATTCAGAAAGTATTCAGACCCCTTCACTTTTTTCACATTTTGTTATGTTGCAGCCTTATGCTGAAATCGTTTAAATTCATTTTTTCCCTCATCAATCTACACTCAATACCCCATAATGCCAAAGAGAAAACAGGATTTTAGAAAGTTTTGCAAATTTCTTAAAAATAAAAAAAATTAAATACCACATTTACATAAGTATTCATACCCTTTGCTATGACACTTGAAATTTAGCTCAGGTGCCTCCCATTTCTCTTGATCATCTTTGAGATGTTTCTACACCTTGATTGGAGTCCACCTGTGGTAAATTCAATTGATTGGACATGATTTGGAAAGGCACACACCTGTCTATATAAGGTCTCACAGCTGACGATGCATATCAGAGCAAAAACCAAGCCATGAGGTCGAAGGAACTGCCTGCAGAGCTCAGAGACAGGATTGTGTCGAGGCACAGATCTGGGGAAGCCTATAAAAACGATTTATGCTGCATTGAAGGTTCCCAAGACCACAGTGGCCTCCATGATTCTTAAATGGAAGAAGTTTGGAACAACCAGAACTCTTCCAAGAGCTGTTCGCCCGGCCAAACTGAGCGATCGGGGGAGAAGGGCCTTGGTAATAGAGGTGACCAAGAACCCGATGGTCACTCTGGCTGAGCTCCAGAGATCCTGTGTGGAGATGGGAGAAACCTCCACAAGGACAACCATCACTGCAACACTCCACCGATCTGGGATTTATGGCAGAGTGGCCAGATCTGGGATTTGTCTAAAAAACAAAAATTCCACTTTGACATTATGGGGTATAATATGTAGATAAGTGAAAAAAAACAACCTCAATTTAATCCATTTTAAATTCAGGCTGTAACATAACAAAATGTGAAAAGAGTCAAGAGGGACAATACTTTCTGAAGGCACTATATATATATATATATATATACATACATACAGTTGTGGCCAAAAATATTGGCACTCATGGACTTTTTTCAAATAATGCACCATTTCTTCCAGAAAATTGTTGAAATGAAAAACTATTTTGGTATCCACATTTGTATTTCTTTGATTTGCCGTGGAACAAAACAAAAAAGCCGAAAAGATTTACTAAATCTTAGCTTATTCCACACAGAAATCCTAAAATGGTTCCTAAAAATGAAATCTTAAAAAATTATTGGCAACTTTTAGAAGTTGTTAGAAATAATTACATTTCAAGTAGGTGATTCTCCTTTACTTTGGAATTGAACTCACCTGTGGTGAGATGCAGGTGCCTGCAATATAAAAATCACTCATTCAACTAGTTTGAATAGAGAACAGGAGTCATTCTGCTGTTTTGTGTCACTGTGTGTACCGCAATGAGCATGGAGAAAAGAAAGAAAACCAGGGAAATGTCTGAGGAGATGACACAAGATTGTAGCCAAGCATGGACAATCTCAAGGCTACAAGTCCACCTCCAGAAACCTTGATGTTTCTGTGTCCACCGTACGCAATGTTATCAGGAAGTCTTGTGGGTGTTGTGTTTTCGTTTGTTTATGTGTAGAGGTGTTGTGTTTTCTGTGTGGTCGTGAAAATGAAAATTGATTTGGGATTGAGTTGTGATGGAAGGGGTGATTATTGTGTAATGTGGTTAAAATGTGGATGGGGTTTCACATGTGAGCAGGCCATGTAAGCATATTTTTGTGACATCTTTGATTGAAAATGTGGTTGAGAATTGAATGGCAGCAGAGGAGAAAATGTTTTGTGGATTTTGTGGGTGGGGAAGGTGTGTGTGTCCGCAGGTACGGATCAGGCTGTGGAGGAGCGGTAACTGCGGCCCCCTCTATGGTAAATGCCCCTGGCAGCCAGTGGTGTCTGGAAATTGGGAGCCTATCAGTGGTGGGCTCTGTTTGGGCACGCTGCGGTATGGAGACCCTCGGCGACCCGTGAGGCTGGCTGTGTGGAAGCCTGAGGTGACAGAGCCTGGTGTGGAGACCTCCCCGGCGGGATGACAGCGTAAGGAGCTGTTTTGCTGTCAGGGAGCCAAGAGTTAAAGGGGGCGGTGAAGGGGGTGGGGGATGAAGAAGTCATAAGTCGGGTGACTTGTTTTTGGACTGCGGGCACCACAGCCTGAAACGCCCCCACCATCTTGCTTGAACATTACCTCCCCGCTGCCAAGTAGAAATGCACACACGTGTAATGACATCTATGCCATGGTCCTGCAGGGGGGTGAAATACGTGCTCTGATGATTCTGTGCTTTGATGATTTTTGAAATGTGTATGAATGGTTATGTGATTTGTGTGAATGAATGTGGGCGAAATCCACCGAGCCATGTCACTCACCTGTAACACCAGGACAGGGCCCACGGACATTTGGGGAACATTGGGATGGCCCCACAGGTAACGTTGGGTATTGTAGAATCCACTGGGGAACGCGGTCTTTAGGAAGGGGTTGCATCAATGTTTTTATGAATTTTTTCGGTTTTGGTTAAGTTTTGTGGTTAAGGTAGGTTTGCGTGTTGTTGATTTTTCTTCCTGTCCCAGGAGTTAAGAGCACGGACTTCGATGATTGTAAATATTTGAAATCTGAATTTTGCTTAAGGGGGTAGAACGATAAGGAGAATAGGTAAGTAGTTGCGGCTCACTTCCCACAGCCCTCCTGATTTATTTCATCGGCTAATTAAGTGTGAGGTGCAAGTGTTAATTGGTAAGTGTAAGTATAATTAAGTGTGAGGCGTAAGTGTTAAGACTGGGATGGTAGCGCCTGCAATGAACCTTGCGGGAGCTACGGTTAACAAGGAGACAAGAACAACAACATGCATTTTAAAGCCATTTTCCCTGCTAGAGCGGGGGTTAGCCTTGCGGTCCCCATGACAATCTTCTCCATTTTGCCCTATTTTCTGCATCTCTCCTTGTTAACACCCCTTTCCCGCATTTCTTCTTCCACCATCTTTAGCCAAGTCTTTCTCGGTCTTCCCCGTCCTCTACTTCCTTCTACATTCATTTCCATCACTCTTCTCAACCAGTCACTTTCATCCTTCCTCAACACATGACCAAACCATCTCAACCTGTTCCTCTTCACAGCATCAATCACAGGCTCTATTCCCATCATCTTTCGCAATTCATCATTTGTCTTCCTCTCTCTCAACGACACTCCGCACATCCACCGAACCATTCGCATTTCCACCCTTTCCAGCCTTCGTTGCTGCTCTACATTCACGACACATGTCTCGCTCCCATAAATCATAACACTTCTCACACATGCAGCATACACCTTTCCCTTCAGCTTCAACGACACTCCCCGCCTCATCAGCACACCACTCAGTTCCCGAAACTTCTTCCATGCAGATCTCACTCTAGCAACCGTTGCCGAGTCTCATCCACCTTCTCCATTCAGCATGTCTCCAAGGTAGCAAAATGTTTTCACACCTTCCAGCTTCATGCCGTCTCCAAGATCCAACTCAACATTTCCTCCATCTGCAGCTCCCTCTGTGCACACCTTACATTTGAATGTAGCTGCCACACTGGTTAATGACCCTCTCAGTCCACTACATTTTTGATGAACCCACTCAGCGCACATTGTACATTGAATGGAGTTCACTCCGACACCCTTCCTGCACACAGCACATGGCCACTTCCCAGTTCTTTCCACCTCACCACATGCTTTACCACTTGCCATCACCTTCGTCTTTTCTATATTCACCTTCAGACCTTTTGTCTCCATACATTCCTTCCACTTGTTCATCTTTTCCTTCAGTCCATCCATACTTTCCGCAATCAACACCAGATCATCTGCATACAACAACTCCCACGGTAAACCCTCCTTTACGGTCTGAGAATGGTAAACCCTCCTCTGTGATGCCCCTGAATTTGGGCCTCACTCCCACAAATTTTCTTACTGTGCCCTTGCACAATTTCGGGGCTGGGTCGTGTGGCTCCACTAGCAGGTCCAACTACCTGCGCACCTCCGCCACTGAAGTCGCCACCCGAGCTTACCTGCTCCTGCGACTACCTAAACTGGGGAAGGCCCCTCCTGGCACTTTACCCCCTGATGCTCACCTTGGCATTGGGCAACCCGGGTCCTTCCTTTGGATCCTCGGGCCCCACTCAACAACTCACAACTACCCTAACTGGCTCCCAGAGCCTACCTGCGGCCTCACCTGGCCGACAAACTACCAGTGGCGGACTGCCACAATAACCATACGCACCAATTAAACCACACGCCCAGCCATTTCACTGACTCATGCACCCTCCAAAGCACTACTTTGCCACTAGCTGCACCACAGGTGTCAATATCAATACAAATTTACCTGAGCCCGCTACCTGACTTTACACTACCCACCCCGGGCGCCCGTGAATGGGTTCCATTTCCCCCCATTCACTCCTTCGCACCATGCATTCCACACCTTTTATTCCCACACCAAGCATTCCACACTACTCATTCCACACCAGTTATCTCACACACCATTTGTGCTCTCACACCTTTTTTCCTCGCACACCTCAAACCCAATTCCTTTTGTTCTCCATACACAATTCCTCAAACACTACTACACACACACAGCATCATCTATCTAACTGGTTTTCCCCTAAAACTCGTGCTTCCCCATCATCCCATTACACTATGCACTCCCTTCGTCATTATCATCCATCTAATCTCTCTATGTCCCCACTATAGGTACAATGTCACTACTTAAATCTTGTGTCTCTAAAGTCCTCTAGTTCCCTATCATTATCCTAGCCCTCCCTCGGCTAGCTTCCGTGCCCCATGGAGGTAACCATTGCTGGCCCCCCATGTGCCTATCACTGCCATCCCCCTAATCTAATGCTCATGGGCTCTGGTCGTGTGAGGAATGGTCAAACTACCATTCCACCATGCAGGGTACACTATCCTCATTCGTCCACTACACTTGAGCCTCTTCATGTGGAAATACATTGTCATGGCTTGGCTTTGAAAGGCCGAGCGATCCATGTGGGTGGTTTGTCTCCTGTAGGTTGGGTCCCTCCGGAATTTTTGATCCAGGGGAGGAGGCATGGATGGGCCGACGTGCAGGGGCCCATCCCTGCACGGGGCCTCGCGGTCCCACGCACGATGGCCCAACCGCCCACCGGAGCATCGCACCCGCAAAGGTGCGCGGCTCCGAAATCTCCTAACTCCCCTTGAACCTTGCCGATTGACTTTGCCGCCATGGCGCGGCACCAACCATACAGGGCGGGGGCCGGCACGAATCGTGCACGTCGGTCCTTGTGACACGGCCGTGGCATCGATCCCCGCCGGTCCCCGCTGCTCACAACTCACCGAGGGCTCACGTCGGCTATCCGTCGCGCTAAACGCTACCCCGGTCGGTGTCGATGCTTGAGCCGCATTCTCACCACTCGCGACCCAATCCTCACTCGCACACCCAGGCGTCCCCGCGCCTTCCATACACTCCATTACTGCACTCTCCTGTGCACACCGTTCTCTTACACACTCAGGTGCACACCACCCAGGTGCACTCACGCCCCTGACACACTCCCCTTCCACATCCTCTGGTGTGCATTCTCCCTCGCACACCGTACTCGCACCTGCACACCTAGGCGCACTCATCCCTTCCACACAATCCGTTACACACTCTTCCCGCACATAGTCTGTAACACCCACGGGTGTGCACTCTCCTGTTGCACACCCCATCCTCGCACACTTTTTCTCCACTGACTCTTCTCGTGCACACTCTAACACACTCTCCCATTACCGCACACTTTTCTCACTCACACCCACACTCCGGTGCACACTTTTCTCTCACACGCGCACCAGTCGCCCTCGTAGACTGCACAATGGACCTTCCACGACCGCCCGGGTTTCGTTTCTCTCCCAAGTGCGCCAAAAACCCATTCGCGCCAAACACATTCGCACCATAATTCCTACTCACCTTGGGGACCTCCTTTTCCGTCAGCACCTGCAAACTTTCCATTTGGTTAGCAAGCCCGACATCACGATGCAAATACAAACTTTGTGTGCATTCCATTACTTCCCTCTGTGCTATATTTCCTGACTCTGCCGTCTCTTAGGCCCCAATTGTTTCTTCAATTTGAATTATTTCTTTTTCTTCGACGATGGTCGGTGCCAATAAAATTTTCTTTTCCAATTCGGCGACCGTCGGCTTTTTTACACCCCTTGTCGCGATGTCTATAACCCCGGTCAACTTAGCTGCGCTCTGCCCAAGCTCGCTCCCCACGCGTTTCTCACATCGCGTCACCTCGTCGCGTACCAATGCGACCTCCTCGCTCAACCTGCGCCCAATGTCCTCTCCCAATTTTTCCATATCACACCTGGATTCCTCCTTCATCTTTTTTAATGTCTCCCCTCGGGTGTCCCTTCTTTCATTTATTTTTTTCATGTTATCATTTAGTCCCCGAATTTCGCCCTTCATTTCCCTTCTTGTTTTGTCCCCCATTTATTTTAATTATTTGGTGGATTTGTCCCCGTTACGCCTTGCTTCGTCCCGCATTTCTGTTATTTCTTTGGTGGATTTGTCCCCATTACGCCTTGCTTCGTCCCGCATTTCTTTCATAAGTTGGGCCAGATATGACCCAATGTCGGGCCCGGTCTGCAAAGCGGGCCCTGCTGCCACTGCCATGTGCGAGGCGCCGCCATTTTCTACCCCTGCTGCCGCCCCCTCTTCGGCTTCCTCCTCTTCTACCAGCTCTTCCTGTGGGTCCTGGGACATTAACTCTTCCTTATCATCTACCTCATCTTCTACCCCCACCGGCATTCGACCGTCTTGGCTAGCCATGGTACGAATATAAAATTTTGAATTAAAAAACTAAATTTCGGTCGCTCGTAATTTCGAGAAATTTGGTGTCCAAAAAATTTGTCCAGGGTTCCAAATCCCCACTCCTGACTACCAATTGTTACGGTTTTCCGCCGCCCTTCCTACCCTTACCAAGGGGGGATTAAGCCCCTTGATCTTTCTGGGCCGGCGTAACCGAGACTTGAGACGCCTCTTCCGGGCAAACGCAAGGTAGGGTTTCGGGACCAAGTCTCGCACGTACCTAAATACCTGCGCCGCCACGGAAGCGGGGAACCAAGCCTCGCACGAGCCACGTGTAATTTGAGTACACCGAGCGGATTGCGTACCACGTGGTCCGTGCAGTTTTCTAGTATTGGACCCCGATTAGAGCGGTTTTACTCGTACCACGCTTAGTCAATGATGGAAAACACACGACGATCGAATAAAAGGAATAACACAATGTAATTATTATTTACACTTATGTACATGTCAGTAGAAAGCAGACACAGAGCAGAACTTAAATAGGTCTTATAATAAGCCAGACACGGGCCCGATCACACTCACACAGGGGAATTGCAGGTAGAATGGTGCCCACGCGCTGCCTTGGTCGTCCAGGAACGGCGGCCCGGCGTGCTCTCCACGGTCCCAGCACATCCCGCGAAGATGGCAAGCAGGTGGTGGAAAAGGATCCTCGCAGCGCGTCTCTCGAACAAAAGGCAGCAGATGAGGCAGGAAGGCAGGAAGGAATGTACGCGTCTCTCGGCGGCTGGGTGGTTCCACAGCGCGTTTAGTAACCAGCGCGCTATCACTCACGTAACCCAATGCAATAGAGGCTCAGCCTCAAGCTCAACCGAGCGTCACTTTAATACGAGCGCTTATACTTGGTTCATGAGTGTCTTTCTCCGATCTCGTAACTCTCATCAATACCCGAACCTCTCCCCACTCAACTCCTGCTCACCCCGAACTTCACTGGCTCTTAACTCACCGAACTGCGCTCCTCGAACTCCACTCTCTGAACTGCCTGGTGGGGGCTTCGCGCGAAGGGTTATATGGACACGCCCTTAGCCTTCTCGAACGTTCCAACCACACCCCGTGATGCAGTGCTGCAGCCACACCCTCTGAGCCCTGATTGGCGGCTCGCGCTTACCGTCAGCTTCTTCACCGTCCTCATTCGGTCCCGACCCGACCCGCCAGGCCTGCCTCGTGCTAATTCGTGCCAAAAAGCCAAAGGCAGCACAAGGAGGCGTAAGGCGGCATAAGGCAATGGAAGTATGAAAAGGACCTAAGTCTCATTATTCTACTCAACGCAAAACTAACACAGGAAAAGGACTATGCTCACAAATACTAAGAGATAACTGCACTATCGCGAGGCTACGTGTTGTTTGTGTAACTAAACTATGAGGGGGAAATTTAACCTTTATTGTACAAAACTCAAAACCCACACTTTTGTAAATAATAATCACTTGTAAATATGACGGTAAAGGTTAAAGGTTGCACCCTTAGTTAGTCCACAAGCAACATGTAGGCCACCATAGGAACTCAGTTATTTCCTTATTATGTGTTTCAGATAAGGCCGTGTTTCCAATAGTTGAATCTGCGTTGCATCAATCAAATAAGGAGCAGGCACTTTTGTTCATTTTGTGACCTCTCTCCAAATTCTGTTACACGCCTTGGTTAGCGTTCGCCAAGGCGCCGCCATTGACCATGCGGTCGGCTCGAGGAAGAAGGGGGCGGAGCGCCAGGAACAAGGTGTGGCCACGTCAACTCACCATCAAAGACGTGGCCGGTAAGCCCCACCAGCCAACCAGTGCTGCTGAAATATCACTGGTGGGCGTGGCTTGATGAAGCGCATAGTGATCTTGAAGCTCGTTATAAAAGCGCGAGCGCAAAGCCCCTTTACGGACTCGTTGGGAAAGGCGCTTTATGAACTTATTGATCGGGAGGCGCGCTTGTTTCAAAAGACTGCGCGGAGATGGCTGATTGAAAGGACTTGTTCAGCGGCACTCTTGAAAGACGGACTTCTTCCTGCGGTTGGACTGCGCACGCTGGCAAACGGACTTCTTTGAGAGACTTCTTGCGCAAGGACTCGTTGGGAAAGGCACCTTATTGAAGGACTTGTTGGGAGAGCGCATGAATGAGAACTTGAGGGAGAGGGAGTTGCATACGCTAAAGGACACGAGCCTTTTCCTTCCCGCCATATGTAAGGTCTGCTCGCGTTGAACGATACGCGCGAAACTGCCTGCCGGGTTTTCGCCCACGGAACCAGAGCGACACCTGGAGCCCCATCGCCTGGACCATCCACCTGGACCTTCCACCATACCAGCTACAATGCCATGTGAGTGTGTATGTTTGTCCAGGGTTGTAAGTTAAGACTGTGTAGTTAAACCTGCCCTGTGTCCTTCTCCTTCTTCTTCTTCTTGTACATTCTTTCCTTTCCTCTTCTTTTGGGTTGTTAATACATTTACCTTGTTCTTTCTTGGTTTTTCCCTACTCCAATCGCATCCGTCTTTTCTTTCAATTGAGTACCTGTGGCACGATTTCGGAACCGCTAGAATCGGGTTTAGTCTTTGTTAATAGCTCGGATCGCGGATTGCTAACCGCTCGGCAATTTCCATCTTATCCATGGTTCGAGCGGGAGTTATTCCCTCGTTTCTGATGGGCGTTAGTACTTAGGTAGCAGCGAACGCCTAGGCCTAGTAAACCCTACCAAACGCCGCACCGGGAAGGACGTTATAGCTTCCCAGGACTCGGGACGGCCAGCTTAAAAGACAAGGGGATTAACCCCCCCCCCCCTTGATAAGGGGAGCGCCGACCCCCGAATCTGTAACAATATATATATACACACACATACATACACACACACACACACACACACACACACACACACATATATATATATATATATATATATATATATACATATATATATATATATATATATATATATATATATATATATATATATATATATATAAGGCCAGCAGGGGCACATACACTTCCACGTGCAGTAACTACACCTGGATGCATAGATACCCCCACCCCCAGCCAGTGCGAACACAGACTATAACAACAAAATCGCCTCCACTTCCAGAATCCACAGCACTAAACAAGTAAACATGGTGGAACACTCAAACACCCACCTTTATACCTTTCACCACTCACCAACAAAACACACCAGATCATTCACACATGCACACGCACACACACACACAACACCAACCAACCAACCACCTACCCTTACAACATATACCACTCAACATACAAAAACACACACACACTCATGCAAAAATTCATTCATGCAAAAAACACACACCCTCACCCACTCACTCACATACACAAAATAGGAAATAATAATAGTAAAAAAAAAAAAACCACACAACCAACCAACCACCTACCCTCACCAACATGCACCACTCATGCAAAAAAAAATTTATACAAAACCATTCATGCAAAACCACACCCACTCATGACCCACTCCTGCAACACACACACACACACTCCTGCAACACACACACACACCCACTCCTGCAACACACACACACACACAATTCACACATCTCCATTTCTATTCCGTAACCTCAACGTACACCCTTCGACGTGCCTCCATAAACTTCCTCCATATCCAAAGTGAGCCTTTCAAGGCAACCTGGGCCACTTTGTCACACATCATCCTTCTTTGTCCCTCACACTCCAAGCTGAGCAAGAAATGCAGAAGAGGAATTGCCAAAATACCCTCTACACCCCACGCCATAAATCATAACACTTCTCCTACATGCGGCATACACCTTTCCCTTCAGCTTCAACTGCACTCCCCTCCTCATCAGGACGCCACTCAGTTCCCGAAACTTCTTCCATGCACATCTCACGCTAGCAACCGTTGCCGAGTCTGATCCACCTTCTCCATTCAGCATGTCTCCTAGGTAGCAAAATGTTTTCACACCTTCCAGCTTCACGCCATCTCCAAGATCCAACTCAACATTTCCTCCATCTGCAGCTCCCTCTGTGCACACCTTACACTTGAATGTAGCTGCCACACTGGTTAATGACCCTCTCAAACCACTACATTTTTGATAAACCCACTCAGCGCACATTGTACATTGAATGGTGTTGACTCCGACACCCTTCCTGCACACAGTACACGGCCACTTCCCACTTCTTTCCACTTCACCACATGCTTTACCACTTGCCATCACCTTCGTCTTTCCGAAATTCACCTTCAAACCTTTTGTCTCCATACATTCCTTCCACTTGTTCATCTTCTCCTTCAGTCCATCCATACTTTCTGCAATCAACACCATATCATCTGCATACAACAACTCCCACGGTAAACCCTCCTTTACATTCTGAGCCAGCACCTCTATCACAGCTGCAAATAGTAGTGGACTTAGTACCGACCCTGATGCACTCTCAACTTCACCTCAAACTCAACACTGTTCCCGTCCTTCGTCCTTACAGCTGTGCGCGCCCTTTCTTACAGTGCCATCACTACTCTGATCAACCATTCCTCCACTCCTAACTTCCTCAATGCCCATGTCACTACTTTGCGTGGAACCCCATCGAATGCTTTCTCCAGATCAAAAAACCCAAGAAACAACTTCTTCCTCCTCTCCATGTACTTCTCCTGCAACTGCCTTTCAATAAAAAGCGCGTCTGCCATTCCTCTTCCTGGCATAAATCCAAACTGCACTTCGTCGATCTTCACTTTCTTCCTTATCCTCCTCTCCAATGTCCTTTCCAATACCTTCATTCCATGCTCCAATAACTTTATCGCTCAATACGAGCCACAGTCCAGAGGGTCACCTTTCCCCTTGTATGGAGGGATGAGGGTATTCGGTTCCCAATCCACTGGAATGCGGCCTTCTTTCACCCCCAGATTACAGATCTCTGTCATTCTCTTCACACCCCAACTTCCTGCTGTCTTCAACATATCTCCCACAACTCCCGACGGCCCTCCCGCTTTTCTACTCTTCATTGCTTTTATCTTCATTGCTTCAACTTCCTTCTCAGTTATCTTCGCTGCCGGTCCTAAAACTGGGTTACTCTCTATGTTGCCATCCCATTCATTCTCTGCATTCAACAGCATTTCCATATATCTCTTCCATCTTCCTTTAATTCCATCTGGGTCCACAACGATTTGTCCCACTTCATCCTTCAAGCAACTCACCCCCATCACAGTCGGTTTTATGTTCCCTCAAAAAGAAAGTATGCTTGACAATGTAACACTCCCTGCTGGAACTGCTTCAGATGGTTGTTTTATCAGGTTCAGCTGAGATTCAAACACACAGCCAGACAGCTCAGAGGCCCACAGTAAACTATCGTAATCGGTGTCTTGTAATGGCATTCAAGCCATAATATTTATATAAATAATTATATGTAACAAACGTTACGCCTCGGTCCCCCGTCGGGGAAGTGATGTGAGTTTACAAAGTGGAAAACGCAGAAAACATGCTAAGATATGATATTTCGCTCACAAGGTTCAGACATACACGGATGAGGGCCATCTTGGATTTTGACGTGGCGACCCAATTTTCAATGACGTTCTTCCTTATGCGTAGATACACCCACACACCAGATTAGAAGTTAGTAGTTCGTTTATTTTTCAAGATATTTCGCTCACAAGGTTCAGACATATATATGGTGGCGGCCATCTTGGATTTTGATGTGGCGACCCAATTTTCCATAGGGGGCTTCCTTATTCCTAGATACACCCACACACCAGATTAGAAGTTGGTACTTCACTTATTTTTCAAGATATTTCGTTCACAGTGTTCAGACATATATATGGTGGCGGCCATCTTGGATTTTGACGTGGCGACCCAATTTTCAATAGGGGGCTTCCTTATTCCTAGATACACCCACACACCAGATTAGAAGTTGGTACTTCGCTTATTTTCCAAGATATTCCACTCACAAGGTTCAGACACACTTGGCGTCAGACATACATGGCGGCGGCCATCTTGGATTTTGACGTGGGTTGCACCCACACACCACATTCGAATGCGGTCCTTTGTTTACGCACGCACGCACCTATGCACGCACGCCCACACGCTCGCCCGCAGCCCCGCACGGACGGACGGACGGAGGGGAAAACCATAGTCCCCCTTTCGCTCCGCGGTGCGACGGGGGACAAAAAAACTCTTCCACCCATTTTTCGGGAGTGGTTGTAACGAACTTCCTTCAATTCATGGTCATCTCCATGGTGAAAGGTCTTATGCTTAAAGGAAATATTCACAGTAAACAGTCAACGAATGCTGTGCATTGAATCAAGAGACTCGTGTAAAATCAATGTGCATGTATGCATGATGTTTGGCATTTGCAGTTTTTGTTTATATCATTATGGAATAACATGTTGGAAACGAGCAACAGAAGCATTCCTTGCTCGAAGGACAACTTGATTCGTTAATTCCATGTTACAAAGACACTATTCATTGGTTGGTGATGTCGGCAGTGCCTATTAGCTTTTGGGAACATGTATGGTTAAGGTAATGAGTCGAAGTTGACTTATCAAGATTGTTGCACATAATGAAAACAAGTTATATGGTGTTGAAGCAGTATCTGATCCTTAATTATTTTTATCTACCGTCCTCTTCCCCCACCTCACCCCCTTCCCTTTCGAGTGGATATTCCTTGACTTTGCTTGTCAAAAGGTCAAAGCATGTGGTAAAGTCAGAGGAAGTCAAGACTCATGTTTGTCTCAATGAGGATCCTGCTTCACTTGATGTGAATGCTCTTCTGTGTCTTTACAGATCAGTCCCATTACCTGTCTATTGTTAACTGTGGGGTCAGGAGATAGGTGATGACCTTTCCTGTGTGCAATTCCTTCCGTGTGCCTTTTTTCCTGTCTCAGTGTATTATCATTCCATTCTCTGTTATTCATCTCCACTACCAGCCTATGTTCCAGATTACAAAGGTCACACAAAGTACAGAAATGTTCAGCAAGGCTCAAGATATCTATGTATAACGCACCAGGTATTGCTCACTTTTAGCAATAGTCAGATACACCTTTTTGAGCCTCAATGTTTGGAACAGAACATAATACCCGATCTACTTTGGTACTGCAAACGTGACAAACAGGTTCTGTTCTAACGAACAAAGTTGTTTGGTGTGACAAATTCCATTTCACAGGTATAAAGGTTTATATATTGCAGAAGCTCATGACTCATTAGGCCCTGAAAATATCCCGTAAAAGTTCAACGGACTCGTCTGGGAAAAGGCTTACATCACATGGATTAGAAATAGCCATAACATTTCAAGACAAGATGACATTCAAAAGCGTATCTCGAATTGTGTCCAATCAGCTTCAAACATCGGAGCCTCTCAACAAGATAATAACGAGGTATTTCAATGTAAAAACGACACCATCAATCAAGCCTGCGTGATGTAGGACGGTTTGGAGGAGTGCCACATGGGAGATACACATCTCCACTGGTCACAAAAGTTTTTGGATATCAATTAATCTTTCAAAGTTTTGTATTTAACATGTTAGACAGCAGGGGGCCACACTTGGCTATCGGAAACGCTCGGTGTTCATCGAGACATGGCACCAAACATTACTGGATGGCATTTACCATCTTATTAAATCAAAACCACAATATGGTGCTGCCATCAAAACTTACTAATAGGCATGTTCAATATGTTTTGGCCAGTGACAAGTCCCACTCTACAGTTTCTAAAATTAAAGAGGGTTCAATTGTAAAATACATGTAAAATGAGCTCATATCTCCAGGAATTTTTCTCTGTGCTGCGAACCAACTTAGTAACACCGGATTCACAGTGCTGTAATGGCAATCAATCCCTTGGGTTGTCAAATGGGTCCTTCCAGGATCTACAAATAATGTCCACCATGGCCAAGACCTCACATCTGTTAAATATTAGTTTCCTCCCAAAATGTGTATATATACAGAGCTCTCGGAGCTCATTTTCAGAAGTACATTCAGGTGCTTACTGCGTGCAAAGCACGTAACAATGTATAACAACTGTGTTTGCAAACTGTAAATAAATATAAAAATAAACAAGTCAGGAGACGACGATGGTTCACGAGCGAGCGGTATTCAATGACGGAGGACAGACTATAACCGAAACAGGCCCGGACAGGCCAGGCACGGAAATGTCAAAACGAAGGTTACTGACCTTGAAATGAGAAAGAAAATAATGTATACCGTATATACCGGTGTATAATACGCACCCGTGTATAGTACGCACCCCCAACTTCCACCCTCAAAAAAAACAAAAAAATAACATTCATTTTCAGATTACAGTCACGTGAATCTATGCAGTTGTACGCAAACTTTAAGTACTTTAAGTCATTTTGTAGCACAAAATGAACATTTTGAAAGGAAAAAAACAACAAAATATTTAGCTATATGTAGTCAGTATTCTGTTACACACGCGTCAGTGTCCAGATGTGCATGCAATTGCGGGAGCTTCTTTGCTTCAAAGAAGAAAGGAGAGAGTAGAGAGATTATTAAAACATTCTTTATTGTGGAGTTGTGGCCCTGCAAAGGGCTGTTTGGGTGTGTGATGGGCTTCTCAGCTAAAGCCAAGGAAATCCTCATCATAGCTCTCCTCTTCGAAGACGGCATGCAAGTCCTCGTCTGGGTAGTACAGGTCACCATCGCTCTCGTTGTCGCTGTCGCCGCCACTGGAAGCTCCCTCCTGGTAGATTATATCATCTTCGGTACCGTCCATGCTGTTAGAAATACAGCACTTGAGAAAGGCCCGCTTTGCTTTATCCAGCAACATCTCCTCCCACACCTTTGCAATCCAGCCACAGATCATCGGGAGGTCCACCTTCCTCATTCACCCGCTCTTTGTGCAACTCTTGTCCCCCTCCAACCATCCAATTCGCCCAGCATCACCGCATACCTTCTTTGAAGTGCTTATTGATGGCCTCGTCGAGGGGTTGGAGTAGGGAAGTCATCCCGCCCGGGATGATGACGAGGTCCGTGTTGGAATGCCGGAGTAGCTCTTTGGTTTCTGGAAGCGGCGTTGCTTTGAGCAGCAAATCCATAGAAAGCACGTAATGGTACAAAACCCACTTGCCACCCAGGGCGAACGAGCAGCAATGGCGGCCCTGCATGTCGGCACAATGGTGCATGACGCAACGGGGAAAACGTGCAACCGAGATCGCTTTTTGTAAAATACTTTTTTTCGTAAATGTATTGGAAAATTGACTTGCTTTGAAGCCGAGTTTTTTTCTATCCCCGTGTATAGGACGCAACCCCCAACTTTTGACATTTTTCCGATAAAAAAGTACGTCTTATACACCGGTATATACGGTAATCAGTTATGAGGTTAGTTAGCTACACAATAACGAAAATTCGGTTCGATTCCGACAATTTTGAAAATTTGACCTTTGTGACCTTCAAAGGTCAAAGGTCGAAGATTTTGAAATTTGTTGGAAAACTTGCATTTCATGATGTATGTGATAATATAAGATCATGTACTATATTTCACCCTATCAGGAAGCGAACAATGTAATAAAACCATCAAAAATCGACTTTTCTAAATTTCGTGACCTTATGACCTTGACCTTGGGGCAAAAATGAAAATCGAGCTCCGTGGGGCTAGACACATGACATTGGCCTAACCAAATACTGAAACCCCTGTCAGATTACACCCAAAACCACTCAGAGAAGATGTAGCTTGAACTCAATAAAAATTAAAAAAACACCTTCAGAGGCCAGTTTTCCCCGCAAAGCGGGGGTTGGCTTTTTTTGGGCACCGTGGTTGTTGTTGTTTTTGTTGGTCCCCTTTTTGAAGCATTGTTTTACGGCCGGATGCCCTTCCTGCCGCCAACCCTTTTTGTCGCCTTTTACGACAAACAGGGAATTACCAGTGAACTGGTACTCAATTAGCCGACCTCGGAAGGATGAGCAGGCTGAGTCAACCCCCCTGGCGTTAATTCAGTGATCGACCGGGATTCGAACCCAGGATCCTAGGAATCCTAAGCTGGCACCCTAGCCGCTAGCCCAACACCAGGCCTCAGCTTGAACTCGAATTCAACTCGAAATCGAGCTTAAACTCGATTACCCCCGAAAAATACATCTTTTTCGGGCGTGGCTCCGCCCAC
The DNA here is from genome assembly GCF_964187855.1 of Myxine glutinosa. Lineage (NCBI taxonomy): Eukaryota > Metazoa > Chordata > Myxini > Myxiniformes > Myxinidae > Myxine > Myxine glutinosa. The sequence continues at coordinate 1,984,046 of NC_136274.1, forward strand.
AATGGGCGCAATACGCCCACTCTAGGCAGGACACAACTAGATGATGATATCAACCTCCCACACAAGTTTCATCAAGATTAGATATCATCGGGTAGTTATGCTGCGGACAGACAGACACACAGACACACACCCAAGACCAATATAGTGGTCACTCTGTTTGATAACTCGTGAACCAATAATTATTCAGCAAATGTGTTTCATCAGATTACCATGCATGCCTGCAGCATCAATTTAGACTGGTATCATCAGATTATCAGTCATGCCTGCAGCATCAATTTAGACTGGTATCATCAGATTATCATGCATGCCTGCAGCATCAATTTAGACTGGTATCATCAGATTATCAGTCATGCCTGCAGCATCAATTTAGACTGGTATCATCAGATTATCAGTCATGCCTGCAGCATCAATTTAGACTGGTATCATCAGATTATCATGCATGCCTGCAGCATCAATTTAGATTGGCATCATCAGATTACCATGCATGCCTGTAGCATCAATTTAGACTGGTATCATCAGATTATCATGCATGCCTGTAGCATCAATTTAGACTGGTATCATCAGATTATCATGCATGCCTGCAGCATCAATTTAGACTGGTATCATCAGATTATCATGCATGCCTGCAGCATCAATTTAGATTGGCATCATCAGATTACCATGCATGCCTGTAGCATCAATTTAGACTGGTATCATCAGATTATCAGTCACGCCTGCAGCATCAATTTAGATTGGCATCATCAGATTACCATGCATGCCTGTAGCATCAATTTAGACTGGTATCTTCAGATTATCATGCATGTATGCAGCATCAATTTAGACTGGTATCATCAGATTATCATGCATGTATGCAGCATCAATTTAGATTGGCATCATCAGATTATCATGCATGCCTGTAGCATCAATTTAGACTGGTATCTTCAGATTATCATGCATGTATGCAGCATCAATTTAGATTGGTATCATCAGATTATCATGCATGTATGCAGCATCAATTTAGACTGGTATCATCAGATTATCATGCATGTATGCAGCATCAATTTAGATTGGCATCATCAGATTATCATGCATGCCTGCAGCATCAATTTAGACTGGTATCATCAGATTATCATGCATGTATGCAGCATCAATTTAGATTGGCATCATCAGATTATCATGCATGCCTGTAGCATCAATTCAGACTGGCATCATCAGATTACAATGCATGCCTGTAGCATCAATTTAGACTGGTATCTTCAGATTACCATGCATGTATGCAGCATCAATTTAGACTGGTATCATCAGATTATCATGCATGTATGCAGCATCAATTTAGACTGGTATCTTCAGATTATCATGCATGCCTGCAGCATCAATTTAGACTGGTATCATCAGATTATCAGTCATGCCTGCAGCATCAATTTAGATTGGCATCATCAGATTATCATGCATGCCTGTAGCATCAATTTAGACTGGTATCTTCAGATTACCATGCATGTATGCAGCATCAATTTAGACTGGTATCATCAGATTATCATGCATGTATGCAGCATCAATTTAGACTGGTATCTTCAGATTATCATGCATGCCTGCAGCATCAATTTAGACTGGTATCATCAGATTATCATGCATGCCTGCAGCATCAATTTAGATTGGCATCATCAGATTACCATGCATGCCTGCAGCATCAATTTAGATTGGCATCATCAGATTACCATGCATGCCTGCAGCATCAATTTAGACTGGTATCATCAGATTATCATGCATGCCTGCAGCATCAATTTAGATTGGCATCATCAGATTACCATGCATGCCTGCAGCATCAATTTAGACTGGTATCATCAGATTATCAGTCATGCCTGCAGCATCAATTTAGATTGGCATCATCAGATTACCATGCATGCCTGCAGCATCAATTTAGACTGGTATCATCAGATTATCATGCATGTATGCAGCATCAATTTAGACTGGCATCATCAGATTACCATGCATGTATGCAGCATCAATTTAGACTGGTATCATCAGATTATCATGCATGTATGCAGCATCAATTTAGACTGGTATCTTCAGATTATCATGCATGCCTGCAGCATCAATTTAGACTGGTATCATCAGATTATCATGCATGCCTGCAGCATCAATTTAGATTGGCATCATCAGATTACCATGCATGCCTGCAGCATCAATTTAGACTGGTATCATCAGATTATCAGTCATGCCTGCAGCATCAATTTAGATTGGCATCATCAGATTACCATGCATGCCTGCAGCATCAATTTAGACTGGTATCATCAGATTATCATGCATGTATGCAGCATCAATTTAGACTGGCATCATCAGATTACCATGCATGTATGCAGCATCAATTTAGACTGGTATCATCAGATTATCAGTCATGCCTGCAGCATCAATTTAGACTGGTATCATCAGATTATCATGCATGTATGCAGCATCAATTTAGATTGGCATCATCAGATTATCATGCATGTATGCAGCATCAATTTAGATTGGCATCATCAGATTACCATGCATGCCTGTAGCATCAATTTAGACTGGTATCATCAGATTATCATGCATGCTTGTAGCATCAATTTAGACTGGTATCTTCAGATTATCATGCATGTATGCAGCATCAATTTAGACTGGTATCATCAGATTATCATGCATGCCTGTAGCATCAATTTAGATTGGTATCTTCAGATTATCATGCATGCCTGTAGCATCAATTTAGACTGGTATCATCAGATTATCAGTCATGCCTGCAGCATCAATTTAGATTGGCATCATCAGATTACCATGCATGCCTGCAGCATCAATTTAGACTGGTATCATCAGATTATCATGCATGCCTGTAGCATCAATTTAGACTGGTATCATCAGATTATCATGCATGCCTGCAGCATCAATTTAGACTGGTATCATCAGATTATCATGCATGCCTGTAGCATCAATTTAGACTGGTATCATCAGATTACCATGCATGCCTGTAGCATCAATTTAGACTGGTATCTTCAGATTATCATGCATGTATGCAGCATCAATTTAGACTGGTATCATCAGATTATCATGCATGCCTGTAGCATCAATTTAGACTGGTATCATCAGATTATCATGCATGCCTGCAGCATCAATTTAGACTGGTATCATCAGATTATCATGCATGCCTGTAGCATCAATTTAGACTGGTATCATCAGATTACCATGCATGCCTGTAGCATCAATTTAGACTGGTATCATCAGATTACCATGCATGCCTGTAGCATCAATTTAGACTGGTATCATCAGATTACCATGCATGCCTGTAGCATCAATTTAGACTGGTATCTTCAGATTATCATGCATGCCTGTAGCATCAATTTAGACTGGTATCTTCAGATTATCATGCATGTATGCAGCATCAATTTAGACTGGTATCATCAGATTACCATGCATGCCTGTAGCATCAATTTAGACTGGTATCATCAGATTATCATGCATGCCTGTAGCATCAATTTAGACTGGTATCATCAGATTATCATGCATGCCTGCAGCATCAATTTAGACTGGTATCATCAGATTATCATGCATGCCTGTAGCATCAATTTAGACTGGTATCTTCAGATTATCATGCATGCCTGTAGCATCAATTTAGACTGGTATCATCAGATTACCATGCATGCCTGTAGCATCAATTTAGACTGGTATCTTCAGATTATCATGCATGTATGCAGCATCAATTTAGATTGGCATCATCAGATTACCATGCATGCCTGTAGCATCAATTTAGACTGGTATCATCAGATTACCATGCATGCCTGTAGCATCAATTTAGATTGGTATCATCAGATTATCATGCATGCCTGCAGCATCAATTTAGATTGGCATCATCAGATTATCATGCATGCCTGTAGCATCAATTTAGACTGGTATCATCAGATTACCATGCATGCCTGTAGCATCAATTTAGATTGGTATCATCAGATTATCATGCATGCCTGCAGCATCAATTTAGATTGGCATCATCAGATTACCATGCATGCCTGCAGCATCAATTTAGACTGGTATCTTCAGATTACCATGCATGCCTGCAGCATCAATTTAGATTGGCATCATCAGATTATCATGCATGCCTGCAGCATCAATTTAGATTGGCATCATCAGATTACCATGCATGCCTGCAGCATCAATTTAGACTGGTATCATCAGATTATCAGTCATGCCTGCAGCATCAATTTAGATTGGCATCATGAGATTACCATGCATGTATGCAGCATCAATTTAGATTGGCATCATCAGATTACCATGCATGCCTGCAGCATCAATTTAGATTGGCATCATCAGATTACCATGCATGCCTGCAGCATCAATTTAGACTGGTATCTTCAGATTATCATGCATGCCTGCAGCATCAATTTAGATTGGCATCATCAGATTATCATGCATGCCTGCAGCATCAATTTAGATTGGCATCATGAGATTACCATGCATGCCTGCAGCATCAATTTAGACTGGTATCATCAGATTATCAGTCATGCCTGCAGCATCAATTTAGATTGGCATCATGAGATTACCATGCATGTATGCAGCATCAATTTAGATTGGCATCATCAGATTACCATGCATGCCTGTAGCATCAATTTAGACTGGTATCATCAGATTATCATGCATGCCTGTAGCATCAATTTAGACTGGTATCATCAGATTATCATGCATGCCTGTAGCATCAATTTAGACTGGTATCTTCAGATTATCATGCATGCCTGTAGCATCAATTTAGACTGGTATCTTCAGATTATCATGCATGCCTGTAGCATCAATTTAGACTGGTATCATCAGATTATCATGCATGTATGCAGCATCAATTTAGATTGGCATCATCAGATTATCATGCATGTATGCAGCATCAATTTAGATTGGCATCATCAGATTATCATGCATGTATGCAGCATCAATTTAGATTGGCATCATCAGATTATCATGCATGTATGCAGCATCAATTTAGATTGGCATCATCAGATTATCATGCATGTATGCAGCATCAATTTAGATTGGCATCATCAGATTATCATGCATGCCTGTAGCATCAATTTAGACTGGTATCATCAGATTACCATGCATGCCTGTAGCATCAATTTAGACTGGTATCATCAGATTACCATGCATGCCTGTAGCATCAATTTAGACTGGTATCATCAGATTACCATGCATGCCTGCAGCATCAATTTAGATTGGCATCATCAGATTATCATGCATGCCTGCAGCATCAATTTAGACTGGTATCTTCAGATTATCATGCATGTATGCAGCATCAATTTAGACTGGTATCATCAGATTATCATGCATGCCTGTAGCATCAATTTAGACTGGTATCTTCAGATTATCATGCATGCCTGTAGCATCAATTTAGATTGGTATCTTCAGATTATCATGCATGCCTGTAGCATCAATTTAGACTGGTATCATCAGATTATCAGTCATGCCTGCAGCATCAATTTAGATTGGCATCATCAGATTACCATGCATGCCTGCAGCATCAATTTAGACTGGTATCATCAGATTATCATGCATGCCTGTAGCATCAATTTAGACTGGTATCATCAGATTATCATGCATGCCTGCAGCATCAATTTAGACTGGTATCATCAGATTATCATGCATGCCTGTAGCATCAATTTAGACTGGTATCATCAGATTATCATGCATGCCTGTAGCATCAATTTAGATTGGCATCATCAGATTACCATGCATGTATGCAGCATCAATTTAGACTGGTATCATCAGATTATCATGCATGTATGCAGCATCAATTTAGATTGGCATCATCAGATTACCATGCATGCCTGTAGCATCAATTTAGACTGGTATCATCAGATTATCAGTCATGCCTGCAGCATCAATTTAGATTGGCATCATCAGATTACCATGCATGCCTGCAGCATCAATTTAGACTGGTATCATCAGATTATCATGCATGCCTGTAGCATCAATTTAGACTGGTATCATCAGATTATCATGCATGCCTGCAGCATCAATTTAGACTGGTATCATCAGATTATCATGCATGCCTGTAGCATCAATTTAGACTGGTATCATCAGATTATCATGCATGCCTGTAGCATCAATTTAGACTGGTATCTTCAGATTATCATGCATGTATGCAGCATCAATTTAGATTGGCATCATCAGATTACCATGCAAGCCTGTAGCATCAATTTAGACTGGTATCATCAGATTACCATGCATGCCTGTAGCATCAATTTAGATTGGTATCATCAGATTATCATGCATGCCTGCAGCATCAATTTAGATTGGCATCATCAGATTACCATGCATGCCTGTAGCATCAATTTAGACTGGTATCATCAGATTACCATGCATGCCTGTAGCATCAATTTAGACTGGTATCATCAGATTATCATGCATGCCTGTAGCATCAATTTAGACTGGTATCTTCAGATTATCATGCATGCCTGTAGCATCAATTTAGACTGGTATCATCAGATTATCATGCATGCCTGCAGCATCAATTTAGACTGGTATCATCAGATTATCATGCATGCCTGCAGCATCAATTTAGACTGGTATCATCAGATTACCATGCATGCCTGCAGCATCAATTTAGATTGGTATCATCAGATTATCATGCATGCCTGCAGCATCAATTTAGACTGGTATCATCAGATTATCAGTCATGCCTGCAGCATCAATTTAGATTGGTATCATCAGATTACCATGCATGCCTGCAGCATCAATTTAGACTGGTATCATCAGATTATCAGTCATGCCTGCAGCATCAATTTAGACTGGTATCATCAGATTACCATGCATGCCTGTAGCATCAATTTAGATTGGTATCATCAGATTACCATGCATGCCTGTAGCATCAATTTAGACTGGTATCATCAGATTATCATGCATGCCTGCAGCATCAATTTAGATTGGCATCATCAGATTATCATGCATGCCTGCAGCATCAATTTAGACTGGTATCATCAGATTATCATGCATGCCTGTAGCATCAATTTAGACTGGTATCATCAGATTACCATGCATGCCTGTAGCATCAATTTAGACTGGTATCATCAGATTATCATGCATGCCTGTAGCATCAATTTAGACTGGTATCTTCAGATTATCATGCATGTATGCAGCATCAATTTAGACTGGTATCATCAGATTACCATGCATGCCTGTAGCATCAATTTAGACTGGTATCATCAGATTATCATGCATGCCTGCAGCATCAATTTAGACTGGTATCATCAGATTACCATGCATGCCTGTAGCATCAATTTAGACTGGTATCATCAGATTATCATGCATGCCTGTAGCATCAATTTAGACTGGTATCATCAGATTATCATGCATGCCTGCAGCATCAATTTAGACTGGTATCATCAGATTACCATGCATGCCTGTAGCATCAATTTAGACTGGTATCATCAGATTACCATGCATGCCTGTAGCATCAATTTAGACTGGTATCATCAGATTATCATGCATGCCTGCAGCATCAATTTAGACTGGTATCATCAGATTACCATGCATGTATGCAGCATCAATTTAGACTGGTATCATCAGATTATCATGCATGCCTGTAGCATCAATTTAGACTGGTATCATCAGATTACCATGCATGCCTGCAGCATCAATTTAGATTGGCATCATCAGATTATCATGCATGCCTGCAGCATCAATTTAGACTGGTATCATCAGATTATCATGCATGCCTGTAGCATCAATTTAGACTGGTATCATCAGATTACCATGCATGCCTGTAGCATCAATTTAGACTGGTATCATCAGATTATCATGCATGCCTGTAGCATCAATTTAGACTGGTATCTTCAGATTATCATGCATGTATGCAGCATCAATTTAGATTGGCATCATCAGATTACCATGCATGCCTGTAGCATCAATTTAGACTGGTATCTTCAGATTACCATGCCTGTAGCATCAATTTAGAGTGGTATCATCAGATTACCATGCATGCCTGTAGCATCAATTTAGACTGGTATCATCAGATTATCATGCATGCCTGTAGCATCAATTTAGATTGGCATCATCAGATTACCATGCATGCCTGTAGCATCAATTTAGACTGGTATCTTCAGATTACCATGCCTGTAGCATCAATTTAGACTGGTATCATCAGATTACCATGCATGCCTGTAGCATCAATTTAGACTGGTATCATCAGATTACCATGCATGCCTGTAGCATCAATTTAGACTGGTATCTTCAGATTATCATGCATGTATGCAGCATCAATTTAGACTGGTATCATCAGATTATCATGCATGCCTGTAGCATCAATTTAGACTGGTATCTTCAGATTATCATGCATGTATGCAGCATCAATTTAGACTGGTATCATCAGATTATCATGCATGCCTGTAGCATCAATTTAGACTGGTATCTTCAGATTATCATGCATGTATGCAGCATCAATTTAGACTGGTATCATCAGATTACCATGCATGCCTGTAGCATCAATTTAGACTGGTATCTTCAGATTACCATGCCTGTAGCATCAATTTAGATTGGTATCATCAGATTACCATGCATGCCTGTAGCATCAATTTAGACTGGTATCTTCAGATTATCATGCATGTATGCAGCATCAATTTAGTCTGATATCATCCGATTATGATGCCCACCTGCAGCATAAAAAAAAACTTGAATTGGATTGGCTTTTACATTAACAACGCATTAGCACAAGTTCAGTGAAACACAGTAACCAAGAATAGAAGGAGACATCAGGTTATAACAAGAAGAAGGGAAATTCCACAGTTACTCACATTACATATACATATATAGATGCATTAATGTAATGTATTGTAATGTGAGTAACCATGGAATTGTCCAGAAGAATTATGTAGACAAGTGAGGTACCCGTGCTACGCACAGGTGGGAGGCCAGAAGCAAACAGACAATGCAGAAAGGGCGAATGCTAAAGCATGAAACCAATAAATTCCACATTCCTGTAGCACCTTCAGTCGCACGTCAGACATGGACAGCAAGTTCGTGAAGGACTTCCAAGAAAAACGTACCCATTGGCAAACAAACGGGTACGTTTGTTCCATACCCAATCAATGGCGAATCTGCATATGGCGATCCGCGAATGCACGTTTAGAAAGTAGAAACCGTCACGGCATTTCGTCATTCACTTGAACTCGATATCTCTTTTTTCATTCCAAACAGCATAACTCCAATCACAAATGAAATAACATTACTATAAAAAATAAACTTTCAACAACATTTGTGACAAACAAATATCTAAATCCTGATGTGAAGTTCCGAACGGTTTTTTTTTTTTTTTTTTTCGTATACAAGATCGAGGCTCGTGAAAGAGCGAACATTAATCACACAGAAAGACAAACCGACACATAAAACATATAACATGGGGAGCGGTAGACAAGATGGGGAGAGAGGGGGAAGGACACAAACACATCATTTGAGAGCAGGGACATCGAGAGATCTGTGGGAGGGAGAGGGCTTTGGGGGAGGGAGAGGCATGGGTAGGGAGGGGTGCGAGAGGTATAAAACATATGGACACTGCCAAGACTTCCAGGAAAGAAGTTGGAATTTCAAACAAAGTGGATCTGGGGTGAATTAGCGGGGGTAGAAAAGATCAAGGTTTTGGATGGGGGAAGATAAGAGATGGTGGTGAACAGCTGTTTTAAAGACCTGGAGGGAGGAGTGGGATTGAAGGGAGTGTGGGAGTTTGTTCCAGAGGCGGGAGAAAAGAGGAATGAAAGAGTGAAGGTGAATAGAGAGCCTAGATTTCGGCAGTTTAACCATCAGAGGGTTGCTGGCAGATCTTGTGCGACCTGTAGGAATATTTGGGGGACAGAGCACAGAGAGAGCTGGGGGAGCAAGGCCGGAGAGGAGTCGGTAGAAGACAGAAAGACCACCTACCTGCCTGCGGTGAGTGAGTGAAAGGCCCTCGGAGATAGCTTCATCTCGGGAGATTCCAATGATTCTGGAAGCTTTGGTTTCAACAGTGTGAAGCCGAGCTAGGTGTGAGGCAGGAGCACCGGCCCATAGGGGAGACCAGTATTCCATTGAGCTGCGGAAGAAAGCCTTGTATGTGGTGAGGAGCTCAGGTGTGCCAAGGAAGGACTTCACACGACGGAGGATGCCCAGTCGGCGACTGGCTTTGGAGGCCAGCTTGGAAATGTGGTTTTCCCAAGAAAGATCATGGCAGATAATGAGACCCAAAAGCTTGACCGACAGAACTTCTTGGAGGGGATTGTTGAGAAAGTAGATGGGAGGGTTGTCCAGTCGGTCTTTTGGGAGAGACAGTAAGAGTGTGAGATTTGTCAGGATTGAAAGACATGTTCCACTTGTTTGACCAGTCTGTGATTTTGTCCAGGTCTTCAGAAAGTGAGGGGGCTGCAGACTGCCAATCTGAGGGAAGACGATTGGAGCGGCAGAGAGTGGAGTCATCAGCAAAGAGATAGATTGGATTTTCCAGAGAGTCGGAGAGATCATTGATAAAGACCAGAAAAAGCACAGGGCCCAGAACACTGCCTTGGGGAACTCCAGCCTGAACAGGAAGGGGAGATGAGAGAAATCCATTCAGGGCCACAAGTTGACTATGACCAGAGAGGAAGTCCGCAACCCATGCGTGAAGATTTCCATGGATACCATAGGAGGGGAGTTTGGTGAGCAGAGCGGGGTGCCAGACCGTATTGAAGTCACGTGATATGTCAAGGGAGACAGCTCTGATTTCCTGTTTCGCATTGAGGATCTCCATCCATTGTTGAGACAGCAGAAGCAGCATGTCCAGAGTAGAACGACCTGGTCTGAATCCAAATTGATGATCGGAGATCAAGCCATTGGAGAAGAGGAAGGATTTGATATCCGAAGCAATGATGAATTCCATGACTTTGCTGATAATTGGGAGCAGGCTGATTGGTCTGTAGTTGCAAGGATCTGTTTTTGCACATTTTTTGTGTAAAGCGGTAATGTTTGCTGATTTCCAGGATGCTGGCAGATGACCTTGAGCAAAAGAGAGGGTGAAAAGAACAGAGAGAGGGTGAGATAGAGCGGCAGAGCAGGATTTTAGGACCCGTGGGCTGATGCCGTCTGGTCCAGTTGCAGAATCAGTGTCGAGGTTTGACAAAAACTTCTCCACCTTGTCAGGAGAGAAGGACACAGAGTCCAGTAGCAGTTGGTTTCGACTGGGTAAGGTGGGAACAGAGAGAGATGGGTTTGGGACACAAGATTTTGAGGCAAACACAGAGTTGAGGCATTCGGCTTTGTCACGTGCGGTGTCAACTGTGTAGCCATTTGAGGTAAGGGAGGGGATGGAGGGGGAACAAACACCAGAAATGGATTTGACCAGATGCAACCAGGATTTGGAGGAAGGAGACAGGTTTGAGAGTTCATTCATGAATGTAGAGAGATCGTGCTTCCTGGCACTCCTGAGGGTAGACACACACTTGTTCCGAGCTTGGTGGAAAGACCAGAGATTGCCTTCAGTTGGATTAGCCTTCCAAGAGGCAAAGGCAAGTTGTTTAAGGGCAACTGCCTCACAAGATTCATTGTACCATGGACGGGAGGAAGGGTAAGACAACTGAAGACGAGATGGGATAAATCTGTGCATGAAAGAGAGCAGTTTGCTTTGGAAGAATTCCCAGGAAGAATTGATGTCAGAGGCAGTGGAGATGGGAGACAAGTCCAGATGATTGATGGCTGCTTGAAGACCGTCCCAGTTGGCCTGAGTGAAATGCCAGAATCGTCGACGCTAAGGAGGCTCTCTGAGAATGGCCAGAAAGATGTCCACTTTGACAAGCACATGATCAGAAGAACCGATTGGAGCGAAAGAAGAGCAGCAGACATTTGCAGGGAAGTTTGTCATAACCAAGTCGAGAAGAGAAGATACTCCATTGGCTGAGATCCGGGTCGGGAAATTGACAGATTGTGTCAATCCCAGTGAGTCACAGAAGTCTTTGCTGAGGTGCCATGACTGGTGAGAGAGGAACCCACACCCAGCCAGCTGGCATGATGACAGTTGAAGTCACCACATATGAGGAAGAGAGAGTTGGGATGAGTGGATAGAAGTTGGTCCATGTTGTCAGACAGTGAAATGCAAATGGTGTCATCACTGTTTGGAGGACGGTACAGAACACATATGAACAAAAGGTGGGAGCGGAGAGGAAGTCGTAGCCAGAGGTACTCCTGGGGGTGAGGTGGAGAGAAGGCAGTGCAAGGAGAGTGAGGAAGAGAGTTTTTGATAAGGATAGCAACCCCACCACCAGGACAAGGCTCAGGTCTATCATAGCAGAGGAGGGAGTAACCAGGAAGAGATATTAAGGAATCAGAGACATCGTGAAGGAGGAAAGTTTCTGTTAAGCAGATCAAGTCTGGATTGTCAGAAGCAACCTGTACGGAGAGATCATTCAGGTTTGAGCGAAGGCCCCGGAAGTTTGAGGTCCATACAGTTAATGAAGAGAGAGGGGGAGCATCGGGTACAGGACAGGGGAGGAGATGGGGTAGGGTAAGATGAAGGATGAGAGGGGGAGGTAGGGAGAGCAGTTGATAGTGTCAGAGATTACAGAAGAGTTACAAGAAAGGGAAGGATGAGGACGAAAGGTTTGATGGTGATGGGATGAGGCACAGTGAGGGGTTGTTTGAGGGGGGGGGGGGGCAGAGGAAAGTAGAAGGTTGGGGGAGGTGGAGGTATGAGATAGAAGGTAGGCGAAGTGGGGAGGAGGCAGCTTTGAGGAGGAGGGGGGAGGAGGGAGAATTGGAGAGGAATGGTATGGGGGGAGATTTGAATGGGAGGGGTTGGAGGGGAGTTTTGAAGGGGAGGAGTGAGGGGGGAGTTTAGGAGTGTCGGGGCAAGGGGGGGGGGGATTTGGAGGGGAGGGGCAAGAGGGGAGTTTAGAAAGTGGAAGATTAATGAAAGACGAACATTGATAACAAATTGGGTTTATTGTGATTTTCAAGTTAGCAATCCGATTAAGAACGATGGAGAAGGGAAAAGAAAAAAAAAAGAACAGCCTTTAGAGGCCATGGAGGGATGGAATGAATGTGAATTTAGAACATGTAGTGAGGGAGACGTATAAGAGATTGAATATATTTTTTTTGAAGTGGAATGAGTTGGAGAGGAAATTGAAAGCCTTTTAAATAGGAAGAAAAACAGCGAGTTGTAATATACCACTGAATAAAACACTGCAGGGGAAAGTTTAAACATATTTAAATAATATTTAAACAGAACCGTGAACAATGTTATATTCACAAAATACCAAAGGGGAGAGGGCCGAGAGGGACAACCATGAGTCACATGAACAGGGCAAAAGGTGGATGGAAAGGAGATATTGGGGGTGGAGCGAACAGCACACATGGTCAGAAGTACACGATGAGACAACAGCACATGTGGAGAAAGAAAAATAAATGTTTTTGTTTTTTGGGGGGAGGGGAGGTTTTGGGGGGGGTGGGGGTGGTTTAAAACGTTAGACAAGGAGTATTATGTTCGGGGTACAACAACAACACAACAGGCATCTTAAGGCCGTTTTCCCTGCAAGAGCGGGGGTTAGCCGGTCCCCATGACAATGTTCTCCATATTGCCCTATTTTCTGCATCTCCCCTTGTAAACCACCTTGCCCGCATTTCTTCTTCGACTATCTTTAGCCAAGTCTTTCTCGGTCTTCCCCGTCCTCTACTTCCTTCTACATTCATTTCCATCACTCTTCTCAACCAGTCACTTTCATCCTTCCTCAACACATGACCAAACCATCTCAACCTGTTTCTCTTCACAGCATCCATCACAGGCTCTATTCCCATCATCTTTCGCAATTCATCATTTGTCTTCCTCTCTCTCAACGATACTCCACACATCCACCGAACCATTCGCATTTCCACCCTTTCCAGCCTTCGTTGCTGCTCTATGTTCATTACCCATGTCTCACTCCCATAAATCATAACACTTCTCACACATGCAGCATACACCTTTCCCTTCAGCTTCAACGACACTCCCCTCCTCGTCAGCACACCACTCAGTTCCCGAAACTTCTTCCATGCACATCTCACTTGAGCAACCGTTGGCGAGTCTGATCCACCTTCTCCATTCAGCATGTCTCCTAGGTACCAAAATGTTTTCACACCTTCCAGCTTCACGCCATCTCCAAGATCCAACTCAACATTTCCTCCATCTACAGCTCGCTCTGTGCACACCTTTTTTTTCTTCTTTTTTTTTGTATACAGATTCGAGGCTCGTGAAAGAGCTAACATTTATCAAACAAACAAATCAAACAAACAAGCAAGCAAACAAAGTATATAAAAAGGGGAGCGGTCGACAAGATGGGGAGAGAGGGGGACGAAGCACACAAACACAACATTTGAGGGCAGGGACATCAGGAGATGTGTGGGAGGCAGAGGGCCTGGGGGGAGGCAGGATAGGTATAAAACGCAAGGACACCAAGGACTTCCAGGAAAGAAGACAAAAGTCACCTCAAAAAAGTGGATTTGTGGTGAAATTAGTGGGGGTAGAAAAGATCAAGGTTTTGGATTGGGGAAGATAAGAGATGGTGGTGAACAGCCGTTTTAAAGACCTGGAGGGAGGAGAGGGATTGAAGAGAGTGAGGGAGTTTGTTCCAGAGGCGGGAGAAAAGAGGAATGAAGGAGTGAAGGTGAGCAGAGAGTCTTGATTTTGGCAGTTTAACCATAAGAGGGTTGCAGGCAGATCTTGTGCGACCTGTAGGAATATTTGCGGGACAGAGCCCAGAGAGAGCTGGGGGAGCAAGGCCGGAGAGGAGTGGGTAGAAGCGGAAAGACCACCAACCTGCCTGCGGTGAGTAGGTGAAAGGCCCTCGGAGATAGCGTCATCACGGGAGATTCCAATGATTCTGAATGCTTTGGTTTCAACAGCGTGAAGACGAGCTAGGTGTGAGGCAGGAGCACCAGCCCAGAGGGGAGAGCAGTATTCCATTGAGCTGCGGATGAAAGCCTTGTATGTGGTGAGGAGCTCAGGTGTGCCAAGGAAGGATTTCGCACGACGGAGGATGCCCAGTCGGCGACTGGCTTTGGAGGCCAGCTTGGAAATGTGGTTTTCCCAGGAAAGATCATGGCAGATAGTGAGACCCAAAAGCTTGAGTGACAGAACTTCTTGGAGAGGATTATTCAGAAAGTTTTTAGGAGTGTTGTCCAGTCGGTCTTTTCGGAGAGACATCGTAAGAGTGTGAGAATTGTAGCTGACACTTGAATGACCTTACATTGACCTTACCTTACAATGACCATTTGTAGCTGACCTTACACTTGAATGTAGCTGACACACTGGTTAATGACCCTCTCAAACCACTACATTTTTGATGAACCCAGTCAGCGCACATTGTACATTGAATGGAATTCAATCCGACACCCTTCCTGCACACAGCACACGGCCACTTCCCAGTTCTTTCCACCTCACCACATGCTTTACCACTTGCCATCACCTTCGTTTTTCCGATATTCACCTTCAGACCTTTTGTCTCCATACATTCCTTCCACTTGTTCATCTTCTCCTTCAGTCCATCCATACTTTCCGCAATCAACACCAGATCATCTGCATACAACAACTCCCACGGTAAACCCTCCTTTACGTTCTGAGCCAGCACCTCCATCACAGCTACAAATAGTAGTGGACTTAGTAGTTAGTACCGACCCCTGATGCACTCCCACCTTCACCTCAAACTCACCACTGTTCCCGTCCTTCGTCCTTACAGCTGTGCGCGCTCTTTTGTACATTGCCATCACTACTCTGCTCAACCATTCCTCCACTCCTAACTTCCTCAATGCCCATGTCACTACTTCACATGGAACCCCATCGAATGCTTTCTCCAGATCAACAAACCCAAGAAACAACTTCTTCCTGTTCTCCATATACTTCTCCTGCAACTGCCTCACAATAAAAAGCGCGTCTGTCGTTCCTCTTCCTGGCATAAATCCAAACTGCATTTCCTCAATCTTCACTTTCTTCCTTATCCTCCTCTCCAACACCCTTTCCAATACCTTCATTCCATGCTCCAATGACTTTATCGCTCGATACGAGCCACAGTCCAGAGGCTCACCTTTCCCCTTGTATAGAGGGTCGAGGGTACTCAGTTCCCAATCCACTGGAATGCGGCCTTCTTTCACCACCAGATTGCAGATCTGTCATTCTCTTCACACCCCAATTTCCCGCTGCCTTCAACATATCTCCCACAACTCCCGTCGGCCCTCCCGCTTTTCTACTCTTCATTGCTTTTATCGCTTCCTCAACTTCCTTCTCGGTTATCTTTGCTGCCGGTCCTAAAACTGGATTACTCTCTATGTTGCCATCCCATTCATTCTCTGCATTCAACAGTATTTCCATATATCTCTTCCATCTTCCTTTAATTCCATCTGGGTCCACAATGATTTGTCCCACTTCATCCTTCAAGCAACTCACCCCCATCACATCACACCTCTCTTTTGCTATCTCCTTTGCAATCCTGAATACTGCTCTCTGACCCTCTTCCGAATCCAAGCGTTCTCCGAACATTTTCCTAGATGCCTCCTGTGCCTTTGCTACCTCTTTCTTTGCAGCCTTCTTGGCTGCCTTATAACTTTCATGCTCTGCCTTTTCTGCCCCAATACCCTTCGCCTTCTGCCACTCCTTGAACTTCTTCCTCTTCTCGTCAATCTTCTTTCCAACTTCATCATCCCACCGCCATGTTTCTGAGTGCCTCGGTGGTCCTTTTGTCCATCCACATACCTCACCAATGGCTCCCAACAGACTATCTTTCATTGACATACAACCACTTTCAAGCTCAACCACATCATCCTCGACCATACTCAGCCTCTCTTTGAATGCCTCCCTCACAATTATTGACCTCATTCAACCTTCACACCTTCATTCTCGGTTGGTACTTCACCCGCCAAGCTCTCCTCGCACCTTTCACCCTTATGTCGCAGACAACCAAGTGGTGCTGTGAAACAGCCTCCTCCCCCGGGATCACCTTTGTGTCCCGGAGGTGCCCCCTATCTCGCCTACGCACCAGCAGGTAGTCGACGGTTGTCGTCGACCCACCTGACATGTATGTAACAAGCGTATTATCCTCTTTCTGGAACTGAGTATTACAAATCAACAAATCAGCTCCATCAGCAAACTCCAAAATCCTTTTACCTTCTCCATTTCTCACACCATATCCGTAACCCCCATGAATTCCCTCAAAACCGTCCATACTCCTTGCCACATGTCCATTTAGGTCTCCTCCTCCCACAACAACTTCCTCCTCTTTCACGTTTTCCATCAGCTTCTCTCGGGGTAGAAGGGAAAAATCTAAGAACCAAGCAAAAGACGAAGTAGCGAACTTAAGTTAACAACCACCGAAGGGGGTACAAGGTCGCACACGCGGAGCAAACAGAACACGATTAAATTTTTTTTTTTTTTTTTTACAGGAAATTCAAACCAAAACTAACTATAAACAAACAATAACGCATAGACGATAAAATAACAAGTTGAAATTTGACAAACACACAAATGGAAAAATAACTTCACTTTGGATGCCTGGAGAGAACCAAGCCTCAAGGTAGGAAGCTTCAACAACTAGGCCGTGCGGCACGAAATACTCGACTATTTTATACAGGTATGAAAGATTAACACCGAGAATCTCCCGAGGGACATACTATAGGTACACACACGTAAGATAAATACAGTTTCGACAAAAATACAATTGTGAACAATTACTTAACTTCGAGCGTGCATGAAGATCGTGGAACAGCTTCGAAAAACCATGAAATGGTTGGGTGAATACAATTACGAATTCAAAATCGTAATTGTATTCACTCAATTCCAATCATCAATTGATACTTTAACAAAATGATTAACACGATTAACGTTTCACGATTAAACATTACGATGGAATGACGGTTGTATTTGGATATTATCAAACCAGCGCATTGCCCTCATCTGTCCACTTCCGCATTCGCGGCAGGTTCATAATTGTCATCAAAATCTAAACAGTATTTGTAGAATTTCAATAAAAGCCACATCACTGTTCATATCGGTAAATATTATTCCATCGTGATTGGAAAAACTGGAAAATTGGAAAACTTTGAAATATTGGAAAAACAATATCACCTATTTTACTCCCAGGGGTCCCAGGAATACCCACCGAAAATATCGCTGCGATCGGTTGAGCCATTTTTGCGGTACCTTCGAATGAACAGACGGACATTTGGTGAATTATAGTAAGATTGTGCAGGTTGTAATAGAAGTGAGTCAGGCGTGATCAAGGAAGGCCAATGTTTGGGGGTTTTTTTTTCTTGCTTACTCACCTGTATATGAAGAATCAACCAATGCTTCCACAAAATGTGGACATTCGTAACTTGGAGAGGTGGGAGTGGGGTTGTGTACACACCCGATGGCCTCATATAAAGCATTGGGACACAACGGTAGCATAAATGGCAATATCGATGTTTTAAAAAAAGCCGAATATCGGCCGAAACTTCGGTTAAATTTACTGTGAAGGGGCGCTACTTTGAACCCTCTAAAGTCTAAAATAAGCTGGAGCAGCGGCCCTGATGTCTCTAGACATTTAAACCATCACTTGAAGTCATTATAGATATCTTGGAAGAGCTTGTGCTGAAGAATGATGGCAAGTGCAAAGGAAAATGGATGCTAAATTATTGACAGATGCTAAATTCATGGAAGAACCTGATGCTGCTGAGAATATCTTGCAACATATGGTGCTCCTTTCAAAATGCTACAGAAAATAGACACCGACTTGTTTCTGGGTGATTAGGAGGAAGTTTAGAGGTTTAAACAATGGTGAGAGAGATGTGAGGTGACACCACCTGGGATAGTCTATATGAAGAAGCTTCAAGCCTTGCTGCAAAATTTGACATTGAGGCCAATTATCCTAGGACAACGTGATGTCAGACATATCGACCCAACATCCCAGCCACCATGTCAAAGGATTGCTGGAATAAGGTACTGTAGCCATTTCTCAATAAGTTCATGAGTTAGATGTGGCTCAAACCCTGTTATTTAAAGGATCGATTCACTGCTCAATAACTGGTGCCAGCCAATCTCCATAAAAGAACAACAACCCTTTAAGCTAATTTGATCAACTCATTCACAGGAAATAATTTATTCCTTCAAAAGTTCAGGTCCTGCAGTAAAGTGAACTTTTGTGATGAAGACTAAAATGGCAAGGAAAGGAAGAACTGGGTTGTGTGGCTTGCGGACTTCCTCTCTGGTCGTAGTCAACGTGTGGCCCTGAATGGATTTCTCTCATGGTTTTCCCTTCCTGTTCAGGCTGGAAATCCCCAAGGCAGTGTTCTGGGCTCTGTGCTTTTTCTGGTCTTCATCAATGATCTCTCCGACTCTCTGGAAAATCCTCTCTATCTCTTTGCTGATGACTCCACTCTCTGCCACTCCATACCTCATACCTCAGATCAGCAGTCCGCAGCCTCCTCACTCTCTGCAGACCTGGTCAAAATCACAAACTGGTCAGTGGTCAAACAAGTGGAACATGTCTTTCAATCCTGACAAATCTCACACTCTCTTCGAAAAGACCGACTGGACAACCCTCCCATCTACTTTCTCAACAATCCTCTCCAAGAAGTTCTGTCACTCAATCTCTTGGGTCTCACAATCTGCTATGATCTTTCCTGGGAAAAACACATTTCCAAGCTGGCCTCCAAAGCCAGTCGCCGACTGGGCATTCTCCATCGTGCAAAGTCCTTCCTCACCACATACAAGGCTTTCATCCGCAGCTCAACAGAATACTGCTCTCCCCTCTGGGCCGGTGCTCCTGCCTCACACCTAGCTCGGCATCACGCTGTTGAAACCAAAGCTTTCAGAATCATTGGAAACTCCCGCGATGAAGCCGAATGTGAGGGCTTTCACTCACTCACCGCAGGCAAGTTGGTGGTCTTTCTTTCTTCTACCGACTCTTCTCTGGCCTAGCCCCCCCAGCCCTGTCTGTGCTCTGTCCCCCAAATACTCCTACAGGTCGCACAAGATCTGCCTGCAACCCTCTTCTGGTCAAACTCCTAAAATCAAGACTGTCTGCTCACCTTCATTCTTTCATTCCTCTTTTCTCCTGCCTCTGGAACAAACTCTCTCACTCTCTTCAATCCCACTCATCCCTCCAGGTCTTTAAAGCATATGTTCACCACCATCTCTTATCTTCCCCCATCCAAAACCTTGATCTTTTCTACCCCCATTAATTCACCCCAGATCCACTTTTCTGAAATACCAACTTCTTTCCTGGAAGTCATAAATGTGTCCATATGTTTTTTTTTTTAACTATCCCACCCTCCACCCCCCTTCCATCGCACCAAGCCCTCTTCCTCCCACAGATCTCCCGATGGCCCTGCTCTCAAATGTTGTACTTGTGTGCATCCCTCTCTCTCTCCACATCTTGTCTCCCGCTCCCTTCATTGCATGTTTTATGTGTCTGTGCATGTTTTCATGTTCAATGTGCTAGCTCTTACACGAGCCTTGGTCTTGTATACAAAAGAAAAACAAACAAACAAAAAAAACCTGCTTACCTCATCAATAAGAGAAGCTCTCCAAGATGTGAATCCTAATCTGTATCCAAATGTCTCAGCTGCAATCACCTATACTTTCTTAGGACACTTATGCCATTTCTAAAGCAGAAACATCTTTCATTACTTTCGGCAGGATAAACTCCATGTGATTCACAATGAAAGGAAAGTACTGTGAATGGCTTGTTTATGATGCGCAATCATTAAGACTTCGAAATAGATGTGTTCAATGCACTGTTCAAATTTGCTGCACCTGGCAGTCAGAGAATGGTTTTCCATTCTAGTACTAAGTGTGCTGGATTGGCCTAACCATTCAGACATATTTCACAAGTTAGCATATAGGGTAAATTAGGCCTTCAGAGCAGAATACTTCAAGTGTGATGGGCCAATAAAAACAACGTGTGATGTATAACGAACGAACTATACACATTGTGCGTGCACAACTATATTTACAAAGATCTGAGCTTCACTCTTTAATTGTGGGGACTTCAATTCCTTGTGAGGACTTGCGAAAGTGTGTTGCAATGTGTTGAAAGAAACCTCGCAATGCCGAGTGACTCACGCCTACTGCACTCAATGCTTGGCAGCAAATTTGAATTAAACTGCTCTTTCAGTCCTCGGCTCTTTGGAAACACTTCTAGGTTGGACAGATTCTTCCAGCAACCCCATTCCTGATACCATTCTAAATGCCAGGCCCTCTGCACATTCTGCACTCTTTTAAATGTCCCTCTAATTTGGACTATGGAATATTATCCCTGAGTCTGTTCAATGGCTCTCTTCCTTCAAGTGCTTCAATTTTGCAGTTTCCTGTGGTCTCAAGTTGTTTACTATACGCACTCCTAATTGTGCTGTTTTACTCTTGCTAATCTTCCTCCATTAGTGTACACATCTTGTCCATTAGTGCCATGTTTCTATTCATGTCCGATATCCTTTGGCTTCTCTTTTCTGTTTGGTACAGTTGCAGCTTTTTATTCTCTGTCATTTTTCTGTTCCATGAGCCTCGACTCTAAATTTGAAATGTTTTACACACAACATTGACTGCCTTTTATTGGAAAAATATTCTGCAGTCCCTTTTCCCACAAATATACCTGAAATTCTCACCGAGAAACTAACAGGAAGTGTCCCTCACCATCTCAAGAATGCTCTAATTGATGATTACTCACGTGGCTCGGCTTGCTATGCTCGCCTCACCACACGTCGCTGCAGAGGCACGGGCTTGTTCAAACTGAGGATAATGACCTGACTGAACTTGAGTTGCTGTTTTGTCATGATTTCCGCCAATCATAATAGAAACATTTCTTTTGTATAAATGTATTTGTAATATTGGTGATATTATTTATTTGTAATCTAAAAAGCTGTCTAATCGGTCTAAAGGCTAAAATGGGTCTAAATGGTGTTATGGTCTAAGGGGTCGACAGGGACTTAAGAGGTGTAAAAGTCTAAAGGTTATAAGAGTTTAAAGGGTATAAAATATCTAATGGGTGAAAAGAAGGTGTCTGAAGTATTGAAAGGGTCTTAAAGGTAAAAGGGGTCGTAAGGATCTTGGGGATCTTAAGGATATTGTGTGTCTTAAGGATGTTGGGGTCCAATGGGTCTAAAGGGTTATATGGGTCGTTGGAATATTTAAGGGTCTTTACCAAAAGACACCATGTTATCTGTCACACCCACCAGAAGAAAAACCCACCTCCTCTTCAACAAAAGACACCACATTGTTATGGTTGAGAAATAAAAGAAACCCCCTCCAGTTAATTACACGACAACATGCAGCCTGCATGTCAGTTATTTCTTATTAAATGTAAAGATTAGCTCCCCATCCATTGTGTAGTAATTAAAGGTGCATATATGCATCGAGTTAGACAGGATTCCAACCCCTCGTGTTGTTGAAGAAGACGTTGGTTGGTTCATGAGTGGGCAAGAACGATCCACGTGGAACCTTCCAGAGGGAGGCGTGGTCGAATGATAGGACGTGACCGGCAGCGGCCAGTAGGGGTCCGTGTAACCTTCCAGAAGGGCATTTCCCCCGATAAAAGGCAGAGCTGGTCTTCCTACATCCTGGTCTTCCTTCGCTGGTGTTCCTTCGTGCTGGTCTCCTTCGTGTTGGTCTTCCTTCGTGCTGGTGTTCCTTCGTGCTGGTCTTCCTTTGTGCTGGTGTTCCTTCGTGCTGGTCTCCTTCGTGCTGTCTACCGGATCGACCCATACGCTATGCACAGGAACTGCCCTCACCTGAATCAGCATCCGCCAGTCCTCCTGGTACGAGTCTAACCGGTGTGATTTATCCCCTGTGTACAAGTGTGCCAGGCACCTGTGTCGGGAATAGTTAGGTAAGGATTTATGATAAGCCTGTTTCTCGTCCCTTTTCTGTGCTTTTTGTGAATAAAGACGTGTACATTTTATTTCCTCTCGACCTGCTCGTGTGTGTCTTTTCCCCATTGACCCAGCATCGTTCGAACCGAATTCGGCTGCTCGATTAAGTCCATAGATAACGTAGTGTAAAAACGTGACCCACACCACACGATTTGCTCGGTGTGCCTGATTGAACTAGGTGTGGGATCGCGAGGGGTTCAATCCCCGGTCTTCCCAGTCACGTGGTCTTGAAGGTATTCCGATCACGGTCGATAACGCTTCGGCCCATGGTTGGAAGATTGGTGATTGTAGTTGCTCCGGCCCGCCGGGCATGAGCTTCGTGACGGTCGACGGCCCGTGGACCCGGTGTCTGTGGGGAAATGGGGTCTTAACCCCTCCTTAGTACGTCGATAGACACGGGATCCGCAACAACATGATCTCTCGTACCCACCAGATGGAAAACCCATCACCTCTTCAACAAAGACCACGTGATCTCACACCCGCCATCAACCAATAGTAACAAACGAGGTCCCGAGCAGAATGTCCCCTTCCACAGGTGGCACACTTTTTCTCGCAAGGCCCTATTTGTGAAGCAGCAACCACACCGTTTATAGGTGGGTAAAGAATCCAACACAGACTACACACCTCAAAGGTAAGTCTGCCTCAACCTCTGTACTACCCTGTGATACATGATTATTTTTGGGTAAAATGCCAGGGGCACAGAAAAGGCCCTTTTATTTTCAGGGTATGTGCCATTTGTGGTTTGAGAAGTGGTTGGAAGTGGTTGGAGTGGTTGGGGTGGTTGAAGATGGAGTGGTTGAATTGGTGGAGAAGTGGTTGGAAGTGGTTGTAGTGGTTGGTCAGAAGTGGTTGGAGAAAAGTGGTTGGGAGTGGTGGTTGGAGTTACCTGGTTATTGTTTGCAATGGGTGTATTCTCTTGAGATGGTTTTATATGCTTGCATAACATTTCATCACGTTTAAGTTTCCTTTCCTTAACTTTAACAATGTCGTGTTTAGCAGCCATTAGCTTATCATTGAATGAGCACATTATGTGGTGTTATTGTCCAGGATTCACATTCTTCCACAGTCACATTCTTCCACTTCTGACCAACTTAAGCATAAACACAAAAATCGACATTATCGTAAAAAACAATACACAAACCGCAGACATCATTACATGCAGAACCGTTCCTCCATGGAAATGAACACAGCTGAGGTTGAAAATAGTCAAACCAACAACAATAGAACTTCTACTGCAACCAAACTTGTAGATCTACCTAAACTCGGGATCATCAATCTTTCCAATCATTCCCTCAGTGGGGCGGAAATAAACCTGCTCTCTAAGGGTTTAAAATTTTGCCCAATTGCTCCACAAATTGACCAATTACAATTGAAAGAAGATTTAAAAGATTTCTGTAGGCGAATGACATTAAAGGCACACTTTGCTAAAGTACACCCAGCACCATCAACGCCACAACAAACAACACCAACAACCACGCATACAATCACATACACCGATACTAATACACCACAACTCACTTTACCTAAACCAAAAAGCACCTGGACACCACGTGTTGACAATCCATATCTACATGTCTATATGGAACAAGTGAGCAATGAAATTGAAAAGGTGGCACAAAAATATAATTGTTCCAGACATAAGGACAATCTTACAAAGGCAGAGCGACGAGCACTTCACAATCTCCAAAACAATGAAAAGATAGTCATAAAGCCAGCAGATAAAGGTACTGGCATTGTCATTATGTCGACTACCGATTACGTTGCAGAAGGTAATCGTCAACTACATAGTGATACTTACAAAGAGCTCCCATCCGACCCTACCCTTTTACATCTTGAAGAGGTTAAAAAGGTAGTAGATTCTATTCGGGTGGATAAAACCATCAAATCTCGCTTGGTTCCGAAAGATCCTCATTGCCCTAACCTTTATTTTCTTCCTAAAATACACAAGGTAAACAATCCAGGTAGACCAATCGTATCTGGCTGCACATGTCCAACTGTTCTCATATCAAAATTTGTTGACTGTCATTTACGTCCTCTCGTGTTGAAGCTCTCCTCATACCTCAAGGACACAACCAGTTTTCTGACCCACATCCAAGGATTGAACAGAATATACTCACCTTTCAACTCCCAAACCATTTTAGTCACAGCAGATGTTACATCCCTCTACACTAATATTCCACATTCAGAAGGCCTGTCTGCATGCCGCAAAGCCCTCGATACACGACAAGTCCCAATGCCACCTACTCAAGACCTTATGCGCCTATTAGAACTGACACTCAAACTGAATAATTTCCAATTCAACGGACGACATTACATTCAAACTCAAGGTAACGCTATGGGTACCCCTGTTGCACCATCGTACGCTAACATCTTCATGGGAATGATAGAGGCCAAGATCAATGCACAACCTCATCATGGAATCTTGGAAAAATCCTGGGTACGTTATATTGATGACATCCAGTTCATCTGGTCAAAATCCCCCCGTAGTCTCACCCAATTCCAAAATGAATTAAATTTGATTCATCCGACCATCAAGTTCACATTCGACAGCTCACAGTCCGAAGTTCACTTTCTAGACACATCACTCACGCTTCAAAATAACAGACTCGAAACAGAACTATACACCAAACCAACAGACACTCACTCTTACCTTCTCCCTTCTTCATCTCATCCTAAACATACAATTGCAAGCATACCATACAGTCAAGCACTCAGAGTAAGACGCATTTGCTCAACAAAAATGGCAGAAGAAACTTCTCTCTGCCAATTAGAAACACACTTCATTGCAAGAAACTATGACCCTCACTCTGTGCAAGAAGCAATAACCCGAGCAAAACACATACCGAGAGCAGACCTTCTGACTTACAAACCCAAACCTGCAACTAACCGTGTCCCACTGGTAACCACCTACTCTGCTACCTCATCCCAATTGCCAGGTATTCTGAATAAGGCCCTTCCTCTCCTCCATCAATCAGAAACACTCGGCACCACATTTCCTCAACCTCCACTAACATCATTTCAACGTGGTCGGACACTCAGGGACCTCTTGGTAAAAGCAAAGCACCCACAGGCCCACAACAAAGAAACTAGGATCCCTGGCTTCTATAAATGCACAGCAAACAAATGCATTATTCACAAGCATTTACTAGAAGGAAACAAATTCTGTAGTTCTAGCACTGGACAAAAATTCCCCATCACCTCCTATATGAAATGCAAATCTACATGGGTCATATACCTAATCACTTGCCAAAAGTGCACCAAACAATATGTTGGAAAAACTGAAAATACACTCTACACACGATTTAATAACACCCGGTCAGAAATCAATAACTTCCACACCAGTCAGGGCAAATCTCTACCTTACACGATACACTTTAATCAACCGGATCACTCTATAAATGACATTCAGATCTCTGCCATTGAATCAATCACAAATCGATCACACACCACGATTCTGAAACGTGAGTCCTTTTGGATACACAAACTTCGGACAAAAGTCCCTCATGGCATAAATTTTGATGACTAAAGCATGTTCCCACATCAACCCAATCAAATTGTTAACCGTAACCCATTCATTCATTCATTCATCATTCATTCATTCATTCATTCTACCTTTATATGTCATTTATATAAATATATAAATATATTATATGAATATAAATGGGATATGAATATATGCTTGTGTGTTTATGTATGTATATCTCTATATTTGTATATGCACGTGCACCCTAACTGTAACGCAAACGGTCACTTCCGTTGAACTTGGGGCTGGTGAGTGAACTTTGGCGTGGCTCTTCCTTCTGTATGCATTTTATACACACATCACACATCTCACACACATATCACCATACATACTTGACTGATATACATGCATGCAGTTTTTGTAGACTCAGAAGAAGTCCTTTGTTGGTCGAAAGCTTGTCGACAATTAAAGATCGACGTCCTGAAGCTACGTCCGCGTCTTATTTAATCTAACGATTATTTATTCAATACAAATGAGACGCCCTGCTCGTACTTTGGAGTTTCTACTATTTCTTACAGTTATATATATATATATATATATATATATATATATATATATATATATATATATATATATATATATATATATATATATATAGTTACGGTTCCCCGCCACCCTTCTTCCCCTTACCAAGGGGGGATTAATCCCCTTGTTCTTTCTGGGCTTGACGGAACCGAGAGACTTGAAACGCCTCTTCCGGGCAAAACGCAAAGTAGGGTTTTGGGATCAAGTCTCGCACGTACTTAAATCCCTGCGCCACCACGGAAGTGAGGAAGCAAGCCTCGCACGAGCCAAGTGTGATTTGGGTACACCGAGCGGATTGAGTACCACGTGGTCCGTGCATTTTATGTAGAGGAACCCGATTCGAGCGGTTCTATTCGTACCATGCTTAGCCAATGAGGAAATCACAGGAACGATCGAATGGAAAAGGAAGAACACAGGTTGAATTATTCCCACACATACATACAATGATCGGGACGCAGAGACACAGAGCAGCACTTAAACAGTCTATCTTACCCTCCCAGACTCAGGCCCGTCACACTCACACAGGGAATTGCAGATGGGTTGATGTTCAGCTAAACGTGCCGACGTGGTCGTCCAGGAACGGCCCCATCCGGCTCTCCACGGTCCCCGCACATCCCGCGAAGATGGCAGCAGGCAGTGGAAGGAACCTCATAGCGTGTCTCCCGAACAAAAGCAGCCATTGAGGTATAAGGGAAAGTGCGCGTCTCTCAGCGCGGCTGGCGATTACACAGCCGTTATCACTCGCGTGACTTAATGCACTGTACCAGCTCGGCCTCCAGCTCAACTGAGCGTCACTTTATAAAAGCGCGTATTCCGGTTCATGCGCGTCTTTCTTCACCCGCGTATCTCTCAAAGTTCTTTGACGCTCTCAACTCCTGCTCATCAACGATTCCTCCTGGTTGGTCAGTGCGCGCAAGTCCTCCCTGGGCAGTCCCCTCGGGGGCTTTGTGCATCGCTTATATAGATACGCCCCGAACCTTCTTGAACCCTCTCAAACCTTCCAACCACGCCCTGTGACGCAGTGCTGCTGCCACAACCTCTAAGCCCTGATTGGCGGTTCGTGCTTACCGTCAGCTCCTCTACCACCCCTCATTCGGCTCCGCCCCGACCCTCCTTGGCATGCCTCATGTTAATTCGCCCAAAATGAACCAAAGTCAGCGCAAAGGGGCATAAGGCTAGGGAGGCTGGAGAGTTAGTAGAAGTAGGACCTATTCTCCTGACTCGACTCAATGCAGAACTAACATAGGAAAAGGACTAAGCTCACAAATATCAAGAAATAACTACACTATCGCGAGGCTACATGTTGCTTGTGTGACTAACTATGAGGGGGAAATTTTAACCTTTATTATACTGACTGTACAAAACTCAAAACCGCAACACTACCCCTCTCCCTCGTCAGACTCGTCCCCGAGTCGAACCTACAAAAATTGGAACGACCGGTTTTGAGAAAGATTTGTGACTACTTTTACTGTTACATGTGACATATAGATGTGGTTCACTCTAACATTTACTCTAACCCATGTATGCGACAGTTTTAAAACACTAAATATGTCCCACCTACTGCGTTGAGTAGCTACTCTAACAGAATGACGCCCACAATTAACTGAATCCGGAATTGTTTTCAAACTAAACATAGAGCCGGTGGGCAGCATTTTTATATACAAGCACAAAACCTACTCTTATTTCCAGTTCTATGACCCAGGACCTGTCCTTTTTGGAAAGAAGATTGGAGGGGAGAGAAAGCACAGCAAAGTACACAAACACACTCAAAAATCACATTTTTGCTGCTTGCTTCTTGCGACTTCTTCTTGCATCTTCTGTGTGCGTATATCAAACTGGCAAGCCCCCGAACCGGCATACAGGCCAATCCTGTTCTTCGGGGCTAAATAAACTTACATTTCTTCTCGTCCCGAGCACACCATAATAAAAATGCACAAAAACTGTGTTTATTGTATTTTGCCAGCAGGGCCAACCCTATGTGGTCCGACTGCATGACATTGATGCCACTCAAAACAAGTGGTCTGAAGATGCAAGGTGAATTTGCAGCAATGTGCTGCACAGTAGAGGTGTAAGGCCACAAAACCTGTGGTCCATAAGTTTAATATGTGCAGCAAAGTTATGACAAATGAAAAGGATGCGGCAGCAAAGTGCCACGCAGTACGGCTGCACGATGTAGCAAAGTGCAGCAGGGATGCTGCACGGTCGATGGTGCTGCACAGTTCCACCTCCAAAATTGTCCTGGGGTGGGGGGAGAGACAAAGCACGACCAGCAAAGCGGAAAGGGCACAAAGGTACACAGCAATACAAGGTAATGCAGCAGGAGGGGCGCGGAAGTTCGAGCAGAGCAAGCTCGTCCCTAACTGTCCATACCCCCGAACGTCAGCTTACACAACCCTTGCCCTTCTTGTATTTACAAATTCGTCTCTATGTGTTGTCTCCCATATCCCCCTCTAATTCAAATTAGTCTCGCAATCCCTCCCAGGAAGGAAGGAATGGAAAAAACACAATGTCCCATTACGTCATGATGCGTCTTACACTCAAATCGTTCACTTGGTCCTGGTGTGGAGCTTTGTCCTCCTCGGTGAATGGATGTGGATGGCGCGAAGGGAATTTCTCAATTCCTAACTACTCTACTGCATTTACTTTTACACTACCCGGGGTTGTACCCTGCCAATCGGCCATCTTTAAACTATGTGGTTCTAAAAACCAAATCCCCATTGCACACTCTGTGATGCCATCCGAATTTGGGTCTCACTCCCCAATTTTTCATACTGTGCCCTTGCACAATTTCGGGGCTGGGTCGTGTGGCTCCACTAGCAGGTCCAACTACCTGCGCACCTCCGCCACTGAAGTCGCCATCCGAGCTTACCTGCTCCTGCGACTACCTAAACTGGGGAAGGCCCCTACTGGCTCTTTACCCCCTGATGCCCTCCTTGGCATTGGGCGACCCGGGTCCTTCCCTTGGATCCTCGGGCCCCTCTGAACAACACACAACTACTCTAACTGTCTCCCAGAGCCTACCTATGGCCTCACCTGGCTGACAAACTACCAGTGGCGGAGTGCCCCAATAACCATACGCACCAATTAAGCCACACGCCCAGCCATTTCACTGACTCATGCACCCTCCAAAGCACTTCTTTGCCACTACCTGCACCACAGGTGTCAATATCCAAACAATTTTTGCCTAAACCCTCTACCTGACTTTAAACTACCCACCCCGGGTATTCGTGAATGGGTCCATCTCCCCCCATTCACTCCTTCGCACCATGCATTCCACACCTTTTATTTCAAACCAAGCATTCCACCCCATTTATTCGCACACCAAATTCGCACTCCTTTTATATTGCGCACCTTTTGTGCTCATACACCAAATTTCTTGCACTTCAACACAACTCCATTTATTTTACTCACAATTCCTCAAACACACAGCATCATCTATCGAGCTGCTTTTCCTCTAACACTCGTGCTTCCCCGTCATCCCATTAAACTAAGCACACCCTTCGTCATATTCAACCATCTAACCTCTCTACGTCCCCACTACAGTACAATGTCCCGACTTAAATCTCATGTCTCGACTGTCATCTAATTTCCCTAACAATTATCCTAGCCCTCCATCGGCTGGCTTCGGTGCCCCATGGAGGTAACCATCGCTGGCCCCCCATGTGCCTATCACTGCCACCCCCCTAATCTAATGCTCATGAGCACGGATCGTGTGAGGAATGGTTAAACTACCATTCCCCCACGCAGGGTACACTATTGCCATTCGTCCACTGCACTCGAGCCTCTTCATGCGGAAATACATAGTCACAGCTCGGCTTCGAAAAGCCGAGCAATCCATTCGTTTGGTTTGTCTCCTGTAGGTTGGGTCCGTCCAGCATTTTCGATCCAGGGGAGGAGGCATGGATGGGCCGAGGTTCAGGGCCCCATCTCTGCGTGGGGCCTCATGGTCCCACGCCCGATGGCCCAACCGCCCGGCGCCCACGGTCGGAGCATCGCACCCGCAAAGGCGCGCGACTCCGAACTCTCCTACCTCCCCTTGAACCTCGCCGTTCGCCTTTAACGCCACGGCGCGGCACCAACCATACAGGGCGGGGGCTGGCACGAATCGTGCACATCGGTCCTTGTGACACAGCCGTGGCATCGATCCCCGCCGGTCCCCGCCGCACACAACTCACCGAGGGCTCACGTCGGCTATCCGTCGTGCTAAACGCTACCCCGGTCTGTGTCGATGCTTGAGCCGCATTCTCACCACACGCGACCCACTCCACACTCGCACACCGTGGCGTCCCCATACACTCCACACATTCAATTACAGCACGCTCTCCTCTCACGTCCTTTGGTGTGCATTCCCCCTCGCACACCGTACTCGCACTTGCACACCTAGGTGCACTCACACCTTCCACACAATCCGTTACACACTCTCTCGTTACGTACTCCGTAACACCCACGGGTGTGCACTCTCCTGGTACACACCCAATCGCACGCTCTGGTGTGCACTCCTGTTACACACTCTGTAACACACTCTTCTCCGAGACACTCTTCCTGCACACATTCAGGTGTGCATTCTCCCTCACACTCTGTAACACACTTTTCTCGCACACACTCGCGCTCCGGTGCACACTTCTCTCTCACACGCGCGCCATTCGCCCTCGTACACTGCACAATGGACCTTCCACGACCGCCCGGGTTTCGTCCATGTCCCAAGCGCTCCAAAACCCTTTTCGCGCCAAACACACTCGCACCATTACATCTCACCTTGGGGATCTTCTTTCCCGGCAGCAGCACCTGCAAACTTTTCATTTTGTCAGCAAGCACGACATCACGATGTGAACACGAACTTTGTGTGCATCCCATTACTTTCCTCTGTGCTATACTTTCTGACTCTGCCGTCTCTTCGGCCCCAATCATTTCTGCAATTTCACTTATTTCTTCGACGACCGCCGGCGCGCATAAAATTTTCCTGCCCAATTCGGCGACCGTCGGTTTTTCTACACCCCGTGTCGCGATTTCTATGCTACCGGTCAACTTGGCTGCGCTCTGCCCAAGCTCGCTCCCTATGCGTTCCTCACATCGCGTTACCTCGTAGTGTCCCAATGCGACCTCCTCGCTCACCCTGCGCCCAATGTCCTTCCCTGCCTTTTTCATGTCCTCCTTTGACGCCACTCATTTTCTCCAATGTCTCCCCTCGGGTGTCCACTTTTTCATTCATTTTTTTATGCCATCCTTTAGTCCCCGAATTTCGTCCTTCATTTCCCTTCTTGTTTTGTCCCCTTTCTTTTTTATGGATGCCATGAATTGAGTTAGGAGTAAGTGCAGGTCCGAACCCCCTGGCGCCGCGGGCTCGGCTGTCGCCGCCACGTGAGAAGCGCCGCCATTTTCTTCACCAGCTACCGCCCCCTCATCAGTTTCCTCCTCTTCTACCAATTCTTCCCGTGGGTACTGGGTCATAAATTCGTCCTCATCATCTACCCCCACCGGCATTCGACCGTCTTGACTAGCCAGTAGCCATGGTACGAATTTAAAATTTTTAATTAAAAAAACTAAATTTCGGTCGCTCGTAATTTTGGGGCCAATTCGTCCAAAAAAATTTGGTTAGGGTTCCAAATCCCACTCCTGTCACAACATGTGACGGTTCTCTGCCGCCCTTCTTCCCCTTACCAAGGGGGGGGGGGGGATTAATCCCCTTGTTCTTTCTGGGCTTGACGGAACCGAGAGACTTGAAACACCTCTTCCGGGCAAAACGCAAAGTAGGGTTTCGGGACCAAGTCTCGCTCGTACCTAAATCCATGCGCCGCCAGGGAAGCGAGGAAGCAAGCCTCGCACGAGCCACGTGTGATTTGGGTACACCGAGCAGATTGAGTACGACGTGGTCCATGCAGTTTTCGGTAGTGGAACCCGATTCGAGCGGTTCTATTCGTACCACGCTTAGCCAATGAGGAAATCACAGGAACGATCGAATGGAAAAGGAAGAACACAGGTTTAATTATTCCCACACATACATACAATGATCGGGACGCAGAGACACAGAGCAGCACTTAAACAGTCGTATCTTACGCCCAGACTCTGGCCCGTCACACTCACACAGGGAATTGCAGATGGGTTGATGTTCAGCCAAACGCGCCGACTGGTCGTCCAGGAACGGCCTCGTCCGGCTCTCCATGGTCCCCGCACGTCCCGCGAAGATGGCAGCAGGCGGTGGAAGGAACCTCGTAGCGTGTCTCCCGAACAAAAGCAGCCGATGAGGTATAAGGGAAAGTGCGCGTCTCTCAGCGCGGCTGGCGATTACACAGCCGTTATCACTTGCGTGACTTAATGCACTGTACCAGCTCGGCCTCCAGCTCAACCGATCATCACTTTATAAAAGCGCGTATTCCGGTTCATGCGCGTCTTTCTTCATCCGCGTATCTCTCAAAGTTCTTTGACGCTCTCAACTCCTGCTCGTCAACGATTCCTCCTGGTTGGTCAGTGCGCGCGAGTCCTCCCTGGGCAGTCCTCTCGGGGGATTTGTGCAACGCTTATATAGATATGCGCCGGACCTTCTTGAACCCTCTCGAACCTTCCAACCATGCCCTGTGACGCAGTGCTGCCGCCACAACATCTGAGCCCTGATTGGCGGCTCGTGCTTACCGTCAGCTCCTCTGCCGCCCCTCATTCGGCTCCGCCCTGACCCTCCTAGGCCTGCCTCGTGTTAATTCGCCCAAAATGAACCAAAGTCAGCGCAAAGGGGCATGGGGCTAGGGAGGCTGGAGAGTTAGTAGAAGTAGGACCTATTCTCCTGACTCTACTCAACGCAGAACTAACAGAGGAAAAGGACTAAGCTCACAAATACTAAGAAATAACTACACTATCGCGAGGCTACATGTTGCTTGTGACTAACTATGAGGGGGAAATTTTAACCTTTATTATACTGACTGTACAAAACTCAAAACCGCAACAATATATATTTATATATATATTTTTATTTTTTTATTTTTTTAAGCAAAATATATGGCACTTAGGTGGAATTTGTTTCAAACGCCATTAACGAGACCTATTGGCTGATGTATATTCCAAGTTTCAGCTCATTCCAATGTACAGTCCTTTAGATATGAGCGCCAACATATTTTTGGCAGACGGATGGACAGATGGACAGACTGACAGACACCAACGTGATTTCGAGGGTTTTCTAAATAAAACTCAAGAATGCGGAAACAGATGTTGCTGAAATTTGTAACAGATTACCTCGATGTACAAAGCATTTACTTCTGAAATTTGCAGCCAATTTAGTCCATGAGAAGCCGACAAATGCATTTTCAGTCCCTGTGTTAAAGCTGCATTTAGAGAAACGATCCCTTATATATAAAAGGGAGGGGCGTTTTGTGTCTCTCTTTGATTCCTCTACCTGTTATTTTAATTATTAGTGGATGAACACCAATTGTCATGTCAAATTTAACATCATATGTGTTATGTTATTTAACATTTAACATGTTTAACAAACATGTTAAATGTTATGTTTAACATGTTTAACATGTTTAACATGTTTAACAAAAATTTAACATCAACACCACACCCTGGTGTTGGGCTAGCGGCTAGGATGCCGGCTTAGGGTCCTAGGATCCTGGGTTCGAATCCCGGTCGATCGCTGAATTAACGCCAGGGGGGTTGACTCAGCCTGTCATCCTTCCGAGGTCGGCTAATTGAGTACCAGTTCACTGGTAATTCCCTGTTTGTCGTTAAAGGCGGCAAAAAAAGGGTTGGCGTCAGGAAGGGCATCCGGCCGTAAAACATTGCTTCAAAAAGGGGACCAAAAAACAACAACAACCACGGTTCCCGAAAAAGGCCAACCCCCGCTTTGCGGGGGGAAATGGCCTCTAAAGGTGGTTATATATATTTTATGTGTATGTAGGGGTTTACCTGTTTGAGTCGATGTGGATTGAGTTGGACAGCGGTGGTAGCCATCAACACTTTCGTGTCCGCCGCACTGGGCCCTATGGAGAGTTGGACACCTGAGATGAGCTGCACATGCAGCCGGCTGATAGACACTTTGTCTTCACTCACACGAACCGTCCGCTCTCCGAGTGTCGCACCAGTGAGGGGAGACACCACCTGAGACGGAGAAAAGACGGACACCTCATCATTCCACTGCACATTGGCTCTGAACAATGTTGTCTCGAGAAGTTATCACTTCCTGGGACCTCTTTGATCTATTTATCAAGTACGGACCAGGATGAAAATGTGCAGCCTCTCCATTAATTACTAAATGTCAATATGCAGCCACCCGATTAATTACTAAATGTCAATATGCAGCCACCCGATTAATTACTAAATGTCAATATGCAGCCACCCGATTAATTACTAAATGTCAATATGCAGCATCTTGATTAATTACTAAATGTGCATGTGCAGCATCTTGATTAATTACTAAATGTGCATGTGCAGCATCTTGATTAATTACTAAATGTCAATATGCACCATCTTGATTAATTACTAAATGTCAATATGCACCATCTTGATTAATTACTAAATGTGCATGTGCAGCATCTTGATTAATTACTAAATGTGAATGTGCAGCCTCATGATTAATTACTAAATGTGAATGTGCAGCCTCTTGATTAATTACTAAATCCGTATGTGCAGCCTCTTGATTATTTCCTCTTGAGAGTGGAGAGATATTGTTTCCTGGCTCTCCTGAGGGAAGACACGCACTTGTTCCGAGCTTTGTGAAAGGAACTGAGATTTCCTTCAGTTGTATTTGCTTCCATGAGGCGAAGGCAATTTGCTTCAGGACAACAGCCTCTCCACAAGATTCCGTGTACCATGGACGGGAGGAAGGGTATGACAACTGAAGACGAGATGGGATAAATCTGTGCATGAGAGAGAGCAGTTTACTTTGGAAGAATTCCCAGGATGAGTTGATGTCAGAGGCAGTAGAGATGGGAGACCAGTCCAGATCATTGATGGAAGTTGAAGAAGTTGAAGTTGAAGAAGATTTGATTGAGACGGGTGATGTGAAAATGCCAGACTCGTAGACGCTGAGGAGGCTCTCTGAGAATGGCCAGATATATCCACTTTAACAAGCACATGATCAGAAGAACCGAATGGAGCAGAAGAAGAGCAGCAGACATTTGCAGGGAAGTTTGTCATAAGCAAGTCTAGAAGAGAAGATGTACCATTGACTGAGATCCAGGTCAGGAAATTGACAGAGTGTGTCTGTCCAATGAATTGCAGTGAAGTGTAGATCGAGTCATCACTGTTTGGTGGATGGTACAACACACATATAAACAAAAGGCACTGTAGGAGTGCGGGGGAAACTGTAGCCAGGGGTACTCCTAGGGGGTGTGATGGAGAGAGGGAAGTGCAGGGAGAGTGAGGAAGAGAGTTTTTGATAAAGATAGCAATTCCGCTGCCAGGACAAGACTTGGGTCTATCACACCGGTGGAGGGAGTAACCAGGTAGAGATACTAAGGAGTCAGTGACCTCTTGAAGGAGGAAGGTTTCTGTTAAGCAGATCAAGTCTGGTTTGTCAGATGCACCCTGTATGGAGTGATCTGTCATGTTGGAGCGCAGCCCAAGAATGATTGAGGATCCTCATTAAGGAAGAGGGAGGGGAGGCGACGGGTACAAGAGAGGGGAAGGGGAGGTAGGGAGGGCTGTTGACAGTATGTAGGAGATTGCAGAAGAGCAAGGAGAGAAGGCAGGACGAGGAGAAGCAGGAGAAAAGGCTCCGTGGTGATGGGATGAGGCACAGTGAGGATTAATATGAGAGGGTGCAGAGGGATGTAGAAGATTGCAGGAGGTGGAGGAATGCGTTGGAAGAGAGAGGGTGGGTGTGGGGGGTGACGAGGCAGCTTTGTGGGTGTGTGAGGTGAAACTTTGAATAGGATGGGTGAGGGAGAGGTTTTAAGGGGAGGAGGAAGGGAAGATTTGATGGAGAAGTGTGTGAGGGGAGTTTTGGAGACGGGTGATGTGGAAGGTTGGAGGGGGAAGAGAGCGAAGTTTGCTTTGAGGTGGGAAGAGGTGGCTGATTTGAGAGGGAGGGGTGAGAGGGGAGCTTTGAGAGGGAGGGGAGACCATGAGAGAAGGCACGGCTATGAGAGAGGAGGGACAGGATGGGGAGAGGGGAATGCTGAGAGTCTGGGTAGTGGTTTTGGTGAAGATGGGAGCAGACAGGGGGAGGAAGAAGATTTCAAGGGATGTGATGAGGAGTAGGGGTGAGGGGAGGAAAGAAAGAGCATGAGGCAGATGTTGATGAGTGTACTGATTGGGAGAGTGAGATGTCTGTTAGGTTGGAGGAGAGTCCACAGAAGTTTGAACATCACATAGTTTGGGTCACCAGAGGAGGAGCTGTTAGTAGAACGGAGGACAGTGGAGAGATGTTAGGAGGTGGGATGAGGTGAAGGATTTGAGTAGGTTGGGCATTATGAGGATGATGAGAGGAGGCACTGTGAAGGGCAAGATGGGAGGGGTAAAGAGGGTGTATAACAGGGGAGGAGTTAGGAAGGAGTAGATTGAAGGTGAGGTGAACTGGCAAGAGAACGGAGGTTTGGAAAGGAAGAAGCTTGTAGAGTGAAGAGGGGTCGAGGGAGGTTTTGTAGGGGAGGGGAAGGGGAAAGGTAGCAATGGAAGGAGGTATGAGGGAGGGGACGCTGGTAAGGGATCGGGATGGCAGGATATGGGCAAGTCGAAGTTGGTGAGGGAACAGACAGGGAAGGGTTTGACACTGAAAATGGACAAAAGGAACGATTAATGAAATACGAACATACAATGCAAACTGAGGTTCTTGAGATTCTCAAGTCAGAGACACGTTTAAAAACATTAGAGGAGGGGTGATATAAAGGTGAGTTTAGAGATTGGAGAAAAGATGAATTGTAAAGGTTTCAATTTTTAGAAACGGGATGTATGAAAGATCGATTTGAAAGCAGCCATTTGAAGAGGAAGAAGAGGAGTGAATAATAATATACAGTGTCTATAGAAAGTCTACACACCCTTTCAAAATGTTCACCTTTTGGTACCTTATACCTGGAATTAAAATGCATTAAATCAGACTTTACCACCTTTATTTACAAATCGTAACCCACAAGTTCCCAAGGGAAAAACAAATGATACAAATTTCAGAAAATTAATTAAAAATACAAAACTAGATTATCTTGCTTGGATAAGTGTCCACCACCCTGAGTTACTATTTGGTGGAAGCACCTTTGACAGCAATTACAGGTGTGAGTCTGTTGGGATAGGTCTCGATCAGCTTTGCACACATTGTTTGGGAAATATTTACCCATTCTGCTGTACAAAACTGTTCAAGCCCGGTCAAGTTGTGGGGCGCGTTGATGGGCAGCAATCCTCAAGTCATGCCACACCTTTTCCATTTGATTTAGGTTGGGGGAGGGGGGAATCTAACTAGGCCACTCAAGGACATTCATCTTTTTGTTCCTCAGCTACTCCAGTGTAGCTTTGGATGTGTGCTTCGAGTCATTGTCATGCTGAAAGGTGAACTTCCGTCCCAATTTCAGCTTTCTTGCAGAGGGCGGCAGGTTTTCCTCTGGGATTGTTCTGTATTTTGCTCCATCCATTTTCCCTTCTATCCTGACAAGAGCCCCAGTCCCTGCTGATCAGAACATCCCCATAACATGATGCTGCCACCACCATGCTTCACAGTAGGGATGGTGTTCTTTGGGGGGATCTGCTGTGTTGGGTATGCGCCAAACATAATGTT
Organism: Myxine glutinosa; assembly: GCF_964187855.1. NCBI lineage: Eukaryota > Metazoa > Chordata > Myxini > Myxiniformes > Myxinidae > Myxine > Myxine glutinosa. Next base: position 2,022,619 of record NC_136274.1, read on the forward strand.
TTGTATTTCGGCCAAAAAGTTCCATTTTGGTTTCGTCAGACCATAAAACTTATTTATGATGGGGTCAGACCATATAAAAAGGACCTGGCTTCAGGATCTCCGGAGTGGTTTTTTTGCATACCTCAAACAGGACTCAAGGTGGGCTTTTTGAGTAATGGCTTCCTTCTTCCCACCCAACCGTACATGCCAGACTTGTGGAGTGCTTGGGATATTGCTGTCACATGCACAAAGTGACCATTCTTTGCCATAAAGGCCTGTAGCTTTTTCACAGTTGTCATTGGCCTCTTGGTGGCCTCTCTGATCCGTCTCCTCCTTGCTTGGTCATCCAGTTTGGAGGGATGACCTGATCTAGGCAGGGTCCTGGTGGTACGATACACCTTCCACTTCTTAATGATTGCCTTGACTGTGCTCCAATGGATATTCAAGGCCTTTGAAATATTTTTATTCCCATCCCTTGATCTGTGTGTGGAAGTGTAAAATGTATCTATGAATCAAGTAATTTTTATGAGCTACAACCTGTAAAAATCGTGTTTGGGACCTGCACAACTCGCGACCAAATTTTGTGTGGATTAATTATTGCTGGAACTCTGACCAAATTTGCTTTCATTAGAGGAAATGGTAGATCTCTTCTTCACGGTAAAATCATTTATGACTATAATAATAATAATAATAATTCATTTATTTTGTATAGCGCTTTTCCAGAAGCCCAAAGGCGCTTTGACAGAGTGGCAAACATAATGCATAACAATACATGAAAACAACAATTGCAAAAATACAAGAATCAATAGGGAAATATTTAAAGCAAAAGGAGGGAGAAGGAGAAGAGATAGTCAGGGGTTAAATGCTGTGGGTTGAATGTTGAATGCAGTGTTGAACAGGTGGGTCTTTAGTGATGTTTTGAATGTGGTGAGTGAGGAGGAGTCTCTGATGGTGTGAGGTAGTGAGTTCCAGAGGGTGGGAGCAGCGATGGAGAAGGCCCTGTCCCCCCAGGATCTGAATTTGGTCCGGATGGAGGTGGTCAGTAGGTTGGTACCAGCAGAGCGGAGGTTGCGGGTGGGAGTGTGTCTGGAGAGGAGGTCAGCCAGGTAGGATGGGGCCAGGTTATGGAGGGCTTTGTATGTCAAGAGGAGGATTTTGTACTGGATTCTCTGGGGGATGGGGAGCCAGTGAAGCTTGTAAAGGACGGGGGTGATGTGGTCACAGGTCCGGGAATGGGTGAGTAGACGGGCAGCGGAGTTCTGAATGTATTGGAGTTTATTGGTGATTTTTGAGGGTGAACCATAGAGAAGGCTATTGCAGTAGTCCAGACGGGAGGTGATGAAGGCGTGGATGAGGGTTTCTGCAGCCGTGGAGGAGAGGGATGAGCGGAGACGGGCAATGTTTTTCAGGTGAAAGAAGGCTGCCTTTGTGATCTGTTTAGTGTATTTGTCGAAGGAAAGGGTTTGGTCAAAGATGACGCCAAGATTCCGGATGTGAGGGGAGGTGGATACTGGGATACCGTCGATGTTGAGGGCAAAGTTATGGGTGGATTTTGTGAGCGTTTTTGGGCCAATGATGATTATTTCAGATTTATCACAGTTAAGCTTGAGGAAGTTGATTTGAAGCCAGGATTTTATTTCAGTGATGCAGTTTGTCAGGATAGAGTGGGTGTCGGTGGAGACGGACTTGGTGGAGATGAAAAGCTGGATTTCATCGGCGAAGCAGTGGAATTGGAGACCATGACGGCGGATTAAGTGACCGAGGGGGGACAGGTAAAGGATGAAGAGGAGGGGGCCAAGAACTGAACCTTGGGGGACACCTTGGGGGAGGGGAGCAGTGGGGGATTTGCAGTTATTGATGGAGATGAACTGGCGTCTGTTGGAGAGGTATGATTTAATCCAAGAGAGGGCAGTGCCGGTAACGTTAAAGGTGGATTCAAGTCGGGTGAGGAGGATGGTGTGATCGATGGTGTCAAAGGCAGCGCTGAGGTCGAGGAAGACGAGAATGTTGAGGTTGCCAGCGTCAGAGGAGAGGAGAAGGTCGTTGGTGATTTTGAGGAGAGCAGTTTCAGTACTGTGGTTGGAGCAGAATCCGGATTGGAATGTTTCATACAGGTTATTGGCAGAGAGATGATGTTTGAGTTGAGTGGCTACAGCGCGTTCCAAAACTTTTGACAGAAAAGGTAGGTTGGAGATGGGTCTGAAGTTGTTTAGGGTGTCAGGGTTTAGACCAGATTTTTTTAGAATGGGGGTAACAGCAGCAATTTTGAGGGAAGGTGGGACGATGCCTGTAGACAGGGAGGAGTTTATTGTTGCAATGATAAGTGGAGAGAGAGCAGGGAGGGAGGCCTTGACAAAGCTGGAGGGGATGGGGTCAAGAGTGCAGGTGGCAGTTTTCATTCCTATGAGGAGTTCAGAGAGGTCAGTAGGGGAGATTGGGGAGAACCGAGACAGGGGATGGCAGGACAAGGGGGGGCAGGTGGTTGGAGGAGGAGCGGGTGCGGCGGTGGTCAAGCTGTTGTAGATGTTGTCAATTTTGCGTTGGAAGAAAGAGAGGAAGGAGATGCAGTTGTCTACTGTGAATGACTGGGTGGTGGTGTTCAGGGGGCGGAGGAGTTTGTTTATTGTCGAGAAGAGTGCTTTTGGGTTTCCGGAGCCAGAGTGGATAATTTGAGAGTAGTAGGCGGAGCGGGCACGGGAGAGGGCATCTTTGTAGTGTTGTAGGTGGTCCTTGTAGGCTTGGGAGTGAACTGTGAGACCCGTTTTATTGTGGAGTCTTTCAAGTTGGCGAGCACGAGTTTTCATCAGGCGGAGTTCAGGGGTAAAGCAGGGAGCAGAATGGGTGAAAGAAACTGTTTTGGTTTTTACAGGCGCAAGCTGGTCAAGGCAGGAGGAGAGAGTGTGGTTGTAGTAGTCAGTGAGGTCGGAAGGGGTGTGGAGGTCAATGAAGGGAGAAGTGGACATTTTTTCAGAGAGGGTGGATGAGAATGAGGTAGGTGAAAGAGCGTTTAGCTTACGGAAGTTGATAGTGCGATAATGCCTTGGTGTTGGGGCAGGGATGTTGATGGTCAGAGTGATGGCTAAGTGGTCAGAGAGGGTGAGGTCGGAGCCAGAGAGATGGTGCAAATTTAATCCAGTGGAGCAGACAAGGTCCAAAATGTGACCACGGATATGGGTAGGAAAGTCTACATGTTGAGTGAGGTTAAAGCAGGTGAGTAAATCAGTGAAGTCAGTGGTTATTGTGGAGTCAGTGGAGTCCATGTGGATATTGAAATCACCAAGGAGGAGGATTGAGGGGGAGAGGGAACATAGCTGGGTCAGAAAGTAGGAGAAGTCAGACAGGAATGATGGGTGTGGTTTGGGAGGGCGGTAGACGACAGCCATGACTGACTGCGTGCGACCAGAGAGTTTAAAAGCCAGGTGTTCAAATGATGGAGCAGATGAGATGGAGATGAGGTTGGTCTTGATGTCTTGACGGTGGATAACGGCAATTCCACCACCTCGGCCCTCCGAGCGTGGTTTATTGACGTAGGAATATCCATTGGGTGTGGTGAGGTTGAGCGTGTAGTAGTCCAGAGGACTAAGGGTAATATAATTACAGATAGGATGTTTTTGAAATATAGTGTTGGATCGGGTCTTCCCAAATGATAAATAATTCTGTACAATGTCAAATAATGATTCAGGATATCTCGTTACGTTATGTCTTTAAAATATACTCAAATATAGATATGAAATGTTTTTTACTGAGTTCTATAAGTAAGTTGAAGAAAGATATTGTTTTCAAGGTAAATAATACAACTGGCAGCTGGTGCCACGTTGTCTGACCAGGTTGTCTGAAGTAATTAGCATTCACTTAACTGGTTTACAATGTCCATTGTTTGGTAAAAACTAATCACTATTGATGCTTGTTTGTTATGTGCTCGGCAAACGGGCTTTCATTGTGGCTGTGGTGGTCGACTCAGTGCGAGGTCTGAAACTACCATTGTTTAAAAAATGAGATGCAAATATTTGTAATTATTTGCAAGGTGTCCCCCCCCCCCCCCCCCACTTTTGCCTACGTGACTTCTGGGGAATGGTAATCTACGTGTAGCTTTCTTTCTTCCCGACTTGCGATCCATCTGCAAGTTGATGTTACTAGGGCATGCCCGTACTATATATATGCCCGTACTATATATCTATCTAAAATTATATCCCCCCCCTCTATTTACATGAAATGGTTTGGTCCATTCGCAACGCCAAAGCGAACGGCGAACGGCTTGCGAGTACAGTGACAATCCCCCCCCTCTATTTACATGAATGGTTTGGTCCATTCGCAACGACCACAGAACCCCCCCCTCTATTTACATGCAATGGTTTGGTCCAAAGCGAACGGCTTCCGGAGTTTGGTAAAGAAATCGCCATCGCGTACACAAACGCGCAGGAAAGCGAATGAATCGCAAATTCGTTTTTATTAGTTGTAAAACATAATGCCCAATTATTCAATTATCGCCAACGTATTTTGGCTTTTTGCAATTTAATCGCAAGGAAAAGTAGAAAGAGAAGAGGGGAAAAAAGAAAAGCCTTCCCTTGCTGCAAACAGCTGCTGCAAACAACAACAACATGGAAGGCTGCACTGTCCGGAAGTTGGCATATCGCAGTTACGATTATTTTAGTGTTAATGGCCAATTATTCAATTAGCGCCAACGTATTTTGGCTGTTTGCAATTTAATCGCAAGGAAAAGTAGAAAGAGAAGAGGGAAAAAAACGAAAAGCCTTGCATTAACGCATTAACGCTTGCATTGCATTAACGGTTCGGCACACGTGATAGCTCGCTGCTCTCTGATTGGTTGAAGCGTTTTTTGGACATATCTCGGTAAGTAATTGTCCGATTAATATGAAACCTTGAAAAGGCACATCCTCGGGTCCCCAGCAATATACCTGGCAAGTTTCAAGTATATCGGACCCGTGGTTGTCGAGAAACAGCGGTCACAGACAAACACACAGACAGACACACACACAGAGATTACTGGCATTATAGATAGATAACTAGGTTTTGAGAAAATTGTGTATGGAACTATAAAAATTTTGTGCAATCTTGGGTTTTACAGGAAAAGCAAACTGAGCAATGGTTCGGAGATAGATACCAGTGATTCATACAGTTGCATGCAAGTTTTTTCCGCCGGGGTGGCTATCTCTGGCATTCTGGGTTTAAAACCGAGACGTTCTCAGTGAATCTTTCAAGGGAACAATAATTAAACACTGAATCAAATAAGCTTATAGTTTATTGGGGTTTTGATCGGAGTTAGTCTGCATTTAAGAAGGTGTAGAAAAGGGGGTCCTGGAAGCTTGTCCCAAATATCTACAACGTGCATGCAGTTTGGTGGGATAGCTGTCGTCGGCACTCTGGCCCAGGATGTTCTCAATGGATCTTTTGTAACGGTATATATGTATATATAGGTTTGTACCTTTTCTTACACTGCAAATATATATATATACATATATATATATATATAATTATAAATATATATATATATATATATAATTATATATAGGGTTTATAATATATATATAGGGTTTATATTATATATAGGCTTTATAATATATATATAGGTTTTATATTATATATAGGGTTTATAATATATATATAGGGTTTATATTATATATAGGCTTTATAATATATATATAGGGTTTATAATATATACAGTCACGTGAAAAAGTAAGTACACCCCATGTAAAGTTTTGACTTTTTCAACATATTTCAACATACAGCGATTTGATCTTCATTTCAACAATATTGATATATAAAGGTGATATAATACAACAAATATCATGAAACATTTACATTTTGCAGTCCATTCTATAATTTAAATAAACATAAATGCAAATTTCGCATGTGGAAAAAGTAAGTACACCCCTACATTTATCACTACTTCAAATACCGAAAATTAGAATCAGGTGCACCAGCTCAGGTGCAAATCATTAGAACATCGTCAGAGAGGATCTTGGAGGAACCTGTCTTATTTAAACCTCAGACATTTAGTTTGGTTTGCTCTTTGTTGTTGAAGTGTGCGGCGTCACCATGCCTAGATCAAAAGAGCTCTCTGAGGCCTTCAGAAAGAAGGTTATCGATGCCTACGAATCTGGGAAGGGATTTTAAAAGATCTCCAAACAATTTGAAATCAATCATTCGACTGTCCGGAAGATCATCCACAAGTAGAGAAGATTACAAACAACCGCCAACTTGTTCAGGCCAGGCCGCCCCAGCAAGTTCAGCCCGAGAGCAGATCGCAAGATGCTGAAAGAAGTCTCGAAGTACCCCAGAATGTCATCACTGGACCTACAGGTAGCTCTTGCCACTGTTGATGTCAAAGTGCATGAGTCTACCATTAGAAAGAGGCTGCTCAAACTGGATCTACATGGGAGGTGTGCTAGGAGGAAACCTTTGCTGTCCAGAAAGAACATCCGGGCAAGACTAAAGTTTGCCAATGAACACCTTGACAAAGACCAGCACTTCTGGAACAATGTGCTCTGGACAGATGAGTCAAAGGTAGAGCTATTTGGCCACAGTAGCAGAAGACATGTTTGGCGAAAACCAAAGACAGCATTTGACCACAAGAACCTGATACCAACTGTAAAGCATGGTGGTGGAAATATTATGGTTTGGGGCAGCTTTGCTGCATCAGGGCCTGGGCAGCTCACCATCATATAATCCACTATGAATTCTTCATTGTACCAGAGGGTGTTGAGGATAATGTGAGGCCATCTGTCGGAGAGTTGAAGCTCAACTGAAGGTGCACCTTGCAACATGACAATGACCCAAAACATACCAGTAAATCCACCAAGGAATGGCTGAAAAGAAAGAAATGGAGGATTCTGGAATTGCCAAGTCAAAGCCCGGATCTAAATCCCATCGAGATGTTGTGGGGGGATTTGAAACGAGCTGTGCATGCAAGAATACCCTCAAACATCGCACAGCTGAAAGAATTCTGCATGAAGGAGTGGGCAAAAATTTCTCCCAGTCGATCTCAGAGACTGGTAGACAGTTATAAGAAACGCCTACTTGAGGTTGTTTCTGCCAAAGGGGGCAATACCACCTATTAGAGCCAAGGGTGTACTTACTTTTTCCACATGCGAAATTTGCATTTATGTTTGTTTAAATTATACAATGAACTACAAAATGTAAATGTTTCATGATATTTGTTATATTATATCACCTTTATCTATCAATATTGTTGAAATGAAGATCAAATAGCTGTATGTTGAAATATGTTGAAAAAGTCAAAACTTTACATGGGGTGTACTTACTTTTTCACGTGACTGTATGTATATATATATATGTATATATATATATATATATATATATATATATATATATATATATATATATATATATATATATATATAAGTTCAAAACACACCTGGTCACAAGTGTGCCGCACTGACCGGGTCCTCAGTCGAGGTCCTCAGCGTCCATCTCGTTTCGGCCCTTCAACCTCGATACGGCCAGCTAAGGTGGGCCAGCAGGGGCACATACACATCCACATGCAGCAACTACACCTGGATGCGTACATACCCCCACCCCCAGCCAGTGCGAATGCAGACTACAATAACAATATCGCCTCCACATCCAGAATCCACAGCACCAAACAAACATGGTGGAACACTCAAACACCCACCTTTATACTTCCCTTTCTCCCATACCTAGCCATTTCACTCTCCTCCTCACATCCTTTCCCTGCTGAAGTACAACCCCAGGACATACAACACTGTGGCTTGCTACCTGGCTGTTTCTCCCGGCCGTCTTACGTGTCATATATATATATATATATATATATATTGCTACAGTTTTGAGATTGGCACATATTGATCATTAAAGGTTAAAGGGTTGCCCCCCATAGATAGTCCATGAGCAACACGTAGGCCACCTGTAGTATTAGTTATGTCATAGTATGTGTCAGTATAGGCCATTTCCCCTAGGAATATCTGCGTTGTGTAAAGACATGAGTTTAGGTCCCGGTCATTTTGCGTCCACCCTCCAATTCCACCTCTATGGGCATAATTGAGCCCACGCCCCATTTGGCTGACCCGCTCAGTTTGTTACGCTTTGGCTGCCAGCAGCATTTTGCTGCCCTTTGTTCGCTCACTAGTCGAGTAACACGAGGTAGGTCTGAGAACGAGGAGCGCGATGTCGGGGTGGGGGCGGCATCAAGGCGGAGCATCAGAGGCGATGACGGTAAGAGCCACCAGCCAACCAGGGCTCTAACGGCATGGCGTGAGGGGGGCGTGGAGAGGCGCGCCTGGTGAGTTCTAGAAGGTTCACGGGGCGTACCTATACAAGTCACTGCAAAAGCCCTTAAACAAGGAATCGCAGAGGAAGGACTTACGTGAAGGACTCACAAGGGGAGAGCGCACGTGAGTGGACATGTTGATCAAGAGAACTTTGAAGAACTTGATTCGCATCGCTCGCTTTGGAGGCATTGCCCTATATCTCGAGTATAACGTACGCGCCGGAGGAGAGGAAGAAGAGGTGTTGAGTACACGGCTGCAGCCAGATGCGCCAGTGGCAAATAGCGCCTATTCAGCCACGCGAGTAAACCCGGTAATAACCTGCGAGTGAGTAACCGCCAGCCGCCAGAGCCCACACCCTACCATTCGCCCCGTATTAACCCTTGTGCGCCAAACGGCACGCGGAGAGCTCCTGCCTCTCTACTTACCATCTGCACGGGACGAACCGGAGACCGGAGGGAGCTGCACGAGAGCCATCCCTGGACGTGGTGAACATCATCCTGCAGCTGTATACCCCGTGTGAGTGTGTCTGTGTGTGAGACGGGCCCGTTTGTCCTGGGTAGTAAGTTAAGACTGTTTTAAGGCTGCACTGTGTCCCCTTTTTCTGAACCATTTTAAATAGTGTAAATAAATCTTGTTATTCCTTCCTTCCCAATTCGATCGCCTGTGTGATTTCTCCATTGGGTAAGCGTGGCACGAATAAGAACGCTAGAACCGGGGTCACCATATAAACGGCACGGATCGCGTGTACGCACCGCTCGGCATCTCAACACGCGTGATTCATGCAAGGCTTATTTCCTCGTTTCAGGGCAGCGCGAGTAATTAGGTAATAGCGTTTCTAGACCTAATACCCTATTTCGCGCTGTCCGGGAAGGACGTCATAGGTCCCGGGTCCCGTCGGCCAGTCAAAGACAAGGGGACTAATCCCCCCTTGGAAGGGGAGAAGGCCGGCGACAACATCCGCAACAATATATGTGTATATATATATATATATATATATATACATATACATATATATATATAAGTTTTTTGTAGTTTACATTGACATAGTATAAGGTAAATAAACATGAGTAAAGATATATCCACTTATTTCTCTCAAATGCTTCACATTTGAAGATACTCAATGAATGACCTTCAGAATTCTCAGCAAGGCCTGGCAGAAGACAATGAAAACAGATGTGCCTCATTAAAGGATTTGAAATGCAGACCTGCTCTCGGCAGGGAGTCTACCCATCCCAATATTTCATTCGACCAATCACATTGTATCCCTCGATCTTTGCTCCCTCCCACCCCAATATTTCATTCGACCAATCCCCATTGCCCTCATCCCTCCCACCTACACTTTGCCCAACCAATCATACTGCTCTCCTCCCCTTTTTTGTAGCAACCAATCCCATCTTTGCTCCTCCCTATCCACTTTCTCCTCCCACTTTCAACTAGTATAAAGGTCAGGACTGACGTCCAAATAGTAGGATTTTCACTTGGTTTGTAAATGTTGGTTTGTTGTACTTAGGATTTCACTTATGTTGTAAATGTTGTGCTTAGGATTTTACTTGGTTTGTCTACACTGTATGTTGACTGTATACTGTGCATGCTGCTGTTATTTGGTGTATCCTTATGATGTTTCCTTTGATGTACATCTCTACTGTACCAGGATTTTCCACTTCGGACTTTGATCTAGGATTTTGTTGTGAATCTTGCATTGTGCTTTCATGAATTGTAGTATTCTTGGTTTGATAAAGGTTATTGTTGCTTGCTGTGTATTTCCTTGCAAACAGTGAGTGTTATCCTCCTCGGGAATTAAAAATTTGTGATTCTTCTTCTGACAAAAGTTTTTGGACATTGAATTCTTGATTCATCTATTACATACTGTCTAAAATATCTTCAACAGTGCCTTTCCACAACTTTATCCCGGATGTCTTTTGAAAGCTCCTTGGTGCTCATGGTTGTGTCTTTGTTGTGAAATGCACGACCCAGTACAGGAAACCTACAGGAACAACTAATTTTATTCTGAAATAATCAGAATCACTACAATTTATCACAGGTGGAGGCAGATCAACTTGGTGTGTGATTTTGAAGGTGATTAGTTACACCTGAGATAATTTACAATTCCTAATGCAACGGGTATTGGTGGGGGGTGGGGGGGGGGGGTGGTGGTGGACACTTATCCAACCAAGATATTCTAGTTTTGTATGTTTAATTAGTTGTGGGTTATGATTGTGTAAATAAAATAAAGGTGGAAAAAGTCCGATTTAAATTCCAGGCTACAAGGGAACAAAATATGAAAAATTTGAAAGAGGGTCTAGACTTTCTATAGGCACTGTAATGGAGAATTCAACATGGGAGAAAGAGGAGGTTGATACATTTTAAAACTCTGTGAAGATTATCTGGGTATTCCCTGAAACGAGCGCAGGGAGGCTGTGAGGACGAAGTTGTAGACAGAGGTTCAAAAAGGAGGAAAAATAAGAAACAATAAAACCAGATTTACAAGCCAGGTGGAGCTTAGCTCAAAGGAACATGGAGGTATGAACTGAAACTGAACTTGTGATGTGAGATGAGTTTGTTGGAGAAAAGCAAAGATTTTATATCAACTACAATGATGGATTCCATGACCTTGCTGATGATTGTAAGTTGATAGTAGGGATTGAATATGTACAGGGGGCCTTCAGAAAGTATTCACACTTTTTTCACATTTTATTGTGTTACAGCCTGAATTTAAATTGGACTTAATTGAGAGGTTTATTTTGTCACTGATATACAAAAAATACCCCATAATACTAAAGCACACAATTTGGTGTCTGTCTGTCTGTCTGTGAGACGATTTTGACCGCGATACATTCAGTCGTTAGTTATGCAATCTCAACCAAACTTGACAGGAGGACGAAGAGTTACATGATGGTTGTAGTGAATTAATTTGCCCCTCTACCCAAAGGGGTTTTCTCCACCAAGGGGTATGCGTGTTGAGGTGTATACCCATGTTAAATTAGCTTTATTGTGACGTTTTTCCAAGGACGCTTCCAATAACAAAACAAACGAAAATAGCATAATATTAATGTTATTACAAAACAATATTAACACCAATAATGTCCCACATCCCCAAAGGTGTTTTTCCTCCTTGAACAAACCCCGTGTTAATGTTTATAAAAAGCTTATCATGGCGTTTTCGTGGCAGCAATGGCCCCTTCCAGAAGTAAAAATATTATAATAAAAAAAACACATGATTACCTTTTGAAACAGTCGCTGATGCTGTTTAACACGAAGCTGAAAGGGAGGAAAGCCGGGGTGTGTTCAGTTACCAAGCAGTTAGCTAGCGCTTGCCAACCCAGCCATTCCTTATCACCAGTTTTGAATGGAGTACTTGCTCGGATGCTTAAGCCATTTGACGAGCGCTCTGCAAGAAACTTGGTTAATGAACACCCCTTCCCCCCAATGTTCTTGAGGCCCGGTCATAAATCTATTTTAATCTATATATCCCAGAGAGAAATGACCCTTCCTGCCGCTCCTGGAGGGAATGGGTTTACGAGTAATGTTAACGTATAAATATATTTTTAGAATTTTTTACAAAATAATTAAAAATGAAATACAGAAATATCTAATTTACATAAGTATTCAACCCCCTAAGCCAATACTTCGTAGAAGCACCTTTGGTAGTGATTACAGCTTTGAGTATTCTTGGATATGCCTGTATTAGATTTGCACATCTGGATTTGGGGAATTTCTCCTACTTTTCCTTGCAGATTTGCTCAAGCTCCGTCAAAATGGATGGGGAGCGTCGAGGAACAGCAATCTTCAAGTCTTTCCACAGATTCTCAATGGGATTAAAGTCTGAGCTTTGGCCAGGCCACTCAAGGATTTTAGGTTCTTGTTCTGAAGCCATTCCAGTGTTGCTTTGGTTGTTTACTTGGGGTCATGGTCCTGTTGGAACATAAATCTTCACCGCAGTCTAAGGCATTTTGGACTTTGAAGCAGGTTCTCCTCAAGGATTTGCCTGTATTTGGCTCCATTCATTGTTCCCTCTATTCTAACAAGTCTCCCAGGGCCTGTCACTGAAAAGCATCGCCATAGCGTGATGCTGCCACCACCATGCTTCACGGTAAGGATGGTGTTAGATGGGTGATGAGTTGTGCTTGGTTTCTGCCACATATAGCACTTTGCATTCAGACCAAACAGTTCCATTTAAGTCTCATCAGAACACAGAACATTTTCACTCATGCTCTCACAGTCTTCACGTGCCTTTGTGCAATCTCCAAATGTGCTGCCATGTGCCTTTTTCTCAGGAGTGGCTTCCATCTGGTCACTCTCCCATAAGTCCTGGATTTGTGAAGTGCTGCAGAGACTGTTGTCCTTCTGGCAGGTTCTCCCATCTTAGCCGAGGAACTCTGTAGTTCCGTCTGAGTGGTCATTGGGTTCATCGTCACCTCCCTGAACAAAGTGCTTCTTGCCCGGTTGCTCAGTTTGGTCAGACAGCCAGCTCTAGAAAGAGTCTGGGTCGTTCCATATTCTTTCCATTTCCTAATGATGGAGCTCACTGTGATCTCGGGAACTTTCAACACTCCAGAAATAGTTTCATTCTCTTCCCCAGATCTATGCCTTTTCACAATTTTATCTCGAAGTTCTGCGGACAGTTCCTTGGACTCCATGGTGGAGTTTCTGCTCTGACATGCACTGTCAACTGAGGGACCTAATATAGAAAGGTGTGTTTCATTCTAAATTATGTCCACTCAATTGAATTGGCCACAGGTGGACTCCAATCAAGTTGTGGAGACATCTCAAGGATGACCATAGGAAATTGGATGCACCTGAGATTAATTTGGAGTCAAATAGCAAGGGGGTTGAATACTTATTGACTCAAGAAATGTCAGCTTTTCATATTAAATTATTTTGTAAAAATTTCTCAAAAATAATTCCACTTTGACATTATTGGGTATTATGTGTAGATCAGTGACAAAAAAATCCCAATTTCATCCACTTTAAATTCAGGCTGTAACACAACAAAGTGTGAAAAAGTCAAGGGGTGTGAATACTTTCTGAAGGCCCTGTATGGAATGAATAGGAAACGAATTCGTGAAATTGCTGAAATAACTTTCCATGTTGAAAGCACAAAAGGATGCAGGCTACGCATATCTTTCATCTGGAAAAAGAAGATCACGTGTTTGTGAACATTTTTTATAGTCATTTGTGAATGGTTGGATAAGCCTGGATCTGAATTTCCAAAAAGAAATGATGGTTTATAGTGGCAGATTACCTGAGGCATCAGACTTGCGATTAGACCATTTTTCCTGACCTTTGACTGGACGGTATATAAAAGGTCACACGTGTCCCTGAACTGCAATTCTCTGCTACAACTAATTCCCCACTATGGTTGAACCACCAGCTCTTTTCATCTAGGGAATCATAGCTCCGTCACGGGCATTCATCACCAGGTAAGCCTGGCAGAGCCTGTGGCCATTTTGTGCACTTACAGAGCTGACTGCTTCTGAACTATAAAAGAGATAATATAACTGGCATTGGTGAATGCAAGCCAGCTGAAGTGGCGCATATACCCCCCTTCCCATTCCTCTGCTTCTGCTTCCCCTGTGTATGGCCTGTATCAGTACCTTCTCAAGCTTAGCGTTCATGAGGAGCTGCCAAGACCATGCCTCCCCCATTCTCCTCTGACAACATACATGTCTGTCAAGATGGAAGTAATGGGACCATTGACTCTAAAGTTTCCCCTATACCCCAAGCTTGATACGTTTTAGCCTTATACAGATAACCATGAGAGAGCTTAAATAAATTCCTCCACAGTCCCATTTCAGAGACTGAAGGTTCATTCATAATGTATTGTTCACTACCTGTTTGCTGTTGGTGATGCTGTGAAGGGGCTTTTGATCAACGGAAGTGATTAAGCCTTTCTTTTTCTGTGTCCCTGAAATAATGAATTGATAAACGTGCTCGATATTGTTACACGATTCCTGGTTCATAAGCACTTTGACAGTCCAATAAAAGTTAGGGCTCCAATAGGGGATCAGATGAGATCTGAAGTGCAAAATACTCTCTCAATTGAAGTTTCAAAACGAGTAGTTGTAAATACAACTCAAACAGTGTTTAATGACGTTTGCCAAAACCAAGCACATGTGTTAGCTCAAGTTGTAATCAATCTCGGCCTCGTTTCCCATTATCTTTCAGCACATGATTCATCGCAACATTCAAACTGCTATCTCATCTCCTTCCATATAAATCAGAATTTTTACAAGGAATGATCATCCCCGTTTTCAGTTTTTGGCCATTTTTCCGCTTTTGATATGATTTCAGTAATGTAATAGTGGATGATTTATGAGTGGTGTAAGTTACAAAAGCAAAAGGTTAATTAAGATTATTTTCATTACTGGATAATAATGCTCCAAACAGCAATTATTTACTTTACAATTTTACATTTCCGCATCTCCACTTCAGAACGAGTGCATGCCATAGATCGAATTAAGTATATCATTCAAAAGAGGAGGCATGTGAGCTGTTAACCTGCCAAAATAGAAGGAAAAACAAAGTCAAAGAAACCTCATAATTACCAGGTATCATATCTCAATGTCTAACATGATGAAAAAATTAACATTTTATAAAATTACTATTATATATTGTCAAGTCTGAGCACACATTAAGACAGAACACTCAGCGCCGGGACCTATCATCCCGGGAGAGTGCCCAAACTGTCTTTTATCACACTGCGTTCAATAAAATCTGCAACTTTACCGTTCCCCAAGGATCATTCAATTGGGCCGAAATCGACGTCAATCGTATACAGAAAACAGATGCCTCAAACACACTTTCTTATCTTTTAAAGGATTTATTTTGTAAAGTAAAGTACAGGGAGGAGGGTAAACAAGACGCTATTTAAACAAAAATGGAACGAACCAGATTCAAAATGACACAAATAGATAAATGGGAAAGAGGTAAACTTATGTGCAATGATTGGAAATAAACCAAATCCAAACCCACTAGGTACACAGATCACACTCGTACAAGCAAGAAAATAATGCAGGTGAGACTTCCCTTTACTCTGATGCGCAGGGTGGACACCGGACTCAATGCAGCCTGCTTTGGAAACCAGGTGTGAGATGAGAGCCAGTGATGAGTAGCTGCCAATATGAAGTAAAACCAAACAGAGCATGATGAAGATCAGTCACAATGAAGGCCAGCGATGATCAGCTTCCACCAGGCCTCGTGGACCCTTTGCCCTAATTTTTAGACTAAGGTCTCCTCGTATGCCCTCCCTATTTTTCCTCCTCCTCCAAATATCGATCCCCACAACTGGAAACCCCTGTGGTCCATGCTTCCTGAAGCCAGCATTTCATCAAGGGAGCTGATTTGTTGTAAATGCAAAAAGGGTTGCAAGGGACGATGCAAGTGCAAACAAGCTAGTTTGAAATGTACCGCTTTGTGCCAGTGTGGTGGAGAAAATTGTGACGTATAAACAAGATCAAACTGGAACTATCTAGTAATATAAGTTACCGTTACAGTGCTTGGTGGGTTAATTGACATTGCTGGCAACACAAATGCAAATTGTGGTCATTTGGAGAATACAATTATGGCATATATGTGTATCTAGAGTCATTTCATTAGAACATAAAGAAGCATTTGTGTCGTCCGGTAAAAAATAATCGCGGTCAAAACGGCCATTTTGTAAAATGGCCACCATGGCTACCATAGGACGTTTTCGCGGTGGGTCCATATCTGGAATTATTCATTAGATTATTATCTATGACTGTGCCAAATTTCATGCTTGTATGTCTAAACCCACAATTCTTATGATGGATACACCTATCTGCCTGACTAAAAACACAGGGTGATCCCGGCTTGGGTCAATTCACCCCGAGACAAAGCCCCAATCGACCCTCCTTGATAAACTCCTCCGTGACCAGCTTGCTCTGCTCGTCCTCCTTCCACCAACTCCTTTCTCATGTGCCTAAAGACACAAATGAGGCCTCTTCTTCCTCCGTTAAGAGTGGTCTCTCTGAAGTTCTCTCCTTCATATTCTAAGCAAGGTCTCTCTCGTTCTTCTTCCTGTGTGTAGTTCTCATCTGTCTGTCCCACCCACGGAGCGGCGCAAATCATACTAAAATACGCAATTTGGTGTCTGTTTGTCTGTCCGTCTGACAATTTTTGACTGTGATACATTCGGTCGTTACTTATCCAGTTCAACCAAACTTGACAGAAGGACTAAGGGTCACACAATGAAGGTTGTAGTTAATTAATTTGCCCCTCTCCCCAAAGGGGTTTTCTCCACCAACGGGGTTTCGTGTTGAGGTGTATACAGTATCTGTTTTATGATAGCTTTATCGTGAGAAAGGTGAGAATGAGAAAGTGAGAAAGGCCAAATAAATTGGAGGATTTAAAGCAACGGGCCAAGCATGATGGCCGAGAGGTACGAACACTCACTCTAAGCCATCTATAGCCTGGGTTCAAATCCCAACCCAGCTATAACTGTCATCCCAGTGTTTCACAGTCAGGGTGATTCATCAATGTGTGTGCCGTCCATCAGATGGATGTTAAACTGGACGTCACATCTGCTGGATTTTCAACCCCCCTCTCTCCCCTCCTACTTCCTCATCCTACCCTCTCCCCACTCTCTACCCCTCCACCTCATCCTCGCCCCTCACCCTCCCACTCCTCTCGTCCTCCCCTTTGGATAATTGTAAAGAATGATTACTCTCTCCACTCTTTCCAAATTTTTTTTATTGATATTGTTGTGGATATGAGGATTGTATTTTTTTTATTATGTGTTTTATTAATATTGCTTGATTCTGGACACTCCTGCCTCCAGTGTTGTGTAAAGGTCAAAGGGCGTCCCATAATTAGTCCATAAAGCATACACGTCAGCCAATCATAGATTTCCCCCTGGTTGATAGTTATATCTTTATTATGTGTATTAGGGTAAGGCCTTGTCTTCCATTAAGATGACACTCCATTGCACCAAGTGAAATAGAGTAGCTTCCTTTCACTTTCCCCTTTCATCATTGCCAAGCCTCGATTGCCAATTACATCCCCTCCAAAACCACCATTGAACATGTGCTCGGGTCGGGGAAGACGGGCGTGCCCGCCCGTCGTCATCAAGGGCGGAGCCAGAGGGTCGCGCGACCAACCAGGGCCGAGGTGAGCACACCGATGGGCGTGTCCTGAAGGCCGGCGGCTTGATCGCTGGAGGCGTTATAAAAGCGCGCGCGCAAGGTACTGCGTGAGAAGATCCAGAAAGAACATCCAAAGAGAGATCACCCAGGGAAGCACAAAGCCTGCTATTCGTCGCCTTGCTCGCCAAAGTTGGACCAAGCAAAAGAGTTGGGCAAGAAGCAAGCACGTTGTTCAGTTGTGTGGTTGGACCAGACGAGTCCTGGCAAAGCACGCGACGTCCAGGAGCAACAGCCACAGCAGCTTCAGATACAGCAGCTTGGGGCCTGGACGGCAGTTTTGAGCGGGGCCGCGAAGGAACGGCGGCTGCCAAACGCGCCGATCGTGCTGCAGTACCCTTGGACCTTCCTTTCCCTCCAGCCATCCACCTCCTGCCTTTCCATCCTCTTGTGTACGTGAGTTTGTTTTGTTTGTTCTGTCCTTGGGTTAATTAAGTTTGTATAAGCTAGTGTTGCACTGTGTCTAATATCTTCTGTAAATTATTTTATTATCTTTCCTTCTCCTTGGTTTTTTTTGAGCCTGTATATAGTAGGAATAAATTTAGTAGTATTTTCAACCTTTTTTTCGTCTTCTTCTTCTTCTTCTTCACATCCGTGTCGCTTTTGTCTTTTCCATATTGAATATCTGTGGCGCGATCCGGCCAACGTTCGGGAATCGGGTTAGTCGGGGTAACTGTTAGGGCCGCGGGGCCTCCGCTCGGCAAAACGAACATCTTATCCGCGGTCCGTAACAATATGTTTTACTCAAATGCCACCAGCTTCAGAGGTACCTCATGCAGTCCAGAAGGAATACAGCTCTGAAGATGATCGTGATTTGTAATGAAGAGGACCGTCCTGTCCTGGCCGACCCCGTTCCAAATTTCCAGTTTTTCCTTCCTGAGAGTTGGTCAATTCTGTATTCATCTAGTCCACCATTGTGCATCCTCCCTGATCAATCATTCTTCCACACATTCCTTATTCATCCAAGTCTCCCTCTATTTTATCCTTCATCCCTCCTGCAAGTGTTCCCCCTCTCTTTCTTTTTTTACTTTCGTAATTTTGTGTATGTACTAGCTCTTCCTTGAGCCTTGATTTTGCACACGAGTGCAAAATAAATGTCATAAACTAAAGGTCAGTGTCCTGTTTCTTATTACCCTGTGCTCACAAAGCGAAAAGCAGGTGGTAGGCATTCGGTTGTGTACGTGTGGCGTACGTGTGTATGTGCATGTCTGAATATTATACACTGCTCCTTCCCCATACCATACGCGCGCTGAAAGGGAGAACTCAGTTTTCACTCCGGTTTCTTTCTTTGTTGTTTGTCTGGGTGATATCTCAGCCATCTTTCGAACTAGGAAGCTGAAATTTCAGCACACTAATGCACACGTGCTTTGGAAAAAAACAATATTTTTTGATTAGTCAATTAATTGATTATTTATTTAATTATTATCGATTAATTAATCACTTATTACTCCCGCTAGGGAGTAATGCATTTGATCGTGTACGTCCGTGTGTGTGTGCGTGTGTTTGTGAACAAGATATCTGGAAAAGTTCTGAACGGATTTGGATGAAAGTTGGTGGGATGATTGCCCTTGGGAGAAGGAAGAATTGATTAGTTTTTGGTGAAGCTCAGGATATTATTCCGGATCCAGGAATTTTTTGAAGGATTTTTTTACCATTGGAAGATGGGGCTCAGCAGCGGCCACCCACGGCGGGAGTATGCGCTCTACTGGGTGGCGTTCTAGTTCATTTTCTTTCTCATCTGGGCAATATCTCAGACACCTTTTGAGTTAGGAAGCTGATATTTGGACACGACAGTGACCAAGTGATGTGGCTATGAAGAATATTTTTGATATATTGATTAATCAATTAATCGATTAATTATTTTATTTTTTCGATTAATGACTTATTTAATTAATTTTCAAAAAGTTACAGCTTCGTTTGAAACACTGGTGGTTGAGGTAAGCTATTACTATGAGCCAATTGATTAAGAAATTATTTTATGACCACTATTTATTGATTTTAATTCCACAATTAAGCAATCAATTATTGTACACGTCTCCCACCCAAAACCGTCTCTATGTGCTGCAGGGCAGTATCACCATTGCAATGCCATGCTGGAGGATGTTATTTTTTTGACTTAGGGCCAGGGGCGGTGTGCATTGAATGTATCTGCACATGGTTGAAATTCATTTTCTCGGCAGCCGTTGGTCCGATTGACATGAAATTTTATCATTTTTTATTTTTATTTTTATTTTTTATTTTATCAGCTTCATTTTATTTTATTTTATTTTTTTTATATTTTATTTTTATATCATTTTATTTTTATATTCAATTTTATCAGCCTTTATCATTTTTTATTCATAATTATGACGTCATAGGTCACGTGGCACGGACGCAATCTTGGAAAAACGTTACACCACTATATATTCAAACAGTTCAATGGAAAAAATTGAAACATGGCTCATTGTCAAGTACTCCCCATGGGGAATAAGATATGTTAATGATGATGTCATCAGTGCCTTCGTTATGACGTGATAATTCGACAAGTATAACGCTTAATCCGATCAGTATGAATTTTTTTTCTCGCTGAAACTGCTAGTCTCATGGACACAAAAATTACACCACAACGCCTCGTCCTGTAAAATAATTTAATGATAATTATGACATCATAGGTCACGTATTACAGCGCCATCTGGTAAAATCACAAAAATGTTGCACCTGCATAAGTGTTAACGATGACGTTATTGGTGCCTTAATTATGACATCATAATTCGACAGGGACAACGCTTAGTCTGAATAGTTTGAAATATATTGAGCGTGATCTACACAACAATTATATGAGAGAATATAAATTTATGATGTAATCGCTCACATAGTATGGCAGCCATATTGGATATAAGCTCTTCAAAAACAGAAGAGTTGGCTCACAGCAGGTGACTGTACAGGGTAAGCATTCGATGAATAACATATAGTTGATATCTGAATGTTAAACCATAACGATATGAAAGTAGAACGACACTCTTCGACGTTACTACGTTGACCGATATGCCTCCGCCCACATTATACCCACATTGTTGTTTGTATTATTACATCATTATAATACTTGTACTAAATTTTATTTAAATCCATTCAGCTGTTCTCAAGTATCACATTTTTACCTGACTTGACCTCTGACCTCACCAAAATCACACAATCACCTCACTCCTCACCTCTGATGCCAAAATATAATCAGTTCATAATATATACTTTATCAAGTTTGGGCAAATCGCATCACTGGTTCACAACTTATCATGGTAACAGGATTTTTTTTAGCGAACATGACCTTTGACCTCTGAACGAAAAATGAAATCAGTTCATGTTTACATCATTATACATACTTGTACTAAGTTTGATTTAAAGCCGTTCAGCTGTTCTCAAGTTAACATATTTTTGCCTGACATGACCTTTGACCTTGGATCTGTTGATGCCATAATCAATTAGTTCGTCTTTGCATCTTATATACTTTATACCAAGTGTGTTCAAAATCCCATCACTTGTTCACAGGTTGGTGCGGCAACATCATTTTTTACTAAACATTACCTCTAACCTTTGACTTCTTGACACCAAAATGTAATCAGTTCATGTTTACATCATTATACATACATGTACCAAGTTTGAATTAGATCCCTTCAGCTGTTTTCAAGTTATAGACATACTACAGACTGGTACCTTTGACCTCTTGACCGTAAAATCAAATAAGTTCATCTTTGCATCAAAAAACTACTTGTACCAACTTTGCTCAGAATCCCATCTCTCGTTCACAAGTTATCGCAGTAACAGGATTTTTTCCTAAGATGACCTCTGACATTTGGCCTTTGACGCGAAAATCCAATCAGTTCATCTTTATGACATTATAAACTGAAACGCAAAAGATACCACTTGTTTGAAATGTAATAAAATTGTAACAGTTCAAAATAAAACAAACCAACAATTGCTAATTGAAACATTGGCATTTTATTGATGACATGTCAAGTTTTTGACCAAGATACACCCACCATCTCATCAGTTTGTTCTACAGTACAGAACAGCACAGGGTGCAATGTCAGTCCCCTTTCAATAGCGTGTGTGGCCACCATTGTTTTGGATACAGGCAGTGCATCGTCGGCGTATACTGCCTACCAGTCTTTGGATGGATTGCTGCTGGATTCTGTCCCACTCAGTCCTCAATGTCTGAAGCAGCTCTGCCCGTGTCCTGGCCCTGCCAACTACGCGTCTCCCAAGCTCATCCCACAGGTGCTCTATGGGATTCAGGTCAGGGGAGAGCGCAGGCCACTGCATGTTGTTGATGTTCTCGCCTTGGAGAAATGCAGTGGTAAAGCGAGCAGCATGGGGACGAGCGTTGTCGTGCTGAAAGGTTCTCAGTTCTGGGTGGTCTAGCAGGAATGGCAGCAGATGAGGTCGCAGGATGTTATTCACATACCGCTGGGCGTTAAGATTCCCATCCACAACCACCAGTGACGCCCTGTACCGGCCTGATATGGCGGCCCACACCATCACACTTGGGCCACCCCACCTGTTGGCTTGATGCACGCAACAATCGGCATATCGCTCGCCAGTTCTTCTCCAGACACACTCACGCCCATCAGGACTGTCCACACAGAACCTTGACTCATCGCTGAAAGCGACCTCGTTCCACTGCGCCAAGGTCCACTGCTGATGCTGCTGGCACCATCTCTGTCGGTTGCGGCGATGGGCAGCCGTCATCACAGGGCCTCTGTATGGTCTTCTGGCAGTCAGACCATAGTCATGCAGTCGTCTTCGTGCAGTATCATTGGAGATCCGTGGGTTTGCACGCCCCGGAGTTTCTGCTGCAGTGCGGGATGCTGGACGGAATCGATCCCGCAGGTGACTTTGGACCATCTGCCTGTCCTGCCTTGCAGTGGTGACTCTTGGCCTCCCTGATCGAGGTCTGTCATCTGCAGAGTTGTGGAGGGTGTCTCTGTCCACCAGGGCCGATATCATCTGATGTGAACAGCCAAGGCGACGTGCCACCTCACGGTAGCTCAGTCCGCCTTGCAGCATGCCCAGGGCACGCTGCCATTGATCCCTTGACAATCGTGGCATGTTGATTGAAATGCCCATTTTGCACTGGCCTTTTTAAAGCCAATATCAAGACATCACGTGCAGCTCATTAAAATCATCCCGTACCCCTTGGCTAATCACTGACAGTCAAAACGGCTGTTCAACAGCTGTGCTATGAAGTGACCATTGAAGGTTCAAGTGACCATCCGTGACCGTTTTGTCTGACAGTGAGGACACTATTGTCCACAAATAAGTTCACACATTTACTACACGCAGTGTTATTGTTGATATTTAAAGGTTTCAAAGGTGGTAAGTTTCTTTTGCGTTTCAGTATACATACCTGTACCAAGTTTGACAAAGACCCCGTCAGCCGTTCTCAAGTTATCGCGGTAAAGAAAACCAATCACGGATGGACGGACGGACGGACAGACGGGCGGACGGACGGCAGACAGCCGGACGGACAGCCGGACAGACGGATGGACAACCTGAAAACATAATGCCTCCGGTGACTTCGTCGGCAGTGGCATAAAAATAACATGCAATGACGTGTGGGGCCTGTCATGCACTGCAAAAGTTATGATTATGATGCATGTGTTGAGATCATGAATATTTTTTTCATGTATCACATTTTTATCTGTTTCTAATTTCTCCCAAAGTAAAATGAATGAAACAAACTCAGAATTTGACACCATAACCTCTGTTAGGAAAGTGACATCAAATGAGTTTTACTCATTTTTAATAATAATGTTTAATTCATGATTTATTACCATTTCTAACTTCCACAAGCAGGCAAATTTAAAATTCGCCCCAATTCAAGAAAGCAAAGTGCTCATTAAAGATCTTATGTGAATACTATACAAAAACAAACATGCAATCTGCAATACAAAATGGAACAGCAGTACACGACAGTTTGTGTTTACTTGCTTTTGTGGTTTTCTGTTGATACGAGATAAAAAGGAAATTCATAACTTATTAAAGCAAATAGATGTGAAGTGGAATGAAAAGAATAAAAAAACAGGAGAACATAAGGAGATAAATTAATGAAAAAGCTCCTGAAGTGCTTGGCCCTCCTGGTGGAGAAACATCTTTGAGTATAGTAAGGGAACAGGATGGTATGGATGCTGATGACATGGCAAATTTCCAGATGCTTCTCAATTCCCTTTACCACCCCCTCGTGCTCCCAATACCATTTTTTTAATATCAATAAAACTTAACCACTTAATTATATTTATTTTAAAGTATGTATACAGTAAAGTACTGTACTACACAAAATAGATGGCATTCATAATATACTTACCCTGCACAGCCAACTTGGTGCGAGCCAACTATTCTGTTTTTGAAGGGTTTTTTCCTTTGATCCAATATGGCTGCCAGACCACGTGAGTGATGACATCATAAATTTATATTCTCTAATATAATTCGCGCTCAATAAATTTAAAACTGATCAGATTAGGCGTTGTCCCTGTCGAATTATGACATCATAATTAAGGCACCAATGACGTCATCGTTAACAGCACTTATTCTCCATTGGGAGTACTTGACAATGAGCCACGTTTAATTTTTTTCCATGGAGCGGTTTCAGAGATATAGAGGTGCAACATTTTTTGGGTTTTTCAAAGATGGTGCCTGTACCACGTGACCTATGATGTCATAATCATCATTAAAATATTCTACCTGTGGAGGCGCTCCGATGATGAAAATTTTGCGTCCATCAAAAGAAAGCTTAGGTGGGTTTGAGGTTTCATAAATTTCTCAATATAATTCCAATTTTGAGTTTCCACCCATATGAAACTGCTATCTTTCTCTCTATCTCTCTCTGCATGTAAACACAATCACGGGTTTAGCATTTGCAGTTTCGCCATTCAATGCATGTGGAAAAATTCGCTGGTTTGGTAATATCTCAATACAATTGAGATGTTTTGGTTCCATCTGTACGACGCCGATCTTTGCCGGTCTTTCAACGCATGTAAACACATTCGTGGCTTCACCAATTTCTAAAGACAATTGAGATTCTTGGTTTCCACGAGTGAGATGCCGCAATTTTATTCTCATAAAATTTCTCAAAACGTTTTTTGGGGGGGATTTTGGGCTCCCACCCATGTGAGGCATGGGTACCTCACTAGTATATTGTTATAACTATAATAATAAAAGGCAGTGTGTGTCTCCTCCATTACTACAAATCAATGAAATCTAGCGGGCCCAAACTTTGCATGCATACTTCTTGAACTCCAAGGATCATTGTCTCCCTCGCCTGTAATAACATAGCCTGTTGTTGAAGTTTTCAGGCTTCGACCTTGGTCAAAGCTGTGTGGACAAGAAGATAGCTTTTCCCTTACTAAACAGCCCCCAATTGTTATGCCTTTCCTATTATCTTTTAAGTCTCCTTTTATTATTTTCTGTACAGTATACAGTATTGTTCCTGGCCTGCTGTGTCCTAATTGAGAAGCTGGGCCGTTACTTGCTTACACGAAAGCTTTCCCATGTACATGTACCCCTCCCTTTAATAAATTATCCTGTAACTGTGTGAGTTTTGTCAAATGGTTATACCTGGGAGGGTGGGGGGGGGGGGGGATGAGGGTGGGTGCTGGGAGGTAAATCCCCTAGATTATATACATATATATATCCATGACATCCATTTTTCCATTCTCCAACCAGTAGCTTTGTCTTTGAAAAACTCAACGTTTCGGCCAGCAACTCGGCGTGTGCTGGCGAATACTGGAGGCCTGGCACAAAGGCCAAACGAGGGCACCGTTGACAGAGGCGACTGTGGCGTTATGACAGGCATATGGACCTCTCATGCATAAATACACCAGAGAGACACCGATGCTGGGAGGAGGACAAGGACAACGTGGGACATAACCGACACAGGCAACAAGGACAACAAAACACAATACACCGCTCAAACACGGACAAAACACTTGCAAGATAAGCCAATCACGGGTCTATGGTCACGAGGTCTCGCAACACAGCTTTGTGATTGGTTGATAAAATAGGCCCACCCCTCCCCCAGATATATCTGGGAGGAGGTGAACAAGGGAACTTCTCTTGATGAAGGCTAGTGGAGGCCCAGCGCACTTCGGGTTGCTGGCCGAAACGTTGAGTTTTTCAAAGACAAAGCTATAGACCGATCCGATAAGGACGATCGTGCCCCCTTTGCAGATAGGCGGCGCTCTCGCATCCGCCATTACTGGGAGGCGTCCCGATCCAAACTTAACCCGAATTTTCGGATTTTCGACGGATTTTCGAAGCTCCACACGGTCTCCACATTTTCAAAGTTAAGTCATTGTTCACAATTGTATTTTGTCGAAACTGCATTTATCTTTCGGTGTGTGAACCTACAGTGTGCCCCTTGGAAGTTTCTCAGTGTTTATCTTTCATAAATTAATCATTTCTGTTTGCCGCGCTGCGTGTGAGGCCTTGCAGCCTCAGGCTTCCCCCGTCGAAGTTTGTTCCTTCCTTCGCTGTTTTTACTAGGTTTTTTGATTTTCCCTTCTCCCCCAAACTTCACCGAACATCTACTCTTTGTCTAACGTTGTAACCCCCACCCCCCAAAACAAAACGAAACAAAAAACTTTTATTTCCCTTTCTCCTCGTGTGCTTTTGTCCCATCGTGCGCCTCTGTCCATGTGCACTGTCCCGCCCCGCCCCCATTATCCCCTTGCCTTCCACCTTTTGCCCTGTTCAAGTGACTCGTGGTTGTCCATCAAGGCCCTCTCCCCGTTGGTATTTTTGTGAAAATAAGATTGTTCTTCATGGTTGTTTAAATATGTAAAAACTTTCCCCTTCAGTTTTTTTTTTTTTTTTGTATACAAGATCGAGGCTCGTGAAAGAGCGAACATTAATCACACAGAAAGACAACCGACACATAAAACATCGGGAGCGGTAGACAATATGGGGAGGGAGGGGGAAGGACACAAACACAACATTTGAGAGCAGGGACCGGGAGACATGGAGACATCGAGAGATCTGTGGGAGGGAGAGAGCTTTGAGGGGGGAGGCATGGGAAAGGGGGGGGGGTGGGAGAGGTATAAAACATATGGTTTATTCAGTGTTTTATTCAGTGGTTTATTACAACACGCTGTTTTTCTTCCTATTTAAAAGGCACCTTTCAATTTACTCTTCAACTCATTCCATTTCAAAAAAATATTCAATCTCTTATAATTCTTTCTCACTACATGCTCTAAATTCTCATTCATTCCACCTCTCCTCCATCGTTCTTAAACGGATCGCTAACTTGAAAATCACAACAAACCCAATTTGTTATAAATGTTCATCTTTCAAGAATCATCCACTTTCTAAACTCCCCCCTTGCCCCCTCCCCTCCAAATCTCCCCTCTTTCCCCTCCCCTCCAAATCTCCCCCCTTGCCCCCTCCCCTCCTAAACTCCCCCCTAAACTCCCCCCCCTAAACTCCCTCTTTGCCCCTCCCCTCCTAAACTCCCCCTTGCCCCTCCCCTCCAAATCTCCCCCCTTGCCCCTCCCCTCCAAATCTCCCCCCTTGCCCCTCCCCTCCAAATCTCCCCCCTTGCCCCTCCCCTCCTAAACTCCACCCTTGCCATTCCCCTCCTAAACTCCCCCCTTGACCCTCCCATTCAAAACTCCCCCCCAACCCCTCCCCTTCAAATCTCACCCCCAACCATCCCTCCCAAATTCTCCCTCCTCCCACCTCCTTCTCAAAGCAGCCTCCTCCCCACTTCGTCTCCCTTCTATCTCATACCTCCACCTCCCCCAACCTTCTACTTTCCTCTGCCTCCCCTCAAACAACCCCTCACTGTGCCTCATCCCATCACCATCAAACCTTTTGTCCTCCTCATCCTTCCCTTTCTTGTAACTCTTCTGTAATCTCTGACACACGATCAACTACTCTTCCTACCTCCCCCTCTCATCCTTCATCTGACCCTACCCCTCCCCTCCCCTGTCCTGCACCCGATGCTCCCCCTCTCTCCTCATTAACGTATGGACATCAAACATCCGGGGCCTTCGCTCAAACCTGATTGATCTCTCCATTCAGGTTGCTTCTGACAATCCAGACTTGATCTGCTTAACAGAAACTTTCCTCCTTCAAGATGTCTCTGATTCCTTAATATCTCTTCCTGGTTACTCCCTCCTCCGGTATGATAGACCTGAGCCTCGTCCTGGTGGTGGGGTGGCTATCTTTATCAAAAACTCTCTTCCTCACTCTCCTTGCACTGCCCTCTCTCCACCCCACCCCCAGGAGTACCGCTGCCTATGGATTTCTCTCCGCTCTCACCTTTTGTTCATATGTGTTCTGTACCGTCCTCCAAACAGTGATGACTCCATTTACATTTCGCTGTCGGACAACATGGACCAACTTCTATCAACTCATCCAAACTCTCTCTTCCTCATATGTGGCGACTTCAACTGTCATCATGCCAGCTGGCTGGGTGTGGGTTCATCTCTCACCAGCCATGGCACCTCAGCAAAGGACTTCTGCGACTCATTGGGACTGACACAATCTGTCAATTTCCCGACCCGGATCTCAGTCAATGGAGTATCTTCTCTTCTGGACTTGGTTATGACTAACTTCCCTGCAAATGTCTGCTGCTCTTCTTCTGCTCCAATCGGTTCTTCTGATCATGTGCTTGTTAAAGTGGACATCTCTCTGGCCATTCTCAGAGAGCCTCCTCAGCACCAATGAGTCTGGCATTTCACTCAGGCTGACTGGCACGGTCTGCAAGCAGCCATCAATCATCTGGACTGGTCTCCCATCTCTACTGCCTCTGACATCAATTCTTCCTGGGAATTCTTCCAAAGCAAACTGCTCTCTCTCATGCACAGATTTATCCCATCTCGTCTTCAGTAGTCTTACCCTTCCTCCCGTCCATGGTACACTGAATCTTGTGGTGAGGCAGTTGCCCTGAAACAACTTGCCTTTGCCTCTTGGAAGGCAAATCCAACTGAAGGCAATCTCAGTTCCTTCCACCAAGCTCGGAACAAGTGAGTGTCGACCCTCAGGAGTGCCAGGAAGCACTATCTCTCCACACTCAAGATTGAACTCTCAAACCTGTCTCCTTCCTCCAAATCCTGGTGGCATCTGGTCAAATCAGTTTCTCGTGTTTCTTCCCCCTCCATCCCCTCCCTTACCTCAAATGGCTACACAGTTGACACCGCACATGACAAAGCCGAATGCCTCAACTCTGTGTTTGCCTCAAAATCTTTTGTCCCAACCCCATCTCTCTCTGTTCCCACCTTTCCCAGTCGAACCCAACTGCTCCTGGACTCTGTGTCCTTCTCTCCTGACAAGGTGGAGAAGTTTTTGTCAAACCTCGACTCCGATTCTGCAACTGGACCAAACGGCCTCAGCCAACGGGTCCGAAAATCCTGCTCTGCCGCTCTATCTAACGCTCTCTCTGGTCTTTTCACCCTCTCTTTTGCTCAAGGTCATCTGCCAGCATCTTGGAAATCAGCAAACATTACCGCTTTACACAAAAAAGGTGCAAAAACAGATCCTTGCAACTACAGACAAATCAGCCTGCTTCCAATTATCAGCAAAGTCATGGAATCCATCATTGCTTCGCTAATCAAATCCTTCCGCTTCTCCAATGGCTTGATCTCTGATCATCAATTTGGATTCAGACCAGGTCATTCTACTCTGGACATGTTGCTTCTGCTGTCTCAACAATGGATGGAGGTCCTCAATGCCAAACAGGAAATCAGAGCTGTCTCCCTCGACATATCACGTGCCTTCGATACGGTCTGGCACCCAGCTCTGCTCACCAAACTCTCCTCCTATGGTATCCATGGAAATCTCCACTCATGGCTTGCGGACTTCCTCTCTGGTCGTAGGCAACGTGTGGCCCTGAATGGATTTCTCTCATCTCCCCTTCCTGTTCTGGCTGGAGATCCCCAAGGTAGTGTTCTGGGCCCTGTGCTATTTCTGGTCTTCATCAATGATCTCTCCGACTCTCTTGAAAATCCTCTCTATCTCTTTCCTGATGACTCCACTATCCGCCGCTCCATTCCTCATCCCTCAGATCAGCAGTCTGCAGCCTCCTCACTCTCTGCAGACCTGGACAAAATCACAGACTGGTCAAACAAGTGGAACATGTCTTTCAATCCTGACAAATCTCACACTCTTACAATGTCTCTCTGAAAAGACCGACTGGACAACCCTCACATCTACTTTCTGAATAATCCTCTCCAAGAAGTTCTGTCGCTCAAGCTTTTGGGTCTCACGATCTGACATGATCTTTCTTGGGAAAACCACATTTCCAAGCTGGCCTCCAAAGCCAGTCGCCGACTGGGCATCCTCCGTCGTGTGAAGTCCTTCCTTGGCACACCTGAGCTCCTCACCACATACAAGGCTTTCATCCGCAGCTCAATGGAATACTGTTCCCCCCTCTGGGCTGAAGCTCATGCCTCACACCGAGCTCGGCTTCACGCTGTTGAAACCAAAGCTTTCAGAATCATTGGAATATTCTGCGATGAAGTTAACTCCGAGGGCCTTTCACTCACTCACCGCAGGCAGGTTGGTGGTCTTTTTGTCTT
The DNA here is from genome assembly GCF_964187855.1 of Myxine glutinosa. NCBI lineage: Eukaryota > Metazoa > Chordata > Myxini > Myxiniformes > Myxinidae > Myxine > Myxine glutinosa. The sequence continues at coordinate 2,052,571 of NC_136274.1, forward strand.
CTACCGGACTCCTCTCCGGCCTTGCTTCCCCAGCTCTCTCTGTGCTCTGTCCCCCAAATATTCCTTCAGATCGCACAAGATCTGCCTGCAACCCTCTTATGGTTAACCTGCCAAATTCTAGACTCTCTGCTCACCTTCACTCTTTCATTCCCCTTTTCTCCCGCCTCTGGAACAAACTCCCTCACTCCCTTCAATCCCACTCCTCCCTCCAGGTCTTTAAAACAGCTGTTCACCACCATCGCTTATCTTCCCCCATCCAAAACGTTGATCTTTTCTGCCCCCCCCCGATTTTCACCCCAGATACACTTTTTTGGGGGAAATTCCAACTTCTTTCCTGGAAGTCCTTGCAGTGTTCATATGTTTTATACCTCTGCCACCTTCCCCCAAGCCCTCCCCCTCCCACATTTCTCCCGATGTCCCTGCTCTCAAATGTTGTGTTTGTGTCCTTCCCCCTCTCTCCCCATCTTGTCTGCCGCCCCCTTATTTTTTGTGTTTTATGTGTCGGTTTGACTTTTTGTGTGATTAATGTTAGCTCTTTCACGAGCCTCGATCGTGTATACAAAATAAAATTAAAAAAAACCCCAGCTGGCTGCGACAGCACAACTATCATCGCGATCTTACATGAAAAGTGTCCGTGATAATCGTTCTCAAGTGTTTCTCTATACGTGTGGAGCGGTCGTGGACACCTGGCACCTGAAGGCACACGATACAAACCCCGTTTTCGGCGATATCGCCGGGCGCCATAGGCGCACGGCCATGCCGCCCTGAAGGCACCTGGCACCTGGGGGTACCCGGTTTCCACTTCCACCTGCACCAAACCTATTTGTTAGCAACCGCGTACCCTATTGTTACGGATTAGTCACTTCCGTTGTTGTGGTTTTCATCCAATGTAAACATTTTTGATTCCATGTACTATTATTGTTGTCGTTTGAGGGGCATAGAGCTTACTATTTTCAAAAGGTAAAAAAGTTAATGTTTTAAATGAAACCGGAACTGGACGACGACGAAGAGGAAGAGGAGGAAGAGAAGGCGGAGCGAGTGAGTCGGACAAGAAGCCTAGCTGCTTCGAGGTCCGGAGCGAACATTGGTGAACGAGAGTGACGAGTGAACTTTGGGTTTCCCGGGAAAGGGATTCCTGCGACAGAGTTATTATCGCTGTGACAGATCAACCTGGGTGTCAGGTTTTGCGGTTGATTCCGAGGAGAATCATCGTAGTGCCGTTACGCCTCGAGAACGGGCCATCGGCCATTTTGACTCGCGCGCTTTGCGCATCGCTCAAGGTTTTTCACTTCGCTTCAACCATTTTCACAACATTCAGATGTTAATCTGGTGTGCGTGTGTAACGTGGCTTTTGAGTGGGAAATCTGCAGTTCGCCGATTTGGAGCCGTGGAACGTCCATACCCGAGGGTGTGATTTCCCGGTCGCCTTGAGGGCGCCTTTGCGCAACTTTGGCAGCGGGACTGTGACTTTCATCCGAACGGGATTCTGGTCTCGATTGGACATCGTTCTGACGATCGCTGAAGCCGGAATCAACTTTGGCCTGAAGCCGGGAAAGAGACATTGGGAATGTTCTTCTTTTCGCTCACTTGGAGCACAGTGAGTTATATTGTACGAACCTGATGGTACCATCATAGGAAATATATATTGGTTGTACAATTGATTACTATTGTTGTTGTACTGTTATTCTTGTGTGATCTCAATACAATACTTGTTGGTTGGTAACAATTGGTGTGGTTTCACCATTGATCTTTGACATACAGAATAACACATCTTTCTGCCGTGACTCCTCTCGGGGCTCGGAGGTACACCGTGACTGGGGTTTGGGGAGGAGCACGTAACACCTATGCTATGCCATGCCGAGCCCCCTTCCGCCTTAGCCCCGAGTTTCTCGACCACTACGATAACGACTCCTCTGACCGACCCGACCCGGTGCCCGTCCCTTCATTGACTCCTCCATACGGCCAGGTCTTGGCGGCCGTACCACAGCCGCACCACATGGATTCTTCCCTCAGAGTCCACCTCCGCCCGGGCCGGCCACCTCTGGCAACTACGGCGACAACAGTCACGTGATTGGATACGTTGAAAACAAACCACAAAAGGGCACGTGTTACAGCCGGAAATTATGGAAACGGTGTAGGTTATTTGATCATAACTCGCTTAATTCTTGTCTGATCTTTAAAATTTTAACTTTCCGACAAGCTAGAAGTAATTCTCTTTCTAACAGTATAAAGTTTTATGAAAAATAATACGAAATGTTTGTATAGGTGGGGGCGGAGTGACGTCACCTCCGCTTAGTAACGGCGTCACGTGCCCTAGAGCGATGAAAACAATCACGCCGCGCGCTTGCAGTGTGTGTGCTTTGTGTTTGCAGACTTGCGCAGGAAAGTGCTAGATTTTGTGTTGTTGCAACAGTTTAACTTACGACTTTCGTCACATACTACTGGCCACTTATATCAGCATGTCTTCCAACTATTTTGACACTCTTCCAAGCCAAGCTAAAGGGAGATACCAGACCAAATTATCGGCAATTGGCCTTGCAATTTGTCCATACCGGTTACCGGCAAGTGCGTGGATCAACGACCCAACCGGATGCTCAGTTCGCGGATGTGTACATGTACCTCACGAGCACACCAGGTATGAAAGTACATCCGGGTACTTTCACCCTCTGACACCTGACAACCGATCGGCCGATGAAAGCAAACACGCGTAGCAATGCGTGCGTACATGTTTATACATGCGCGATACACACAACAGTTACTTACTTATATTTTCAGTAGCTGTGATGTTATGAAAATACTAAATGAAGTTAAAAGTAATAGTTTATATTTAAACTTACCCAGCCATGCAAGTGCAGTGGGCAGCTTGCACTACTCCGTCACTGTTTGTGGCTAGCCATGGGCGATGTGAAGTGGCATTAGCCCCCTGTGATGGACGTACATCAGCTTTCAAAATAATCAACCCTGTTGCAGACTTGACATGATGTACTGTCTGCACGAAGCCAGCAGTGAAGTACCGATGGGCCTCAAGTGACTTATAAGCCTATTGCTGTAAGCTATAAGTTGTTGCTGTATATAAGTTGTATAGCTGTTGCTATAAGCTGCCCACGCACTGCACTTGCATGGCTGGGTAAGTTTAAATATAAACTATTACTTTTAACTTCAGTTAGTATTTTCATTACATCACAGCGACTGAAAATATAAGTAAGTAACTGTTGTGTGCATCGCGCATGTATAAACATGTACGCACGCATTGCTACGCGTGTTTGCTTTCATCGGCCGTTCAGTTGTCAGGTGTCAGAGGGTGAAAGTACCCGGATGTACTTTCATACCTGGTGTGCTCGTGAGGTACATGTACACATCCGCGAACTGAACATCCGGCCAGGCCGTTGATCCACGCACTTGCCGATAACCGGTATGGACAAATTGCAAGGCCAATTGCTGATAATTTGGTCTCGTATCTCTCTTTAGGCTGGTTAAAATTTTTTTCCTGTTTATCATCGCCGCCCACCCCATAAAAGTAGTCCGCCCATAAAAAATTTTATTTTTATTTTTTGCTCGTGAAGTCAGTACCGTTACCGCTCAGTGGAAAACAGGTTCGATTTTGTATGTGCTCGCGTACAAAGCCAAGTCTTTGTGTATGTGCTCGTGTACAAAGCCAAGTCTTTGTGTATGTGCTCGCATACAAAGCCAAGTCTTTGTGTATGTGCTCGCGTACAAAGCCAAGTCTTTGTGTATGTGCTCGTGTACAAAGCCAAGTCTTTGTGTATGTGCTCGTGTACAAAGCCAAGTCTGAGCCAAGTTACATGTGCGCGACAGTTTGAAAGAAAATGGCGTTCGTTGTTTGCCAAATTCGGCGAACGTGCAGTGTTCTAAAGGCCTGGGTTGGTGTCAAAGTGCCAGAAAATATCACTCTGGACGAACTGTATTATGAGCTCGTGTCGGGAACGCTTGATGGTAAGAAATATAACCGTTTTAATGTACGTTGTTGTTGTTGTTGTTGTTGAATATTTAGTGTGTGCGGGTTTTCCCCCTCGCTCGCCATTTACATGGACCGCAAGGTTTTGCTTCTGATATAAAATGGGGTGTGCACTTCCTTATTTTATTCATAAAGAATGGTGGGAAATGTTGGACTCCAGTTTTGTTCTAAACTAAAATCTGTCGATATATCTGTACTGGGATCCCAGATCTGTATTTCTCGTCTTCATTCCCGGGTGGTTCAAAATCCAAACCAAATCCAGACTTGGAAAAAACAGAATTTCTGACAGTACAAAACACTGAATTTGATCTGAGACTGATGAATACTTGCAATTAATATTTAATAGTTGTGAAAGGAAGTGTGTGTGTGGGGGGGGGGGGGGGGGGGGTGGGGGTGGGCAGTTCTCATTTTTTCAATGTACAATTTTTCCCCACATTTTTGTTGTTTGAACCTTGATGTTTGTGGCTTGGATGATAGGTAAACAGTATAGTAGACAATATACAAGTATATTTTTTAAATATAGTGATTTTTCTTTTTCAGGTGTGCCAATTGAGGACACCAATGGAGTGGTAAACATCTCAGTGGGAGATAAAAAGACTATGACCCATGTTGCAGCTCGAGATTCAACATTGGCAGATGTCATGAATACCCTTGGAAATTTCATTGAGTTCGTTATTACTGTCCTGGATCAGCCAAACCAACAGAAGACCAATGAACATAATGCTTTCGATGTCATGATGGCAGCAGCAAGGAACACCAATCATCGACCACTTATACTTGACCCACCTAGAAACAAGAAAGACCAACTAAAAAATGATGTGATTGGTTGGCTGGACAGAAATGGTGTTGGTTGGTCACTTCAAAACGTAGCCTCTCTGGGTTCGAAATTTGTGAACACGCTGGCTGATGCAATGTGGTACATCGACGGCAATCACTCAACTCTGGAGACTCGCAGTTGTGGAGTACCCGAATTACTCTCGCATTTCCAAGGATACAATAAACCTGAGGAGAGGAAACGAAAGAAGATTGATGCCAACTCACTACAATATGCAGATGTGGCTGCCACATCCGGCTTCTTGTTCGATCTGGCCTCCCATGGCTTAATGAGAACTGAGCAGTGGAAACCAATTTTCGAGGCCATATTGAAGCTGGGGAACAATTTGAGAAAATATGCAGATTACCTCAAACAAACAAACACAGCAATGCACAAGCACCATGCAAAAATGAGCCGACAGGTCAATGAGAAGGAACAATGGGATATTCTGTCACCAGTGACCATGATCAAGCCAACCTATCAGGCGAGATACAAAACTCTCATTGAAGCCATATCTCGCACAGAAATGTATGATGTCATTTGTGTGAATGAACATGCACCATCAGAGCCAAAGCAGAAATATACCTACCTTCACGAAATAAAGATGCCAGTTCGATGTGTATTGTACACGTATACAGGCTCGAAAGAAAATCTGACCTTCATCTGGAAAATTCCCATTGACGCGGACAAAGATTTGATTGAAAAGAATCAGAAGATCCTGGATGAAATAAGACAGTCTCTTCCCCAGTACCACACACGTGCAATGAGAAAAGCTTTCGTTGACCAATTTGGGAGAGTAACAACATGCAAGCCTGCTATCTTGAGAGAAGCCTATCGACGTTTGACTGGAGATCGAGCGGCTGCGAACAGTCTCGAAGAAGCAGAGGTAGACAAGCGCATCTCTGATCTACTTGAATTAGAAGATGAGGATCTCGTATGTGATATTCGACTGTTAAACAGTGGGAGACCATTGCAGTACAAAAATTTCCTTGAAGCCTGTAGAACGTACATCTCACATACGTTAGAAACAGCTGTTGACGAACGGCGACATGATTAGGTTGACAAATCAGGTGACCTCGTTACTCATCTTGCCACAGCTATGAATACCAGGCACCTCTATAATGAAGTTTTGAATACCCTTCCAGAAGGAAGCCCTGTTCCGTCCCTCCAGTGGTTAAGGTTACAGTTTTCGCCAAGACGGTGTAACACACTGGCTTCATTGAGGTACCAAGGTACTTTGAAAATCAGATTTATGGTTCAAGCTCGACAATTTCGTCACACCCATGAGGATTGTCACTATGCATCTGCCTTGTTCAGATACCAGAGAGAGTTCGCAGTAAGGTACAGAAACCATTCAACGTTTGTTTGCTGTGATGACAAGCACAGTGTTAAAGTGGGGGAGCCTGGCTTCCCCGTTGCTGCGGCTGAGCGTGGTAAGGAGGTTCTCGTGTCCATGGAATCAACATTCGAGGTTGGAGACCACAATTTCACCAAACTTACAATAATTCCATCAGTCCATTTTCGTGTCAACATTCCGGAGGAGAGTTCCGGTCCAGGATTGTTTTACACCGGAAAGGTTTCTGTTGGTCTGAAAAACAGTTGCTTCGAGCCATCATCAGGTCTTCGACATGCAACTGAGCTGAAACAAATACTCAACCAGCTCAATGACGACAAGCCGATTCTACTTCTGTACACAGACGGTGGACCAGACCACTGACCAACCTACCTTTCGACCTGTGGAAGTGTAACTCAGTGTAACTTATCTCTTGGCACTGGTAACTCATTGATTAAAGACTGGTAACGATTTCGTAAATGGATGCCAAGAATGTGCACGAACATGGTAATCTCTTGTCCACCTGGTCACAGCCCCAGGCTGGAGCACCCCCCTATCGTTTGGTAAACGGAACTCGCAGCAGGAGGGGAGCGAGCTGATGCCAGGACTCGGTGCATGCATGACCTCGGGGCATTAGCGGAGAAAGGATTAGCGCGACAAGACCAATAAAAACCAGAGCAAACGATGAGTCAGGAGGACTTGTGTCCAGAAGCTCTGACCTATGGAACGGAACGGAACCCTATGAACAGCGCTGAGAGAGGACCGGCCGGAGAAGAAGAACCAATGACTTGAATTAACAATCCGTTTAGCTATTGTAGTAATTATTGAATTGAAACAAGTGACATACCAAATGATAATAAATCCTTACTTTATAAAGCTGTTTCGGTCATATTGGAGTCTTGAGTCTCCCCTTCCATTCCCCCTACAATCTGGAGGCACCGCTGAGATCAATTGGACACATACAAGACCTTTAAAGGTGAGTGTGTCTTGTTTTTGTCCAGTATGATTTACGAACTTGGGAATAGTTATGTGTATATACATGGAGGAGGATTTGGTGTGTGGGACTTGGGATTGTCCATAGGTAATCCAAGGATGAAACGTTTTAAATGATTCTATTTATTCGTGAGCATGCGAGGACATTATACGCTGGGTATTAAAAGCCTTGCTCAGATCTGCAGGCAAATCGGCTCATGAAGTGCACCATGAGGCGATTTGTTTGCCGGTTCGGTAAGGTCCGTACACGCGTACAATCGTGTACACCCGTTTTAAATAAATATTTTTTTTCAGTTTTCCCGCCATGTCCAAAACTCGTAGTGCTTTTGTGGAAAAGCAATGGCAGACCACCCATTGTCACCACTTTCATGAGCTCAGAGAAATAAAAAATTCCAAATTCCACTCTGATGGCTCAATGGAAATAGGCAGCAGAATGAAAATCAACAGACAATGGAACAGCTAGCGACGAGTGTTTGTGAGTAACAACCACCCTCTGGTCGAGGCTCATAGGAGGGGGTGATGCTTACTGATTCGGCACGCTTACAATAGATATTAATGGCGAAGGTTGTGGTTGGTTCGATTTTGCGAAATGAACGTTCTTTGAACAAGTTAAATGGGAAAAATAATGACAAAGTATATAACTGTTTACTCTCTGAAACTGTGGATTCTATGAGACAAAGTACAGACAAATTTTGTTTCACTTCTAAAAAAGATTTGTGGACAAAAAGGGTGACAAGATATGGGATTTTAATGGGATTTTAATGGGATCGGATTTTTATATATATATATTGAGGTAATATTGAGTTATGGAATTAATTGCTTTCAACAATGCAAAGGGTGACAAGATATGGGATTTTAATGGGATCAGATTTTTTATCTATCTATAATTCCAGTAATCTCTGTGTGTATGTGTGTGTGTCTGTGTGTGTGTGTGTGTGTTTGTCTGTGACCGCTGTTTCTCGACAACTACCGGTCCGATATACTTGAAACTTGCCAGGTATATTGCTGGGGACCCGAGGATGTGCCTTTTCAAGGTTTGAAATTAATCGGACAAGTGGTTCCCAAGGTATGGTCACCGTACTCGCAAGCCGTTCGCTTTGGCTTTGCGAATGGACCAAACCATTTCATGTAAATAGAGGGGGGGGGGGGGGTTCTGTGGTCGTTACTGCCACGTGGTTTCAAAGTTGCCAATGGACCAAACCATTTCATGTAAATAGAGGGGGGGGGGTTCTGTGGTCGTTACTGCCACGTGGTTTCAAAGTTTTTTTTTGTTGTTGTTGTTTGCACGCATGTTTTTTTGCACGCACGTACGGGCAAGCACGTACGGGCAAGCACGTACGTGCGGGCACGCCCTAGTATATATAAATTGAGGTAATATTGAGTTATGGAATTAATTGCTTTCAACAATGCAAAGGGTGACAAGATATGGGATTTTAATGGGATTTTAATGGGATCGGATTTTTATATATATAAATTGAGGTAATATTGAGTTATGGAATTAATTGCTTTCAACAATGCAAAGGGTGACAAGATATGGGATTTTAATGGGATTTTAATGGGATCGGATTTATATATATATATATTGAGGTAATATTGAGTTATGGAATTAATTGCTTTCAACAATGCAAACGGTGACAAGATATGGGATTTTAATGGGATTTTAATGGGATCGGATTTTTATATATATATATTGAGGTAATATTGAGTTATGGAATTAATTGCTTTCAACAATGCAAAGGGTGACAAGATATGGGATTTTAATGGGATCGGATTTTTTATATATATATTGTTGCGAATATGGAATTTGGCCTCCATATCCGCTTGTAAATATTCCCCTATTTTCCCCAATACTCCCCAACTATCCCCAATCCCCCATTCCCTAGTCCCATTGTCTGTAAACAACAATCAGTAGAGCCGACCTTCCCCTTTTTCCCCCATTAAATGTCGTGCCCAGGTCCACCGCACCACATGTAGACCACTTTCGGACATCTTGCTAGTTATTCTTAGTCTATGTCAGTTAAGGCCTCGTTTCCATTAATTATGACTCTTCGTTGCACCAGAATGTGATTATATGGCACCAGTAGTGAGTTTAGGACCTTTCCCATACCTCCTCCCATCTTCTTCCCCGTCTACAACAACAGAGGGGCACGGCGCTGCGCGGGGGGGAGTGTGCGTCCTCCCACCGGCTCGGTTAGCCGCCATCGACAATGCGCTCCAGACAACGCGCTCCAGACCATGCGCTCCACGGGGTTACCACAAAGGGGCTCCTTGTCAGCTCCTCGTCAAGGGCGGAGCCGGTAACCCCCCCGCACGCACCCAATGAGAAGCAACGTGCCGATTCCACGAGGCGGAGCTAACGAGCCGAGGGCGTGTCACTCCCCACCGGATATACGCGGCCCCGCGCCGGATGTGACGTCAGATGCGCCCCCAGCTTGAGACGAAAAGACGCCACCTCGAGCGCTGTGCAACCTTCCGCATCTCTGGACCGGACCGGGTCGATCCTGCCCTGAGCCCAGGTGCACCTGGAGCCATCGACAACCGCTTTCCTGCCATCAACCCCCGTGTGAGTCAGCCTTGTCCCGTTTACCTGTCGTCTGTTGGGGTTAATATAAGGTTGTGTCTAAGTGCCTATCTTCCTTTGCTGTCCCTCTCGTCCCTGTAATCTGACCTTCCGTAACGAATATAATCTCCTCCGGAGGTCTTGAGAACCGTATCCCTGGTGTCGTCATTTTAATCCCAGCCGTGTGTCTGTTCCGTCATTGACCTAGCATCGCGCGACTAGTCAACGTTCGGGTATAATATCGAGTATAATCTTGTGCAGACGTGGTCATCCCAAAACCGCTCGGTGAATAACATCCAAGCCACGTCTGTAACAATTGGTGTCGAGGAGTGGAATTCGAACCCGGGACTAAATTTATTAGGCCCAAATTTGTAACAATTAGAATCGATTCGGAGCGCGTTTCCCGCGCGAAATTATAACGGTGAAATTTGAATTTGTTTTACGAAAATAAAATAAAAACCCGAATTTTGAAAGTCGCGCTATGGCGGATCAAGACAGCTGGGGTCCGGTAGAGGAGAGAGAGGTAGGGTCGATCCAGGACCAAAATGAGGGACAGGAGGAGAGCAAAGCAGTGAGGGCGGCAGGTTCGCAAAATAGCGCCGTCACGCACGAAGTAGCGGGAGCGCAAAATGGCGCCTCGCTGATCACCGCGGCCGCGACCGTGGCAGCGCCGCCGATGGATTTGAACCTTTTTTTTATGCAAATGAAGGCCCTTATGGACAAGAATAATGAAGAAATGGTAAGCAGAATAATGATGGGAATGAGGGCTAATAGTGAGCGGTTGAGTAATAAAATGGAGGCTCAGAGTGAGCAAATCGAAGCAACAATAAACGGAATGAGGGCCGATAGGGAGGAGATGGAGCAGATGAGGGTGGCATCTGGGCAGGAGATGCAAGTGATGAGTGAGGAGGTCGGAGGAGTGCGCGAGGAGGTGAGGCACTGTAAGGAGCACATGGAGAAGGAGGTGAGAAAGGGGACTGTAAAGTTACAAGGGGGCATAGAGGTCCTGACGCAGGAGGTGGAACAGCTGACGGAGGGACAAAAAGAACTAACGGAGCAGGTTCAAAGGAACACTGCGGTATTAGGAGGGTTAAAAGTGACACAGAAAGAACTAAAAGACGACTTGATAGCGACGAAGAGGGAATGTCAGATGGTACGAGAGGGACTGACAGCGAGGTTGGACGAGGTGGTAGAGGTAATGGAGACGAAGGACCGGCAGGTGAGGACGCACCTGGAAACGGTCAAGGTAGCCTTAGAGGATGAGCTTGAGGAGACGTACCAGGGAATAAAAGAGGTGAAGCAGAAACTAGAAGAAGTGGAAGAAGGGATGAGCGAAATTAAGAAGCGACGGAGAGGGGATAACAAAGAGATAAAAGAGGAAGTAAAAGAATTGGTCCAAAGTCTGTGTTTGGATCGTGATGATGTGCTCATTAACCGGATGAGGGATTCGCAGGTGATGGAGGAGAAGCGAAGAGGAAGAGGACCCGGTGTAAGTGGTGACCAATATGGTCGTGCGTATGATGCGCCAGGGGATTTAAGAAGCTTGGGGGTCGAGATGGACCCGGGTGTTCGTGAGAGGCCGTTGGTGAAGTGTGCGACAGGTCTGGTGTGCGAAAGAGGGGGTGTGCGAGAAAGTCCGACTCTGGGGTGTGTGAGGAAAAAGTGCGTGCCAAGGAGTAGTGAGGGTGCTGGCGAGAGTGAGTCCGTCGTAGCGCGTGTGCGAGGGAGCACATGGAAGCGCGGTGTGGTAAGTGTTACAGAGGGTGTGACGGGAGAGTGTGCGCAGGAGTGTGCGCGAGAAAGGTGTGTGACGGACAGGTGCATGAGGAAAGAGTGCGCTGTCAGAAGTAAGGAAGAGTGTCCACCTGTGGTGAGTGTTACAGAGGGTGTAACGGGAGAGTGTGCGCGAGAAAGGTGTGTGACGGACAGGTGCATGGGGAAAGAGTGTGCTGTCAAGAGTAAGGGTGAGTGCGCTGGCAAGAATGGAGGTGAGAGTATTGAGAGTGACAAGGAGAGTGAGTTGGTTGTGACAGGTGAGCGAGGATGTACACCTGGGATGGAAGGATGCACACCTGGAATGGTAGAGCGTGAGTGGGAATGCACGCTGGAGTTGGTGGTGAGGCACGTGGTTGGGTGTGCGAATGAGGGCACACCTGTGATTGTCACAGAGGAGGTGACCGAGGAGGGGGCGCGAAGCGGTGTATTGGTGAGGTGTGCGAGCAACGAATGTGTGCCAAAGTGTTCGGTGGTCAGGTGTGTGACCAAGGCTGTGAGTGGAATGGGTGTACCTGGGTGTGTAAGGAAAGGTACGAGGAGCATGGCCACGGCTGGATGTGTGAGCAAGGAACGGGCTGCGGGGTGTAAGCGTCCAGGTGAAGCATCGACGTTAGACGGGGTAGAGTTTAGAACGACTTATAGCCGAATCGGGCCCTCGGTGCGTGCCGGGCTTCGCGTGCCGCAAGAACCAGCGGGGATCCGAACCACGGCGGTTTCGAAAGAACTGCCGTGCGCGATCCACGCTGGGCCTCGCGTGGAACGGCCGCGTCCGGGCTCCACTAGACGGAGCGGGCCGCCCGATAGGAAGGGTCGTCATGGCGACCACTTTCTATTGAGACGTGCCGGCAGGTCGAGATCGGGACATTGGATGGCTCCACGCCGAGGTGGTGCGTGGGATCTCGGCCCGGGTAAGCCCCCATCCCTGCCACGAATGCGGGACGTATCCAGCCGCTGGCACAAAAGAACCCGCGTTCATGGCTCGGCTGTACGAAGCCGAGCTTTCGAAGGAAATTGGCGCACCGAGAGGATGTAATAAGTAGACGGGTGATGGTGATAGTGATATAAAACGAAATTTAGAAAAATGAATAGAATTGGCAGTAAATGGAAAATTTTTGAATTGTTGGATTTGGACGAGCGAAATTGGTAGTGAGAGACCCCCGATGTGGTGGGATGGCAAATCCACCATCCCTCACAGGTGGGGGCAAAGGAGCAATAGATTATGGGGTGTATGGCAGTGAAAACTAGCCCGGGTGGGTTAGGATATGGTGTGTAGGGATCTAGCGAGGATTGACATTAGGTGACGTTAAGTTTAGTTAGTGACTGATACCTGTAGTAGGGACGCAGGTAGATTAGTGTGGATGATAATGACGAGGGAGCGCAATAGTTTAAAGGGACGACTGGGAAGCGCAAGTTTCAGAAGGGAGTAGTTAGCTGAGATGATGCCGTGTTTGTGAGAATTGAACAGGTGTGATTGCACAGGTGTGCAACTGGACAGGTGTGTGGAGCAGTGTATGAGTAGTGAGTGTGTGGATCAGCGCGAATGCGCTTGGGGAGAGAAGGGTGCAGGTGGCACCAGGTGTGAGAGCACAGGTGTGCAGGTACAGGTGTGTGGAGAGAGTTGGAGTGAGTGGTACGGAGTGGTGTGCATGGTGCGAAGGTGTGGATGGGGGAAGAGTGGACCCCTTTCACGAGTACCCGGGGCGGGTAGTGTAAGTGTTAGGTAGAGGGTGCAGGTAAATTGTGGTTGGATATTGGCATTTGTGGTGCGGTTGCAGAATGGTATTGTGGATGGGTGCATTAGTGTTGTGGAAATGGCTGGGCGTGTAGCCTGTTAGTGTGTGTAGTTGGTTGGGCACTCCACCACTGTGAGGATGTCGGCCAGGTGAGGCCGCAGGTGGGCTCTGGGAGCCGGTAGAGTTGTGGATGGGGCCCGAGGATCCGGAGGATGGACCCGGGTAGCCCAGTGCCAGAGAGGGCACCGAGTGGGGAGAGTGCCAGAGGGCCTTCCCCTGGTAGTTAGGTTAGGGTAAGGAGCAGGTAAGCTCGGAGGCAACTGCAGTGGTGGAGGTGTGCAGGTGGGTAGACCCACTGGGAGAGGTACACGTCGCAGCCCAGAAATTGTACGAGGGCACCGGGAGATGAATCGGGGGAGTGAGACCCCAAATTGAAGAGCACCACAGTTTGGCCAATGGGAATTGGTTTTTAGAACCCATAGTGTAAGAGGGCCAATGGTTTGGCCGGAGAAAGACCCCGGGTAGTGTAAAGTTGTTAAAGTCATTTAGGAGATAGTTAGGATTGATGAACCTGTCGCACCATACACAGCCACTTACCTGAGGTGATGATGATGACTCCACACCTGTGTTTTCTTGGTTTGTAGCAGGAAATGAGATTGCTGTGGATTTGTGAGACGCATCACGACGTGGATGAGACATTGGGGTGATTCCATCTCTCCCTCCCTAGGAGGGACTGATGATGAATTGGTAATGGCAAATTTTGATGTTGAGTTGAAAATGGCAAATTTTGATGAGAGTTGAAAATGGCAAATTTGATTGGTTAGGAGGGAGAGAAGACGAATTTGGTTTATGGGAGGAACGGGGAAGACAGTAGGGATGTTTGTTGATTTGTAAAGTAGATGTTTATGGGTAGTGTTGTGTTTTGTGGATGCAGTAAGGGGTAAGGGAGGGGCCATGTAGGTTACCTGGTGGGGGGGGGGGGGCGTACGATAGGAACGTACCTGTCTCACCTGGTTCCCATGTGCCCCCAGTGTGCATCATCTTGTATTGCGTGCACTTTTGCGCCCTTACCACCTTACTCACTTGTCTGCTTCTTTTGTCTCCCACCTCCGAGGATCTGGCTTTGGGGTAGAGAGAGAGGAGAGAGAGGTGCTGGCTACGCAGTTGTGGGCCTGCACTTTCGCTGCTTGCTGCTTGGATCGATACACCATACGGACCGCAATGTTTGTGGCCACCCACAATGGACCGCAGTTCTTTTGCGGCCAAGCACCACCCGTGGATGGACCTATGGGTCAACGTGGCACCTATGCCATACAGGTGAACCACTTATAGTTGGCCCCCTGACGGCCACAATAAAGAAATGGACGCGGTTGGCGCCTTTCTTTATTTTGTTTAAAAGAAGTAAGAAGGCCAAGTGCACCACATGAAGGCAAGACCAGCGGCAGAACATCGGCCGGCTGCGACACCACCGGTGATTTGTAAACACTTTATTGGTGCACCGGATGGTGCTCACTGTGTGATGGGGTGGTGCTTGATGCTTGGAAGGGGTGCTCTGCACATTATTAAAGGCCGTAGGCCACAGAGCACTCGTGGGTTGGTGTATCGATGCTAGCATGCGTGCTCTCTCTATGCATAACATCTGCATGTGTTCCTCCAAAAACAGGTCCTGGATCGTAGTGTAAATATCAGCGTAGTCTTGTGTAAATAATGCTCCCTACCGGCTGTATGTTTAGTTTGAGGATTCTTTCCGGATTCGGTTATCCTGTGGGTGTGTTTCTGTGAGGAGAAGGGTGCAACGTCGCAGGGGGACATATTTACTCATTTGTGAATATCTGTAAAACTGTCGCACTCAGGGTAGAGTTAATAGTAGAGGGAACTACATTGCGTGCCACACTAAAGTAGGTAAAAATTTATCGGGTCGGGACGCCCCGAGGGTAGAGAAGGGTGCACTGTTGCGAATATGGAATTTGGCCTCCATATCCGCTTGTAAATATTCCCCTATTTTCCCCAATACTCCCCAACTATCCCCAATCCCCCATTCCCTAGTCCCATTGTCTGTAAACAACAATCAGTAGAGCCGACCTTCCCCTTTTTCCCCCATTAAATGTCATGCCCAGGTCCACCGCACCACACGTAGACCACTTTCGGACATCTTGCTAGTTATTCTTAGTCTATGTCAGTTAAGGCCTCGTTTCCATTAATTATGACTCTTCGTTGCACCAGAATGTGATTATATGGCACCAGTAGTGAGTTTAGGACCTTTCCCATACCTCCTCCCATCTTCTTCCCCGTCTACAACAACAGAGGGGCACGGCGCTGCGCGGGGGGGAGTGTGCGTCCTCCCACCGGCTCGGTTAGCCGCCATCGACAATGCGCTCCAGACAACGCGCTCCAGACCATGCGCTCCACGGGGTTACCACAAAGGGGCTCCTTGTCAGCTCCTCGTCAAGGGCGGAGCCGGTAACCCCCCCGCACGCACCCAATGAGAAGCAACGTGCCGATTCCACGAGGCGGAGCTAACGAGCCGAGGGCGTGTCACTCCCCGCCGGATATACGCGGCCCCGCGCCGGATGTGACGTCAGATGCGCCCCCAGCTTGAGACGAAAAGACGCCACCTCGAGCGCTGTGCAACCTTCCGCATCTCTGGACCGGACCGGGTCGATCCTGCCCTGAGCCCAGGTGCACCTGGAGCCATCGACAACCGCTTTCCTGCCATCAACCCCCGTGTGAGTCAGCCTTGTCCCGTTTACCTGTCGTCTGTTGGGGTTAATATAAGGTTGTGTCTAAGTGCCTATCTTCCTTTGCTGTCCCTCTCGTCCCTGTAATCTGACCTTCCGTAACGAATATAATCTCCTCCGGAGGTCTTGAGAACCGTATCCCTGGTGTCGTCATTTTAATCCCAGCCGTGTGTCTGTTCCGTCATTGACCTAGCATCGCGCGACTAGTCAACGTTCGGGTATAATATCGAGTATAATCTTGTGCAGACGTGGTCATCCCAAAACCGCTCGGTGAATAACATCCAAGCCACGTCTGTAACAATATATTGAGGTAATATTGAGTTATGGAATTAATTGCTTTCAACAATGCAAAGGGTGACAAGATATGGGATTTTAATGGGATTTTAATGGCATAAATATAGAAGATGTTTGTTTTTTTGGCGGAGAAGTCACAGAGGCCGGGTTTTGGGCCTTTGACAGCAGAGAAATTGTGTTTTGACAGCAAAGGACTTCCAAATAATGTTGTTGTAAGACGTTTCCACAACGTCGCCACAACGTTTCACTTTCGTTGTTGCAACGTTTTGCTCCAACGTTTTGGGAACATTCAAATGTTGTGTTTTGCTGATGTTTCCACAACGTCGCGACAACGTTTCACTTTCGTTGTTGCAATGTTTTGCTCCAACGTTTTGGGAACATTCAAATGTTGTGTTTTGCTGATGTTTCCACAACGTCGCTACAACGTTTCACTTTCGTTGTTGCAACGTTTTGCTCCAACGTTTTGGGAACATTCAAATGTTGTGTTTTGCTGACGTTTCCACAACGTCGCTACAACGTTTCACTTTCGTTGTTGCAACGTTTTGCTCCAACGTTTTGGGAACATTCAAATGTTGGGTTTTGCTAACGTTTCCACAACGTCGCTACAACGTTTCGCTCCAACGTTTTGGGAACATTCAAATGTTGGGTTTTGCTAGCGTTTCCACAACGTCGCTACAACGTTTCACTTTCGTTGTTGCAACGTTTTGCTCCAACGTTTTGGGAACATTCAAATGTTGTGTTTTGCTGACGTTTCCACAACGTCGCTACAACGTTTTGCTCCAACGTTTTGGGAACATTCAAATGTTGTGTTTTGCTGACGTTTCCACAACGTCGCTACAACGTTTCACTTTCGTTGTTGCAACGTTTTGCTCCAACGTTTTGGGAACATTCAAATGTTGTGTTTTGCTGACGTTTCCACAACGTCGCTACAACGTTTCACTTTCGTTGTTGCAACGTTTTGCTCCAACGTTTTGGGAACATTCAAATGTTGTGTTTTGCTGACGTTTCCACAACGTCGCTACAATGTTTCACTTTCGTTGTTGCAACGTTTTGCTCCAACGTTTTGGGGACACTCAAATGTTAAGTAAATCGGATAAGAATTCACGAGTTATTTAATTATTAGCGATTAAGGAAGTACTTATTTAATTAATTACATTTCGTATTACATTACAGTAATTACATTACAGTAATTACCTGAGGTAATTACAGTAATTACAGTTCCGGTAATTACAGTAATTACAGTAATCATTACAGTAATTGCAGTAATCTTATTACAGTAATTACATTACATTAACTCAGGCACCTTTTGAGTAAGGAAGCTGATATTTGGACATGACACTGACCAAGTGATGTGGCTGTCAAAAAAAAAAAAAAAAAAAAAATTGGATTTATTGATTAATCATTTAATAAATTAACTCGTTGATTTATAAATGACTTATTTAATTAAAATTCCTCAGAGATACATCTTCGGATGAGATACTTGCAGATTGGTTATGCTATGAGCCAATTGATTAAGGAAAATATTTTGTGATGGCCATATTGGCAATTTCGTGGCCATATTCGTGGCAACTCAGTTAGTGCCACTGCACCTTTAAAATGCATCCCTGCGTTCATTTTTCGATCGATTGAGTTGAAATTTTGAACAATCGGATCTGGACTGTCGTTGTTAACGACTCTAGCACGCACTTGTCCAATCAGGATGGAGCGGTATGGTCCCCGGATCATCACTGCCCGCAGTGTTAATTAGTTTTACTTTTTCTCTTGGTCATATAATTTTGAAGACATGCATGTCATGATAGAGGAAATGTTTGTTCTGTTGAACGGAATAAATGTTGTTTATTTGTGTGGGTGTGTATTTCTTGTGTATTTTGGATATATTTTCACGACTAATTCCAGTTAACATCCTGCAAAATTTGCTTGTTTGCTGGCCGAGTCGAAATTGCGTTGAGGTCCTATGGCATGCGCCATTAAAAGCGCTGTGTAATGGTTGAGCTCCCTTTATTTCGTTTTGGTCATGCGGATGAGCAAACAAAGTGACAAATGCTGCGGCTGGAGCAGTAGAAGCGATGTTTTTTTAATGGAAACGATGTAATGAGTAATTAAAAGTGGGAGGGGGCAACACCACGCATACCTCTTTTAAGGTGTGTATAAACCCTGGAATAAATGTGGGAGGGGGCAACACCACGCATACCTCTTTTAAGGTGTGTATAAACCCTGGAATATTTCAGCAATCAATACAATGCTGAAACTATGTAAGTAATTTAATGAGTAATTTAATGAGTAACTTAATGAGTAATTTAACAAGTAATTTAATGAGTAATTTAATAAGTAATTTAATGAGTAATTTAATAAGTAATTTAATGAGTAATTTAATAAGTAATTTAATGAGTAATTTAATAAGTAATTTAATGAGTAATTTAATGAGTAATTTAATGAGTAATTTAATGAGTAATTTAATGAGTAATTTAATAAGTAATTTAATGAGTAATTTAATGAGTAATTTAATGAGTAATTTAATGAGTAATTTAATAAGTAATTTAATGAGGAATTTAATGAGGAATTTAATGAGGAATTAAAAGTGGGAGGGGGCAACACCACGCATACCTCTTTTAAGGTGTGTATAAACCCTGGAATAAACGTGGGAGGGGGCAACACCACGCATACCTCTTTTAAGGTGTGTATAAACCCTGGAATATTTCAGCAATCAATACGATGCTGAAATGATGTAATTTACTGTGTAAGAGGGTCGACCTTGGGTTTGTTGTTTATTTTTGTGGGTGTGTATTTTTTGTGTATTTTGGATATATTTTCACGACTAATTCCAGTTAACATCCTGCAAAATTTGCTCGTTTTCTGGCCGAGTCGAAATTGCGTTGAGGTCCTATGGCATGCGCCATTAAAAGCGCTGTGTAATGGTTGAGCTCCCTTTATTTCGTTTTGGTCATGCGGATGAGCAGACAAAATGACGAATGCTGCGGCTGGAGCAGTGGAAGCGATTTTTGAATTGTTCAATGATTATTCGATATTGTTATGACTTATTGTCAATAGGTATACTAAGTGGCCATGAGGTAGCCTGTTGCTATGTACAGTTTTATTCTATTGTTGATTATACCACATAGCTGTGGTGATAAAGGAAATGTTCGTTTAAATAGATGATTATGATAGGACCATGACGATAAAATCATGATGATTATTATGAATGATATCATAGGGTTCAAATGCAGAATGATTGCATGAACTTGGGAAAGAACTTTCAAGCCCTATGGGATAAATTGGGTGTTACAAGCGATGGAGTTTAAAAATTTAGCATGATTGAAGGAATTTTACAGTCTTATTTCAGGAGTTTTACGAAATTTATATTGCCAAGAGATTTGGGTACTATTAAAAGAAAAATGATGAGATATTTTTCCCAAAGAACTTTAATATCTGCCATCCATTTTGGCTGTCTCACGAATGAAGGATGAGTTGCCTTTAGTGGTTGCAAAGAAAATTTGTGGAGACCAGGCAAAATGGGGAAATATGTCAGATATGACCCTAGGACAGGACGGTGATTCATCAATTGACATGAGGTACGAACCAGAGGTGACGACCGATGAGATTCGATCTCAGTCAATGGATGGACCTGTCCTGACATCATTGGGGAAAGGGCTTATGCAAGGAGTCATCCAAAATGATTAATTTGATTTATTGATGAATATTGATGAATTAATTGAAATTGAATAATTGATTGAATTGTTGATTGATTGAATCTAATTGATTGAATTTAATTGAATAAATTTAACTGAATAAATTGAACTGAATAAATTGAATTGAATATATTGATTGTTTGATTGATGAAAATGCGGTCTCAAGAAAGAAGCTTTGATATCTTTGTGAGATATTATCAATGTGAAGACAACCTTGGAAAATTGAGCAAGGTGGTGAGTTTATATACAGATATATATGTGCGGTTACCATTGTGTGATTTCCCCGTCAACAGAGCGGACACCTGAGGATTCACCCATTTCATACTGACCCTCCGGCTCATCTGCAAATACTGATCTGTGAGATTGGATTGTGCAAAAGCCACAGGTGAGGGAGATTCTCTGGAAATCACCGTTTGAACAGGTGGAGAGATCCTTCCTGGAGGTACGAGTGAAGCTTTAGAGGAACAAACTACAACACATCCAACGCTACTTTGATAAAAGGCAGAATGGGAAATGGAGCCTGCAAGAACACACAAGGACAACCAGAGATTCCACAAAAAGGTACTTGTACACATCATATGTACGACCGTTATGGTGCCGAAGCTATAAGGCAGGTCGAGAATTGGTATTTGTGGACAAAGGGACATGATGAGGAGTTTCCAAGAGATGGTACATTTGAGCGAAGTCGATTGGAAAGATTGGAACAAAGATTGAAAGCCAGGAAGAGACAGAATCTAACGGTAGACTGGCTTGCATTCCATCTTTGGGATGGTGAATCCAGACAACGGGAACAGCAAGAACGGATAACGGATCTAGAAATTAAAATAAAAAGGATACAGGATACAGTGGAGGAGACAAATGCACAACTGCCCTCGAAATTAGGAATGAAAGTGACAGTTGTCCCATCTGATTTCCAGTTGTCTCCCCAAAAAGGACGGTACAGAGAATTTTTTCGTGTTTCAGGAGATAACGAGAGATTGCAGTGGCAACTCAGGGATGTAGAGATGCAGCCCAGCAATACAAGTGCACAGGTGCACAGACCAGGCAATGACAGAAACCGGTGTTTCAAGTGTGGACGGATGGGACATTGGAAAAAAGGATGTCCGTATACCAAAAGGAAGACAAGTTCATAGGGTAAACCAAGATCAAGGGTACCAGTGCTGACCGATACCTCAGACAATGATTAGGCCTTCATTGCGACAAATCCCAAATGACGATTGGCCTCAACAAATTAGATTACTGGACAAACATGAATAACTGTCGATGATTCTTGGGTCTGAAAAGTTGTCGGAGCAAGAATTATTCATTTGTCTTTTGCTTGTAAGCAAATTGATAATTAATTGATCAAATGCCGAAATTGGATCTTTTATGTTGGGCACAAAATTTTAAATTTACAAAGTTTGGAACAATTGCTTTGCAATTTTTTTGGCAAACCAAGTGACAAGAGTCACATCATGACCAGGTGGGAATTTCGGACTATTGTTCCACACGAATGATAGGTCAGTGGTCGACTGACATACAAATGGGTGGGTAGTCAAATTTGGATAAATTATTGTGAGAACTGAAAGGGTAATGTCAATGTGACGTCATAGGGGTTTTCTAAGGATAAACTTTTTGGTCCATTTGTGTATTAGCGCTTATAAAATTGAAGGACAAATTTTGAGAAATTGAAATAAAGTTGACACCCATCCGGATCTGTAAATAAGGGTTCCAACGCAAACAAATACGCATAATGCATGTGTGTGTGGGTATTTTGTGTGTCAGTGTTTTTTTTTTTGTGTATCAATCTTATAAGATTGTTGACACCGACAGTGTGCCTTGTCTGGAAAATAGATAGTTCCATGGGGATGGGATCGCATATCGAGAGAATTCGTAAAAAAAAAAAAAAAAAAATAGAAATATAATTTGATTATAAAAATTATCACTTTTGTCAAGGGAGATGGAGAATAAAGATTTGATTTGCTGAGTTATGAGCAGCTATTCATTAATAGTAAAAATTGGGAGTAATCTTGGGATTCCATTGTGATCGAATTTATATGAGAATCAAAGCTATTTATGGATATGAGCTTCATAAAAATGTGGGAGTACAAAATTAGCCAAATTTTGGAGAGGTCTTACACTGACTTCCCAGAGTACTCTGCTCATGGATTTTTTATATATATAAACTTGAATTTTATCAGCATATAAATTGTGCTGTATGTATGGATGTGGTTTAGGCATAGATGATATGGGAAAATAGTAAAGAAAATTTTGCTGGTTTGAACTATTGTGGGTTTTCAGTTCTGGAGTTCAAACAAAGTCACTGGTTAACAGATGAGAAAGGATAGTAAATAAATTATTCGATGCTGGGCAAATTAAGTACGATATTACTAAGACTTATGAGAGCTATTGTTCTTCCTTACAGCAGTGGAAAATTATTGGGAAAAATTAGATCCAACATAATGAATCTATAAAAGAATGTGATAGGGATAATATCCTCAATTTGTACTAATTATTTGATTGTGGGTAAAGGAATTAATTTATCGTAGTGGATTGTTAACAGCAGCCGGAAAATGTCCTGAGAGTGTGCATCCATGTAATCAGAAATCCCAGATTTGTTTTTACAAACAACATTTTGGTAGAGGTCTTGTGTGGACGAATACTTCCTTGGTAGATAAAAAACGGTACTGCATGCTGGCAGCCACTTTTGCGGCCAGTTAGGCCAAACAAATTGAGAGGAAATTGTAGTTAAATACGCAAGTTACACATGGCTATTTGAAAAAAGGAAATTTGTTGAGATGGGAAACATTTTTCGAAGGTTTATTAAAGTGTTATAATATGACATGTGGCAAGGCAAACTATTGGATGGGAAAATTAGATCTGGCTATAGAATAAATTTATTGACCCCTTGAAGTTAATTCTTCGAATCATTGTTTCACTGGCATTTTTGTTCAAATTGGAAATAGTTTGGTAGAGCTTTGGTTAAAACCTTTGGTTGCGGTATCTTGGAACGAAATGATAAACCATAGGAGATTGATAAGAATAGAAACGAATATGGACCCAAAATAGAAAGTTGGATTCATGCCCCTCATTGCAAACAAGCACATGGGGCTAAGGTGGACGATCCCACAGAAAATGAGGCTGCACCTAGCAGCCCAGCAGAACATTCAGTGGCAGATAAATGATAGTCGTGATTTACAGTCATTTGAATTACATTTTAACACCCCTTGCATTGATAAACATTACATTTTCAACATGTGATATTCCTACTTGGGATAGTGACATTTATTTGCCTACATGACATACAATTACCTGCTGATATTAATACAACATGAGTGAAAAATTTATCACAACTACACTCATGATCAGGGGATTGAGTTCAACCCCGGGAGATAGGGGGATCAGGGTAAGACAAATAATCTGATTTATGTTACATATTAAGGGATTTTCTTTATTTACCTTTTAGGAAGCTTGTTAGTTTGGTATATAATGTTGAATGTCATCAACATATAATTATGTCATAGGTATGAATATATACAAGGAGTAGCAGACTTGTTTGTTGGTTTAGTAGTTATATTGGCAATTGTTTTAGTGGTGGCTTGCTTGAAAGCCTTAGTGATGGTGTATTTGAATAAGGTAACCAACAACACGATGATAACGCATGAAGTGACAAATGAGGAAAGAAATGTGGAACCAGAAAAGGAAGACTTTTATGGCGGCATAAATACTGAGATTAAAAGATTAAATCAAGTGATGTTGCAAATGGATACAGTAGAATTAAGATAATGGCATAACGACAATGTTATGAGTTGTGTCAATTACAATATCAGTGAACTCATATCACCACGAGTGACACACTGTTAGAAAAAAAAAAAAAAAAAAGAGGGAAAAGAAAAAAGTGGAGAGGAATTATGGTAATAATACATTATGCTTAATTTGTTGGTTTGGGAAAATTGTTGTTGGGAATTAGGTATTCCCGTTTGTGATTGTAATCATATACAATTTATTTTCTTAGAGTAGTGCTAAAATACCTGCATGAGTTAATTTTTGAACTATATTAACCTGAAAGCAATTGTGGATGCTATTCTTAGTTTAGTAATAAAATACATACCTGATTGAATATTATTTGTGTGACGCATATAAATGAATATAACTTTTTGTGTTAAGGAAAAACAACAAATTGTTGAATGTGAAACTGTCGGAAGATATACATGATTATGCTGATTTCATGGTAAGATGTACCCTATCTGATTCAGTGTGTGCGGAAAGCAGATTCAGATGTGACTGAGCATAAGGATAAGACGAGATCACATTTTGAAGGAAGTGCTAACGGAATTGGGAAGAAGTTCGAGAAAGAAAATTTGTGGCTAAAAATGAAGTTAATCATGGCATACACCCTCTTTCTCAAAGAATGATGAAGACATTCTCCCGTGTAACTTGGAGATGAATGCTTACCTTCACCAAGGAAATTTATGTGACCATTTGCCTGGATCACACTGCAACATATGAAAGAAAGGCGATCACTTACTCTTGTTCGAAGGCTTCGAACATTCATCACATCAGAAGTTGCAGGACAACGACATTTTACCCGCAACCTCTGTGAAATGCGGGGACATATGTTATTACTTCACCAACTTCCGGGGAGCCAGCATGGAGCTGCAAACAAATGGCTGTGCCTTTTCACAACAGCTGTGCGCGATTCTGCGGGCCACTCCTGGTATGGACCATGGATGACCTGAACACCATGGTCCCAACATCATTGTGGATGCATCCGGCATCCCTGTTCCACATCTTGCTGGCCAATCAACGTCACACCAATACTTGCTGCCCACTCACAATGAGGGAGGAGGCAAGTCGACTACAACTGGGTGAAGGCCTTGTTCAGGAATTACAATGGTTTACAGCAAAAAGTGGCAAGAATGCTACAAGGAGAGCAGGGTCAGTCTATGACTCCGCAATGTTACCACAACAGCGAAATCCTACACGAAGTAGTGCAGGAGCTATGAAGACATTAGGAGAAAATGTTTCATACCTGGATTCAAACACAAGTGATCAGCCCTTCCTTTCAAACAAAGTCAACATTTGTGTGGAGGCAAACGTTTTTTGCCAGATGGTGCAGATGCTTTACAAAACTTGAAAATGAAGTGAAATTGTTGTATCTTGGTGATGGTGAAGTGTTGTTTTGAAAATATATTTGTGATGCAAATGCAATAGATTGAACAATATGGAAGGAGTCAATGACCAACGAAATGTTTTGTGATTCTTGCAGGATGACGGTGTATGCCTAAGGGAATTTGATTACCAAAGTAATGATGTTTACTTGCAGTGATTGATTATTTACTTATACTTGTAATGATGTTTACTTGCAGTGATTGATTATTTACTTATACTTGTAATGATGTTTACTTGTAGTGATTGACTGTTTACTTATATTGATGTTTAGATTAATGGTTAATATAAACAAAAACAAAAAGATGAGGGAATTGTGGAAGTGTAACTCAGTGTAACTTATCTCTTGGCACTGGTAACTCATTGATTAAAGACTGGTAACGATTTCGTAAATGGATGCCAAGAATGTGCACGAACATGGTAATCTCTTGTCCACCTGGTCACAGCCCCAGGCTGGAGCACCCCCCTATCGTTTGGTAAACGGAACTCGCAGCAGGAGGGGAGCGAGCTGATGCCAGGACTCGGTGCATGCATGACCTCGGGGCATTAGCGGAGAAAGGATTAGCGCGACAAGACCAATAAAAACCAGAGCAAACGATGAGTCAGGAGGACTTGTGTCCAGAAGCTCTGACCTACGGAACGGAACGGAACCCTATGAACAGCGCTGAGAGAGGACCGGCCGGAGAAGAAGAACCAATGACTTGAATTAACAATCCGTTTAGCTATTGTAGTAATTATTGAATTGAAACAAGTGACATACCAAATAATAATAAATCCTTACTTTATAAAGCTGTTTCGGTCATATTGGAGTCTTGAGTCTCCCCTTCCATTTCCCCTACAGACCAAATGTGCTCTTTTGGCTTTATTTCTTCAAAATGACCTGGACTACTTGCTAGCTGTAAGAACACCATCATATCATAGCTGGAAGAATCCCGCAGAGCGCATAATGTCAGTTATGAACTGTGCCCTACAGAGCATTGGTATGATGAGATCTGTCACGGATATGGAGGATCAACTAAAAGCCTGCAAGAAGATGGAAGATATTCGAAAGCTCACAGAGAAGAATCCTGCAATAAAACAAACAATCTCTGATTCCTTGCAACAACCAATAGCCCTGTTGAGTAAACTGCTGATGGCACTTGAAATAAAAGACGAGCCTTTCTATGTCTTTCCGGCAGCCGATTCCACAGATTTGGATACACTTTGGGAGAATGTACTAAAGATAGACGACACGTTACGAAGGGCAGATACAACCATGAAATCCATTGAAGGCAAACCTGCAATCACCGACTTTCTGAAAAGTCATTGCCAGTCGAGACACTACTCTTTCAGCGTTAAGAAATGTGGAGATGCAGCCTGTAACATCTGCAAACCACCCAGGTTACCAACAGAGGTGTTTAACTCACTCCATCACTTGCCAGATCCAGAGCCATCAGACACAGAACACTACAAAGCATTCGATGAAGTCTATGGGACTCAAACTAGTGAAAAGTTCCGTCCATCTTTGAAGACAAAACAGACGAAAAAACATGGCATTCCTTTTGCACCAAGTGGCCACCATGCAAAGAACACTGGTGTCGTTGTGCAGTGTGATGAATGCGAGAAATGGCGCTGTCTGTACAGTAAGAAGAAACTCACCAAGGTACAACGCGAACAGATTGAACATGTCCTTACTGATATCATTTACACGTGTGGCTCGAAATTCGCCGATCTGCAGGAGACCAATGAGGCAAACGTCTTCAATAATGTCTACGCCAAAGCCAATCTCACATGCAACGATGCGACAGAGAAGCCATACTACACGGCTGGCTATGAAGATGTGTGCTATTTCTGTGGCTGTGTTGAGGAGCTGAGTACCACAGATGAGTCATATCCGATATGCAGTACCTGCGGTAAGAGTCCTACTGCCGAGGAGAGGCCCACTCGGAAGTTCAAGAAGTAGTTGCAGTTGGTATTCTGAAGGAGAAGCCAAATATCATCGGCAAATGGGAGAGCCTTACATGATAATTATTGCTGTGGATTTCTAGTCAAACATGAAACGAGCGCTACACTACATGTAGTAGTAGGTGATGATAGATACATGAATAAACGGCAACCAACATTCTCTTGGTGTTGAACTCTACTCATCCATAATCTACGAATCCATGGAGTAGCACACACCACGATCCATCCACACGAATCCATGGAGTAGCACACACCACGATCCATCCACACGAATCCATGGAATAGCACACACCACAATCCATCCACACGAATCCATGGAGTAGCACACACCACGATCCATCAACACGAATCCATGGAATAGCACACACCACAATCCATCCACACGAATCCATGGAGTAGCACACACCACGATCCATCCACACGAATCCATGGAGTAGCACACACCACGATCCATCCACACGAATCCATGGAATAGCACACACCACGATCCATCCACACGAATCCATGGAGTAGCACACACCACAATCCATCCACACGAATCCATGGAATAGCACACACCACAATCAATCCACACGAATCCATGGAATAGCACACACCACGATCCATCCACACGAATCCATGGAATAGCACACACCACAATGAATCCACACAAATCCATGGAATAGCACACACCACAATACATCCACACGAATCCATGGAGTAGCACATACCACAATCCATCCACACGAATCCATGGAGTAGCACAGACCACAATCCATCCACACGAATCCATGGAGTAGCACATACCACAATCCATCCACACGAATCCATGGAGTAGCACACACCACAATCCATCCACACGAATCCATGGAGTAGCACACACCACGATCCATCCACACGAATCCATGTAGCACACACCACGATCCATCCACACGAATCCATGGAATAGCACACAACACGATCCATCTACACGAATCCATGGAGTAGCACACACCACGATCCATCCACACGAATCCATGGAATATTACACACCACAATCCATCCACACGAATCCATGGAGTAGCACACACCACAATCCATCCACACGAATCCATGGAATAGCACACACCACAATCAATCCACACGAATCCATGGAATAGCACACACCACAATCCATCCACACGAATCCATGGAGTAGCACACACCACAATCCATCCACACGAATCCATGGAATAGCACACACCACAATCAATCCACACGAATCCATGGAATAGCACACACCACGATCCATCCACACGAATACATGGAGTAGCACACACCACGATCCATCCACACGAATACATGGAGTAGCACACACCACGATCCATCCACACGAATCCATGGAATAGTACACACCACAATCCATCCACACGAATCCATGGAGTATCACACACCACGATCCATCCACACGAATACATGGAGTAGCACACACCACAATCCATCCACACGAATCCATGGAGTAGCACACACCACGATCCATCCACACGAATCCATGTAGCACACACCACGATCCATCCACATGAATCCATGGAATAGCACACAACACGATCCATCCACACGAATCCATGGAGTAGCACACACCACGATCCATCCACACGAATCCATGGAATATTACACACCACAATCCATCCACACGAATCCATGGAGTAGCACACACCACAATCCATCCACACGAATCCATGGAATAGCACACACCACAATCAATCCACACGAATCCATGGAATAGCACACACCACAATCCATCCACACGAATCCATGGAGTAGCACACACCACAATCCATCCACACGAATCCATGGAATAGCACACACCACAATCAATCCACACGAATCCATGGAATAGCACACACCACGATCCATCCACACGAATACATGGAGTAGCACACACCACGATCCATCCACACGAATACATGGAGTAGCACACACCACGATCCATCCACACGAATCCATGGAATAGCACACACCACAATCCATCCACACGAATCCATGGAGTATCACACACCACGATCCATCCACACGAATACATGGAATAGCACACACCACGATCCATCCACACGAATCCATGGAGTAGCACACACCACAATCCATCCACACGAATCCATGGAATAGCACACACCACAATCAATCCACACGAATCCATGGAGTAGCACACACCACAATCCATCCACACGAATCCATGGAGTAGCACACACCACGATCCATCCACACGAATCCATGTAGCACACACCACGATCCATCCACACAAATCCATGGAATAGCACACACCACGATCCATCCACACGAATCCATGGAATAGCACACAACACGATCCATCTACACGAATCCATGGAGTAGCACACACCACGATCCATCCACATGAATCCATGGAGTAGCACACACCACAATCCATCCACACGAATCCATGGAGTAGCACACACCACGATCCATCCACACGAATCCATGTAGCACACACCACGATCCATCCACACAAATCCATGGAATAGCACACACCACGATCCATCCACACGAATCCATGGAGTAGCACACACCACGATCCATCCACACGAATCCATGGAGTAGCACACACCACGATCCATCCACACGAATCTATGGAATATTACACACCACAATCCATCCACACGAATCCATGGAGTAGCACACACCACAATCCATCCACACGAATCCATGGAATAGCACACACCACCATCAATCCACACGAATCCATGGAGTAGCACACACCACAATCCATCCACACGAATCCATGGAATAGCACACACCACAATCCATCCACACGAATCCATGGAATAGCACACACCACAATCCATCCACACGAATCCATGGAATAGCAGACACCACAATCCATCCACACGAATCCATGGAGTAGCACACACCACGATCCATCCACACGAATCCATGGAATAGCACACACCACAATCAATCCACACGAATCCATGGAATAGCACACACCACGATCCATCCACACGAATCCATGGAGTAGTACACACCACGATCCATCCACACGAATCCATGGAATATTACACACCACAATCCATCCACACGAATCCATGGAGTAGCACACACCACAATCCATCCACACGAATCCATGGAATAGCACACACCACAATCCATCCACACGAATCCATGGAATAGCACACACCACAATCCATCCACACGAATCCATGGAATAGCAGACACCACAATCCATCCACACGAATCCATGGAGTAGCACACACCACAATCCATCCACACGAATCCATGGAATAGCACACACCACAATCCATCCACACGAATCCATGGAATAGCACACACCACAATCCATCCACACGAATCCATGGAATAGCAGACACCACAATCCATCCACACGAATCCATGGAGTAGCACACACCACGATCCATCCACACGAATCCATGGAATAGCACACACCACAATCAATCCACACGAATCCATGGAATAGCACACACCACGATCCATCCACACGAATCCATGGAGTAGCACACACCACGATCCATCCACACGAATCCATGGAATATTACACACCACAATCCATCCACACGAATCCATGGAGTAGCACACACCACAATCCATCCACACGAATCCATGGAATAGCACACACCACAATCCATCCACACGAATCCATGGAATAGCACACACCACAATCCATCCACACGAATCCATGGAATAGCACACCCCACAATCCATCCACACGAATCCATGGAATAGCACACACCACAATCCATCCACACGAATCCATGGAATAGCACACACCACAATCCATCCACCCGAATCCATGGAGTAGCACACACCACAATCCATCCACACGAATCCATGGAATAGCACACACCACAATCAATCCACACGAATCCATGGAATAGCACACACCACAATCCATCCACACGAATCCATGGAATAGCACACACCACAATCCATCCACACGAATCCATGGGGTGCTTTGACGTCATTTCGTTATTCACAAACGTTCCCACAACCCTGGCGGTTGATGTGGCGAGACAGAGGCAAACTAGAGAGACACCGATGCCGGGAGGAGGACTAGGACAAAGTGGGACATAACCGACACAGTCAACATGGATAACAAAACACAATACACCGCTCAAACACACAAAACACTGGCAACACAAGCCTCTCACGGGTCTATGGTCACGAGGTCTCGCAACTCAGCTTTGTGATTGGTTGATAGAATAGGCCCACCCCTTCCCCCAGGTAGATCTGGGAGGAGGTAAACAATGACCAAGGAACTTCTCTTGATGAAGGCTTGTGGAGGCCCAGTGCACGCTGGGTTGCTGGGCGAAACGATGAGTTTTTCAAAGACAAAGCTATCGGTTGGAGAACAGAAAAATGGATGTCGTGGATATAATTCTCAACCGCCGTTCATTACTTGATATATATATCTATATAACCGAAAAACACGGTCCGGGAAAACCCGTACATACATCTGGGAACAAGTGAAACTGTAATTATATATCTATTAATTACGTACTGTTTGAATGCCGGTTGCATCCTGTCTTTTAATTATGTACATCTATTAATTACGCACTGTTGGAACATACCTTTCGACCCTTTGGACTGCTGAGATCCCTTAGACCTTTGAAGACCCTTTAAGTCCCCCAAGCCCCCTAAGACTACCAAGACTACCAAGACCCCGAACGACCACGAAGACCCTGAAGAACCCAAAGACCATTAAAGACTCAAGAGGACCCAACATAACCAGAAGACCCCCAAATACACAAAATACCCTAAAGACCTCAAAGACCCCAAAAATCCCTAAAGACCCAGACGATGCCAAAGACCCAAAATACCCAAAAGACCTTGAAGACCATAAAATACCAAAGGTGCCAAAGCCTCAAAATACCAAAAAGAACCTTAAAGACAATGATGATCCAGGAGACCACGAAGACGTCAAAGACCCAAAAGACCTCGACAATCCCGAAGACCTAAAATACCCACATATGCTGAAGACAATTAAAGACCCAAAAGACCACGTAGGCATAAAAGACCCTGAAGAACCATAATGCCTGAAGACCCAAAATACCCAAAAGACCATTAAGACCCATAAGACCCTTTAGACAGATTAGACCCCAAGATCCTGAGGAACCCCAAGACCCTTAAGACCACTTTTACCTTTAAGACCCTTTCAATACTTTAGGCACCTTTAGATCCCTTCACCCTTCCAACATTTTTTCCCTTTAAACCTTTACACCCCTTAATTCCCTTTTGACCCCTTACACCCTTCAGACCGATTAGACAGCTTGGACCCTTGACCATTTAGAGCTTTGCACCACTTCAACCTTTTTAGATTACAAACAAATAATATCACCAATATTACAAATAAATTTATGCAAAATATATGTTTGTATGATGATTGGTGTAAATCATGACAATACAGAAACTCAAGTTCAGACACGATGTGGAAATGAAAATTAATCCAGGTGTAGACATTTGAAAGTTAGGTTGAGATTTTAAAAGAAACTCATTGTCTCCTTTATCATTGTCGTTTTTATCATTGTCGTTTTTATCAGTCTCCTTTATCATTGTCTCCTTTATCATTGTCGTTTTTATCAGTCTCCTTTATCATTGTCGTTTTTATCATTGTCGTTTTTATCAGTCTCCTTTATCATTGTCTCCTTTATCATTGTCGTTTTTATCATTGTCGTTTTTATCAGTCTCCTTTATCATTGTTGTTTTTATCATTGTCTCCTTTATCATTGTCTCCTTTATCATTGTCTCCTTTATCACTGTTTATTTTATCATTGTCGTTTTTATCAGTCTCCTTTATCATTGTTGTTTTTATCAGTCTCCTTTATCATCGTCTCCTTTATCATTGTCTCCTTTATTATTGTCTCCTTTATCACTGTTTATTTTATCAGTCTCATTTATCATTGTCGTTTTTATCAGTCTCCTTTATCATTGTTGTTTTTATCATCGTCTCCTTTATCATTGTCTCCTTTATCACTGTTTATTTTATCATTGTCGTTTTTATCATTGTCTCCTTTATCATTGTGGTGTTTATCAGTCTCCTTTATCATTGTTGTTTTTATCAATGTTGTTTTTATCATTGTCTCCTTTATCACTGTTTATTTTATCATTGTCTCATTTATCCTTGTCGTTTTTATAATTGTCTCCTTTATCATTGTTGTTTTTATCAATGTTGTTTTTATCATTGTCTCCTGTATCATTGTCTCCTTTATCATTGTGGTGTTTATCATTGTCTCCTTTATCATTGTTGTTTTTATCAATGTTGTTTTTATCATTGTATCCTTTATCACTGTTTATTTTATCATTGTCTCATTTATCCTTGTCGTTTTTATCATTGTCTCCTTTATAATTGTCTCCTTTATCATTGTGGTGTTTATCATTGTCTCCTTTATCAATGTTGTTTATCATTGTATCCTTTATCACTGTTTATTTTATCAATGTCTCCTTTAGCATTGTCGTTTTTATAATTGTCTCCTTTATTATTTTGGTTTTTATCATTCTCCTTTGTCATTGTCGTTTTTATCATTGTCTCCTTTATTATTGTCGTTTTTATCATTGTCTCATTTATCATTGTCGTTTTTATCATCGTCTCCTTTATCGTCATTATCGTTTTTATCATTGTCTCCTTTATCATTGTCTCCTTTATCATTGTCTCATTTATCATTGTCGTTTTTATCATCGTCTCTTTTATCATCGTCTCCTTTATCATTGTCTCCTTTATCATTGTATTTTTTATCATTGTCTCCTTTATCATTATCTCCTTTATCATTGTCTCCGTAATCATTGTCGTTTTTATCAGTATCCTTTGTCATTGTCTCCTATATTATTGTCGTTTTTATCATTGTCGTTTTTATCATCGTCTCTTTTATCATCGTCTCCTTTATCATTGGCTCCTTTATCATTGTCTCTTTTATCATTGTCTTTTTATCATTGTCTCCTTTTCATCATTATCATTGTCTCCTTTATCATTGTCTCTTTTTATAATTGTCTCCTTTATCATCGTCTCATTTATCATTGTCGTTTTTATCAGTCTCCTTTCTCTTTGTCGTTTTTATCATTGTCTCCTATATTATTGTCGTTTTTATCATTGTCGTTTTTATCATCGTCTCTTTTATCATTGTCTTTTATCATCGTCTCCTTTATCATCATTATCGTTTTTATCATTGTCTCCTTTATCATTGTCGTTTTTATCATTGTCTCTTTTATCATTGACTCCTTTATCATTGTCTCTTTTATCATTGTCTTTTTATCATTGTCTCCTTTATCATCATTATCATTTTTATCATTGTCTCCCTTACCATTGTCTTCTTTATCATTGTATTTTTATCATTGTCTCCTTTATCATTATCTCCTTTATCATTGTCTCCTTTATCATTGTCTCATTTATCATTGTCGTTTTTATCAGTCTCCTTTGTCATTATCGTTTTTATCATTGTCTCCTATATTATTGTCGTTTTTATCATTGTCGTTTTTATCATTGTCTCCTTTATCATTGCATTTTTATCATTGTCTCCTTTATCATTGTCTCATTTATCATTGTCGTTTTTATCAGTCTCCTTTATCATTGTCGTTTTTATCATTGTCTCCTATATTATTGTCGTTTTTATCATTGTCTCCTATATTATTGTCGTTTTTATCATTGTCGTTTTAATCATTGTCTCCTATATTATTGTCGTTTTTATCATTGTCGTTTTTATCATTGTCGTTTTTATCATCGTCTCCTTTATCATTGCCTCCTTTATCATTGTCTCCTTTATCACTGTTTATTTTATCATTGTCTCATTTATCATTGTCGTTTTTATCATGTCGTTTTTATCATTGTCTCCTTTATAATTGTCTCCTTTATCATTGTATTTTTTATCATTGTCTCCTTTATCATTGTCTCCTTTATCATTGTCTCATTGTCGTTTTTATCAGTCTCCTTTGTCATTATCGTTTTTATCATTGTCTCCTATATCATTGTCGTTTTTATCATTGTCTCCTATATTATTGTCGTTTTTATCATTGTCGTTTTTATCATTGTCTCCTATATTATTGTCGTTTTTATCATTGTCGTTTTTACCATCGTCTCCTTTATCATTGTTTCCTTTATAATTGTATTTTTATAATTGTCTCCTTTATCATTATCTCCTTTATCATTGTCTCATTTATCATTGTCTCATTTATCATTGTCGTTTTTATCATCATCTCCTTTATCATTGTCTCCTTTATCATTATCTCCTTTATCATTGTCTCCTTTATTATCGTCTAATTTATCATTGTCGTTTTTATCAGTCTCCTTTCTCTTTGTCGTTTTTATCATTGTCTCCTATATTATTGTCGTTTTTATCATTGTCCTTTTTATCATTGTCTCCTTTATCATTGTCGTTTTTATCATTGTCTCCTTTATCATTGTCTCTTTTATCATTCTCTTTTATCATCGTCTCCTTTATCATCATTATCGTTTTTATCATTGTCTCCTTTATCATTGTCGTTTTTATCATTGTTGTTTTTATCATTGTCTCTTTTATCATTGACTCCTTTATCATTGTCTCCTTTATCATTGTCTTTTTACCACTGTCATTTTTATCATTGTCTTCATTGTCCTTGTCACAGTGAAGGCAAATAAACGCTATTGTGCAGTAACAGGAAAGGGCAACACTTCAAGATGACAGCAAGTGGAGGGAAAGTAAAGTTTATGTGATGAATACAAGGTATCAGTCTCTGTGTATCTCAGATCTACAAATATAACATCATACAATGCTTGGAATCTCATGATATTCCGTTTCCATTTTCCCAAATCACTAGCAGTTGTTCTCGTGGAGCCATAACTTCGCAAGTCACCTGGTAATGATGACATTGGATTGTTAGCACGTTGGTTGTGGGTACAAATCCAGTTTTGAATCTAAACGTGGATAAACCCTGTTGATTGGATAAATCCCACAGGTTGGATAAAACTGGTGGGTTGCTCAGGGAGTGGGAGAGGAAGGGGGGTATTTCTCTTTAAAATAACTCAATGAATCAAAAAAAGGAAAATGGTGGCACCTGCAGCACCCAGAGTGCACCATGAATATACTTCCCCCAAGATGAACTCCTTCATCCCATGTTGAAAACAAGCCCTAGGTATTCTCCTTTCTTCTACTTTCCTCTGCTTCCCCCCCTCCCCATATTACTCTTCACTGTGCCTCACCCCCATCACCACCTAGCCATTTGTCCTCCTCCTCATCCTGCCCTCTCTCCTAGCTCTTCTGCAATCTCCAACATATTGTCAACTGCTTTCCATACCTCCTCTTCTCCCTCATCTTACCCTCACGCTATCCTCCCATCTATGGTACCTGATGGACTCACTCCTTATTCCTTAACGATTTAGACATCAAACATCCGGGGCCTTCACTCCCACCTGATTGATCTCTCCAAAAAGTTTGCTTCTGACAAACCAGACTTCATCTGCTTAACAGAAACCTTCCTCCTTCAAGAAGTCTCCAATTCCTTAATATCTCTCCCTGGTTACTTCCCCCTCCGGTATGATAGACCTGAGCCTCGTACTGGTGGTGGGGTTGCTATCTTTATAAAAAACTCTCTTCCTCACTCTCCTTACACTGCCCTCTCTCTACCACACCCCCAGGAGTACCTCTAGCTATGGCTTCCCCTACGCTCCCACCTTATGTTCATATGTGTTCTGTACCATCCACCAAACAGTGATGACTCCATCTACATCTCACTGTCTGACAACATGGACCAACTTCTATCCACTCATTCAAACTCTCTTCCTCATATGTGGTGATTTAAATTGTCATCATGCCAGCTGGCTGGGTGTGGGTACCTCTCGCTCCAGTCATGGCTCCTAAGCAAAGGAATTCTGCGACTCATTGGGACTGACACAATCTGTCAATTTCCCAACCAGGATATCAGTCATCTCTTCTGGACTTGGTTTTGACTAATTCCCTGCAACTGTCTGCTGTTCTTCAGCTCCAATTGGTTCATCTGATCATTTGATCATTATAGTGGATATCTCATCTCTCTGGCCATTCTCAGACAGCCGCCTCAGTGCCGACGAGTCTGGCATTTCACTCAAGTTGATTGGCACGGTCTTCATGCAGCCATCAAACATCTGGCCTGGTCTCCCATCTGTACTGCCTCTGACATCAACTCTTGTTGGGAATTCTTCCAAAGTAAATTGCTCCCTCTCATGCACAGATTTATTCCATCTCGTGTTCAGTCGTCATACGCTTCCTCCCGTCCGTGGCACCTGAATCTTGTGGTGAGGAAGTTGCCCTGAAACAACTTGCTTTTGCCTCCTGGAAGGTACATCAAAAGGAACATAATCTCATTTCCTTTCACAAAGCTCGGAACAAGTGTGCGTCTACCCTCAGGAGAACCAGGAAACATCTCTCCACTGTCAAGACTGAACTCGCAAACCTGTCTCCCTCATCCAAATTCTGGAAGCATCTGGTCAAATCTGTTTTTGGTGTTTGTTCTCCTTCCATCCCCTCCCTTACCTCAAAAGGATACACAGCTGACTCCGCACATGAAAAAGCCGAATGATTCAACGCTGTGTTTGCCTCAAAATATTGTGTCCCAAACCCATCCCTCTCTGAACCCACCTTACCCAGTCGTACGCAGCTGCTCCTGGACTCTGTGTCCTTCTCTCCTGACAACGTGGAGAAGTTTCTGTCAAACCTCGACTCCGATTCTGTAACTGGACTGGATTCTGTATCAGCCCACGGGTGCTAAAGTCCTGCTTTTCCGCTCTTTCACACCCTCTTTCTGTTCTCTTCACCCTCTCTTTTGTTCAAGGTCAACTGACATCTGCTTGGAAATCAGCCAACATTACCGCTTTACACAAAAAGTTGCAAAACAGATCCTTGAAATTAATGACCAATCAGTCTGCTCCCAATTTGAAATTCCCCAAGGCAGTGTTCTGGGCCCCGTGCTTTTTCTAGTCTTCATCAATGATCTCTCCGACTCTCTGGAAAATCCTCTCTATCTCTTTGCTGATGACTCCACTCTCCGCTGCTCCATTCCTCATCCCTCAGATCGGCAGTCTGCATCCTCTTCACTCTCTGAAGCCCCGGACAAAATCACAAACTGGTCAAACAAGTGGAACGTGTCTTTAAATCCTGACAAATTTCACACTCTCACTATATCTCTCCAAAAAGACCATCTGGAAAACCCTCCCATCTACTTTCTCAACAATCCTCTCGAAGAAGTTCTGTCACTGAAGCTTTTGGGTCTCACTATCTGCAATGATCTTTCCCGGGAAAACCACATTTACAAGCTGGCCTCCCAAGCTAGTCGTCGACTGTGCATCCTCCATCGTGCGAAGTACTTCCTTGGCACCTCTGAGCTCCTCAGCACATACAAAGCTTTCATCCGCAGCATGATGGAATACTGCTCTCCCCTATGGGCCGGTGCTCCTGCCTCACACCGAGCTCAGCTTCACACTGTAGAAACCAAAGCTTTCAGAATCATTGGAATCTCACGCGATGAAGCAAAAATTTCTACCCCCGCTAATTCACCCCAGATCCACCTTGTTTGAAATTCCAACTTCTTTCCTGGAAGCCCTGGCAGTGTCCATATGTTTTATACCTCTCCCACCCCCACTTCCCATGCCTCCCCCCCCCCCCCCCCAAAGCAGTCTCCCTCCCACAGATCTCTCGATGTCCCTGCTCTCAAATGTTGTGTTTGTGTCCTTCCCCCTCTCTCCCCATCTTGTCTACCGCTCCCCATGTTATATGTTTTATGTGTCGGTTTGTCTTTCTGTGCGATTATTATTAGCTCTTTCATGAGCCTCGATCTTGTATACAAAAGAAAAGAAAAAAAAAACTCCGAGGGCTTTTCACTCACTCAGCACAGGCAGGTTGGTGGTCTTTCTGTCTTCTACCGACTCCTCTCTGGCCTTGCTTCTCCTGCTCTGTCTGTGCTATGTCCCCCAAATATTCCTACAGGTCGCACAAGATCTGCCAGCAACCCTCTTCTCGTCAAACTGCCAAAATCAAGACTCTCTGCTCACCATCACTCCTTCATTCCTCTTTTCTCCCACCTCTAGAACAAACTCCCTCACTCTCTTCAATCGCACTCCTCCCTCCAGGTCTTTAAAACACCTGTTCACCACCATCTCTTATCTTTCCCCATGCAAAAGCTTGATCTTTTCTACCCCCATTAATCCACCCAAATCCATCAAAACCCCTTGCATCCACTCAATATGCCACTGGTGTTCACACTGCAATGGTACTCAACATACTTTATAGATTATCTGACATTCTAAACAGTACGTACTTCATATAAATAAGTGTAGGTTGTTGTCGTTGACTGCACCCACTTCCTGATGATATTCCACCGTTAACTTCACCCATAGAGGTCGGATTGGCCTGAGGCAAATCGGTGCCTACTGTATATATAACACTGAGGCATGTATGTAGAGTGGCCCCACCCCCATTCGCCTGGTCAAAGTCCCTCCCACCCCTCGGATTCCTTCCTATTATTTTACAAAGGAATGTAATTTTGCGTACTTTTTGTGGAATCTTTTCAAGCTATTAAAATTACAATGTCACAGGATGCTGCACAAAGTAAAACTCTGTTGTATGGTGCCAGAATCATTGTCTTTGATAGAGGCAGCTCAGAAATATGCCGTCTGAGGATGATTATTAGCCACCATTGGACTTAGTCCGTTAGGGGGATTATGGATTTGGTCTCGTCCGTCCGTCCGTGCATCTGCAACCATATCTCGGAGATGTATTGACCGATTTTATTAATACGTAGCACAAAGACAACACATGATGATATACATATGCATATCATTTTATTTTCATATGCGATCAAAGATGGCCGACTGGTAGACTGGCAGCCATTTTAGTTGTAAAAAAAACCCCGATATTGAACACGTCCTCCACCATTTCTTGGAAATGCATTTACCGATCGTGATCAATCTTGGTAAGCAGATAAATGAATGATGGTTTACATAATCACATCATTTTTCTTTCGAGATCAGATCCAATATGGCTGACTGGCGGCCATTTTGATACTTAAACGTTAACATCTTGGCACAAAGATAATACATGAGAGTATACATATGAAGCTTTTGTTTTGTCATCCAACTAAAGATGGCCGACTGACAGCAGTTAACACTGTACAGCAAAATTACGAAAACCACGGCAGGGGCTGTGACATTTTATGTCTTTTTCTTCTTATTATTATTATAATGTTGATGAACGAGAAGATGATTTCCCTGTTTTGACTGATCTCAATTGTTTTTTTTTCCATGTTCTGGAATAGTAAAGTGATCAGATAAGATCAGAGGAACATACCAGGTAGGCTCTCAAATGTAGCCGAAGTGACTTTTTAAAGAAGATACTCCAACTTTAGTTTTGTATGTAGCAGATGAGACCGACATTTATTTTTCATGCCATCCCTACATAGAGAGTTCTGGCATACTCTCTGATACTGCTGTACTCTCTGATATACAGTATGAAATGTGTGCATAAAATGTACAGTATAATATGTGTGTATATCATGTACAGTGTGGCGGACACGATGGCTCGCTGGCGCGGTGACATCATTCCACGCACCAAGAGGGTGTCGGCCACGCCCGTGGGGTAGGCGTGGCCTCGGGATAAACACAGGGCTCGCAGCCCCGAGCAAGTCAGTGCTACAGTTTGAGCTTTACAATAAAGACTCTTTTGATCCTACGCATTGTGGCTTACCTTCTTTGGCAAACAAGTTGCGTGCGTAGCACCACGCTACACTGGTGACCCCTTTTGGTTCAGCCGTCGCTGACCACAGAACGCGCCATGGCCAGCAACGCGGTCGCGGTAAAGCTCCCTGAGTTTTGGGAAGCCCAGGCCGAGGTATGGTTCGTGCAGGCCGAAGCACAGTTCCAGCTTCGAGGAGTAACGGCGGACGAGACGCGTTACTATCACGTGATCGCCGCCCTCGGGCACGGCACGGCCGCCCGAGTCGTGTCCATCCTGCGGCACCCACCGGAAGAGCACAAGTACAGGGCGCTCAAACGTCTCCTCATCGCCACGTTCGGCCTCACTGAGTTCGAACGGGCGGACCGCCTCCTGGACCTCCCCGAACTCGACGACACACGACCATCAGTATGGATGGACTACATGCTGTCGTTGCTGGGTGACAAACCCTGGATTTTTTATTCCGGGCACTTTTTCTACGCCAGCTACCGGCACAGGTACGCGTCGTGTTGGCCGGTTCCAAAATAGGGGAACCCCGCGCTCTGGCCATCGAGGCCGACAAGTTTTTCGTGGCTTGTGACACGCGGGCGAGCTTCGGTGCGGCCATCATGGATCCCGAGGCTGATGCGGCTGCACACCTCGTGGATCCCGAGGCGGATGCACATGCACACCTCGTGGCCTCCGCCACGCCCCGCCCACCACCACTGCAGCGGCAAAAGCCGCGGCCTGCGCCGCTCCCGCCGCAAGCCTGGTGCCGTTTCCACGCCAGGTTCGGCCACAAGGCTAAGAGGTGTTGCCCGCCGTGCTCGTTTGGCAAGTCGGGAAACGACCGAGCCTACGCTCGGTAGCGGCCCTGAACGTCGGCAATTCCGGCAGCCTCTTATTCATCATGGACACCTTGTCCGGGCGCCGCTTCCTCTGCGATACAGGAGCACAGGTAAGCGTCATCCCAGCCCACACGTCCGACAAGCGAACCGCGGGCCGGGGCCCCGCGTTGCTTGCAGCCAACGGTACACCCATACGCACATTCGGTAAGCGCTGCCTCTCCCTGCGGTTTGGAGGGCAGCGCTTTCAATGGACGTTCGTAACCGCCAGCGTGCCCATGGCATTGCTCGGTGCGGACTTCCTATGTGCAAATGGGTTGCTGGTCGACGTAAAGCACAGACGGCTCGTCCAGGCCGAAACCTTTAGCTCGCTCGCTTGTTTGCTGAGCAGCTCATTGAGCGGCTCACCGAGCGGCTCACCAAGCGGCTCACCAAGCGGCTTGCTAAACGGTTCCGTCCCAGCGAGTTTGGTTTGTACGCTTCCGGCAGTGGATGACTTTACCCGCCTCCTCGCCAGTTTCCCGGTCCTCACGCGGCCCACCTTCTTGGCGGTGGCCATCGAGCATGGAGTGGAGCATCACATCCCCACCGTCGGACCACCGGTCTACGCCCGGGCACGCCGCCTCGAGCCGACGAAGCTCGCGGTGGCGAAAGCGGAGTTCGCCACGCTGGAGCGGCTGGGCATCATGCAGCGCTCCAAGAACGCTTGGGCATCGCCGCTGCACATCGTGCCGAAGCCCGGTGGGGGATGGCGGCCGTGCGGGGACTACCGCCGCCTCAACGATGCTACCACCCCCGACCGCTACCCGGTCCCTCACATCCAGGACTTTTCCGCCCGGTTGGCGAAAATGTCCCTCTTTTCCAAGGTGGACCTCATCCACGGATACCACCAGGTCCCCGTCAGGCCGGAGGACATACCGAAGACGGCCGTCATTACACCATTTGGCCTCTTCGAGTTTCTGCGGATGCCCTTCGGGTTGAAGAATGCGGCTCAGGCGTTCCAGCAGCTGATGGACAGCGTCTTGCGCGACTTGGATTTCGTTTATGTCTACCTGGACGACATCCTCGTCGCAAGCGCGTCCCGTGAGGAGCACCTCCGCCATCTCCGCACGCTCTTCGAACGCCTGGGCCAGCATGGCCTGATCATCAACCCCGCCAAGTGCCGGGTCGGCGTCGCCGAAATCGACTTTTTGGGGCACTGCGTCACCAGGCACGGGGCCATCCCCTTACCGGCCAAGGTGGAGTCGGTCAGGGGGTTTCCGCGCCCCCTCACGATCAAGGGGCTCCAGGAGTTCCTGGGCATGGTGAACCTTTACCACCGTTTCCTGCCCCGTGTCGCCCAACTCCTGCGCCCCCTGCACGAGGCCCTCCGGGGGAAGCCGGGCAAAGGTGACGTTGCTTGGACCGAGCCGATGGACGTGCCGTTCGCGGGCGCGAAGCTCGCCTTGGCTAACGCCACCATGCTCGCGCACCCGGCGCCCGATGCACCGATCGCCCTCACCACCGACGCGTCGGACTACGCGGTGCGCGCGGTGCACGAGCAATGGGTGAAGGGAGCTTGGCAGCCGCTGGCGTTTTTCAGCCGGCAGCTCCGCCCGCACGAATGGCGGTACAGTACCTTCGACTGCGAGCTGCTCGGGCTCCACCTGGCGGTCCGGCACTTCCGCCATCTACTCGAGTGCCGTTCATTCACAGCCTTTGTCGACCA
The DNA here is from genome assembly GCF_964187855.1 of Myxine glutinosa. NCBI lineage: Eukaryota > Metazoa > Chordata > Myxini > Myxiniformes > Myxinidae > Myxine > Myxine glutinosa. The sequence goes on from NC_136274.1 coordinate 2,095,732, forward strand.
CAAGCCCCTGGTCTTCGCGATGGCCAAGGTCACCGAGCCGTGGTCGGCCCGGCAGCAGCGTCACCTCTCGGCCGTGTCCGAGTACACGATGGACATCCGGCACGTCGCGGGGAAGGACAACCCGGTGGCGGATTGCCTTTCCTGGTCCGTCGCACACGCGGTCCACCTCGGGATCGACTATGCCCGGATGGCGGCGGACCAGACCGCCGACCCCGACGTCCAGGCCTTGCGGACCGCCGTCACGGGCCTCCGCATCACCGAGGTGCCATTCGACGGCGCGGGCACGGCCCTCTTGTGCGACGTCTCCCTCGGTCGGCCTCGCCCCATCGTGCCTGCGGGCTGGCAGCGCCGGGTTTTTGACGCCATCCACGGCCTGTCCCACCCGGGCACGAAGGCCTCCCAGAGGCTGGTCGCCGACAAGTTCGTCTGGCATGGCCTCCGGAAGACCGTCCGCGATTGGACCAGGACGTGCCTCGCGTGCCAGCGCGCGAAGGTGCACCGCCACACCCAGGCCCCGTTGGCCCCGTTTACTGTGCCCGAAGGTCGGTTCGACCACGTTCACGTGGACTTGGTGGGACCTCTGCCCCCCTCGTGGGGTTTCACCCACGTCCTCACCATGGTGGACCGCACCACCCGGTGGCCGGAGGCCGTGCCTTTGGCGGCGACGACGGCGGCGGATGTCGCGCAGGCGTTCATCACCACCTGGGTTGCCCGGTTCGGCGCCCCCTCGGACATCTCATCCGACCGCGGCCCCCATTTCACCTCGGAGCTCTGGGGGGCAGTCGCGCGGGGGCTCGGCCTTCAGCTGCACCGCACCACGGCCTACCACCCCCAGGCCAACGGCCTGTGCGAGCGCTTCCATCGCTCCTTAAAGGCCGCGCTCCGGGCCACCCTCCGTGATGGCGGCTGGGTCGACAGGCTCCCCTGGGTCCTGCTGGGCCTCAGGACGGCAACCAAGGACGACCTGCGCGCATCCGCGGCGGAGTTGGTCTTCGGACAACCGCTGCGGGTGCCGGGCGAGTTCCTCCCCGACTCCACGGCACCATGGTCCGCGGCGCAGCAGCGCTCCGCACTGCAGGAGACTGCCTGGAGGTACGCCCCGGTGCCGACGGCGCACCACGGGTGCCCGCCAACGCACGTCGCCCTGCAGCTTCGCACGGCGGAATACGTGTTCGTCCGCCACGACGCCCACCGGACACCGCTGCGGCCCCCGTATGACGGGCCCTTCCGCGTGCTGGAGACCGGGGCGAAACACTTCACCCTGGACATCGGCGGTACTCCTGACCGCGTTTCCGTGGACCGCCTCAAGCCGGCCCACCTCGACGTGGACCACCCCCCGCCAGTGGCTCGGCCCCCGCATCAGGGCCGGCCCCCGCGTCAGAGCCGCCCCCCGGCGGGCGGACCCCCGGCACCGCCCAGCCCCGCCACCACCCTGTCCTGCACCCATCCCAGATGCTGCCAGCGGCATCCCAGATGGCATCCCGGCATCCCAGATGCCGCCAGCCGCCAGAGGGCGCTTCGGCCGGGTCATCCGTTTGCCCCGCAAACTGACCCTTCAGGTGCGCGGGAATTCTGGGGGGGGCGCGTGTGGTGGACACGATGGCTCGCTGGTGCGGTGACATCATTCCGCGCACCAAGAGGGTGTCGGCCACGCCCGAGGGGTAGGCGTGGCCTCGGGATATACACGGGGCTCGCAGCCCCGAGCAAGTCAGTGCTACAGTTTGAGCTTTACAATAAAGACTCTTTTGATCCTACGCGTTGTGGCTTACCTTCTTTGGCAAACAAGTTGCGTGCGTAGCACCACGCTACAACAGCATAAAATGTGTGTATATAATGTACAGTATAAAATGTTTGTATGTAATGTACAGTATAAAATGTGTGTATATAATATGCAGTATAAAATGTGTGTATATAATGTACAGTATAAAATATGTGTATATAATATGCAGTATAAAATGTGTGTATATAATATACAGTATAAAATGTGTGTATATAATATACAGTATATAATGTGTGTATATAATGTACAGTATAAAATGTATGTATATAATGCATGGTAGAAAATGTGTGCATAAAATGTAGAGTATAAAATGTGTGTATATAATGTCGAGTATAATATATGTGTATATAATATAGAGTATAAAATGTGTGTATATCATATAGTACAGAGTGTAGTGAAATTATACCAAGGTGAACCCAGGGTGTGCTCGCTTCAAAAGGGGCGTCTATAAGACCCGGGACTACCGGGGCGCCCGTACACTCCAGCGGCACTCACTGTGACATAGTCCTGTAGTTTGAATGGTATGTACGCCCCTAAATGCTGCGGTGATTGTTCTCTCTATTGGAATCGACCCTTGCCCATGAAATACTCTGATTTTAATGCCTGTTGTATGAATGTATTTTTACAGGATGTTACTTCAGATCTAAATGATATTAAACCTACCCAGAGGTCAAGTCGTGTCTGAGCTTGATTTTCACGACACAGAGTATAAAATGTGTGTATATAATATAGAGTATAATATATGTGTATATAATATAGAGTATAAAATGTGTGTATATCATATAGTATAGAGTATAAAATGTGTGTATATAATGTAGAGTATAAAATGTGTGTATATAATGTAGAGTATAATATATGTGTATATCATATAGTATAGAGTATGAAATGTGTGTATATCATATAGTATAGAGTATAAAATGTGTGTATATAATATAGAGTATAAAATGTGTGTACATCATATAGTATAGAGTATAAAATGTGTGTATATAATATAGAGTATAAAATGTGTGTATATCATATAATATAGAGTATAAAATGTGTGTATATAATGTAGAGTATAATATATGTGTATATAATATAGAGTATAAAATGTGTATATAATACAGAGTATATACATCATATAGGATAGAGTATAAAATGTGTGTATATAATATAGATTATAGAGTATAAAATGTGTGTATATCATATAATATAGAGTATAAAATGTGTGTATATAATGTAGAGTATAATATATGTGTATATAATACAGAGTATAAAATGTGTGTATATAATGTAGAGTATAATATATGTGTATATAATGAAGAGTATAAAATGTGTGTATTTCAAGTGCTGGATAATATATGTGTATATAATACAGAGTATAAAATGTGTGTATATAATGTAGAGTATAAAATGTGTGTATATAATGTGGAGTATAAAATGTGCGTATATAATGTAGAGTATAAAATGTGTGGATATAATATAGAGTATAAAATGTGTGTCTATAACATAGAGTATAAAATGTGTGTATTTCAAGTGCTGGATAATATATGTGTATATAATATAGAGTATAAAATGTGTGTATATAATGTAGAGTATAATATATGTGTATATAATATAGAGTATAAAATGTGTGTATATAATATAGAGTATAATATATGTGCATATAATGTAGAGTATAATATATGTGTATATAATATAGAGTATAAAATGTGTGTATATCATATAGTATAGAGTATGAAATGTATGTATATCATATAGTATAGAGTATAAAATGTGTGTATATAATATAGAGTATAAAATGTGTGTACATCATATAGTATAGAGTATAAAATGTGTGTATATAATATCGAGTATAAAATGTGTGTACATCATATAATATAGAGTATAAAATGTGTGTATATAATATCGAGTATAAAATGTGTGTACATCATATAATATAGAGTATAAAATGTGTGTATATAATATCGAGTATAAAATGTGTGTACATCATATAATATAGAGTATAAAATGTGTGTATATAATATCAAGTATAAAATGTGTGTATATAATGTAGAGTATAATATATGTGTATATAATATAGAGTGTAAAATGTGTGTATATCATATAGTATAGAGTATGAAATGTATGTATATCATATAGTATAGAGTATAAAATGTGTGTATATAATATAGAGTATAAAATGTGTGTACATCATATAGTATAGAGTATAAAATGTGTGTATATAATATAGAGTATAAAATGTGTGTATATAATGTAGAGTATAATATATGTGTATATAATATAGAGTATAAAATGTGTGTATATCATATAGTATAGAGTATGAAATGTATGTATATCATATAGTATAGAGTATAAAATGTGTGTATATAATATAGAGTATAAAATGTGTGTACATCATTAGTATAGAGTATAAAATGTGTGTATATAATATAGAGTATAAAATGTGTGTATATCATATAATATAGAGTATAAAATGTGTGTATATAATATAGAGTATAAAATGTGTGTACATCATATAATATAGAGTATAAAATGTGTGTATATAATATCGAGTATAAAATGTGTGTATATAATGTAGAGTATAATATATGTGTATATAATATAGAGTATAAAATGTGTGTATATCATATAGTATAGAGTATAAAATGTGTGTATATAATGTAGAGTATAATATATGTGTATATAATATAGAGTATAAAATGTGTGTATATCATATAGTATAGAGTATGAAATGTATGTATATCATATAGTATAGAGTATAAAATGTGTGTATATAATATAGAGTATAAAATGTGTGTACATCATATAGTATAGAGTATAAAATGTGTGTATATAATATAGAGTATAAAATGTGTGTATATCATATAATATAGAGTATAAAACGTGTGTATATCATATAATATAGAGTATAAAATGTGTGTATATCATATCGTATGGAGTATAAAATGTGTGTATATAATGTAGTGTAAAATGTGTGTATAATGTACAGTATAAAATGTGTGTACATCATATAGGATATAGTATAAAATGTGTGTATATAATATAGATTATAGAGTATAAAATGTGTGTATATCATATAATATAGAGTATAAAATGTGTGTATATCATATAATATAGAGTATAA
>NC_136274.1:2105617-2195617 GCF_964187855.1 Myxine glutinosa
GATAGAATGTATTTAACGGTTAACCTGTTGCTTGCTCACCTCTTTAAATCCACACCTGCACTCCTTTGCGAATCTTTACCCACCCACAGGATTGTCCCCCAGAACCAGTGTTTGTCCAATCCTGTTCCTGCTTCGAGCCAGTAAAAGTTGGTTTCAGTATAATTTCCCATGAATGATGAAAATGCTGCATGACTGTAGCAAGTCCCATGAAAACAAAATACCATCCAAGTTAAGCAAAACATGAAAATGCATAATCTCCACTACGGTTATAAGGAATCACATAATGAATGTTGTAACAGGTATGGGGGGAATGAAAAAAATGAAAACTTCTTTCCATATTCCTTAATCTATCACTAAATGACTATCGCCAGTTATTCCTCTCCCCCGTCCATATACAACTCCATAACTTCTCTCACATCCATATCCACCACCCCCTTCCATTTCAATATTGGTCTGCCCCTTCTCCTACTAAGTGCATCTATATCAAAGACCTGGCTGACACATCCGCACCTGAACCAAAATCTAATCGGCTTGTTATTTTCACCTAATTCAGATCCGGATTTTCACCAGTTGTCACACACCCATCCTGTCCACCAAGTTTCGTCTGAATCTGTCCAAAACGTTTTGAGATATCCTGCTCTATATTGTTTTTGGTCCTATCTCTCTATTTTTGTATCTATAAAGAAAACATGAAGGATATTCTGGGGAGGATATTGTATGCGGACGATCTGATTATTGTGGTGGAGCGTAGGTGGGATATACAGGAAGTACTGGAGGAGTGGAAGGAGGCATTTGCGAAAGATGGGCTGATAATGAGTATGGAAAAGATGGAGGTGATGTGGGTCGGGCAGCCGAGAAAATAAATGAATGTCAGGTTAGAGGGGAAGGAGATCAGAGAAGGAAATAGGTTTGATTATATCTGGGGGGGAACAGTGACCGGGGATGGTAGGTCAGAGGCATATGTGCGGAGGAGCATTCAGGTGGGTACGAATGCATCGAGGAGGGTGGAGGGAGTAATGACAGACATAAGATTTCAGGAAGATTGAAAGGGAAGGTTCTGATGTTGTGTGTAATGCTGGCATACATTCACGGTCTGGAGACGGTGCAACTGATAGAGAGACAACAACAGAGGCTGCAGGTTTGGGAGAACAACTGGGTCACCTCCCTTCACGAGGGAGTGAAGAGGGTGGATAGAAAGAGGGTGGATGAACTGAGGGAGGAGATTGGTGTGAAGATGAACTTACGGGGAGTTGGTGAAATGTCGGCTGACATGGGCTGGACATTTGGTGTGGATGGCAGAAGAGAGAATAGCGAAGAGAACAGATAAGTTGAGGGAATAAGGTAGGAGGAAAAGAGGTAGACTATGGTTGAGATGGGAGGATTGTGTGAGGAGGAATATCAGTAATATGGTAATATGGTGTGGGTGGAGCGTGGAGAGAGTTGGCTGAGAACAGAGGGGAGTGGAGGAGGTCCGTGGGAAAGGCAGCGCTGGAGCTTGGTACCATTGGACATCACCCCTTATAAAGGGAACAGGAGAAAAACAACAACTCAATGGTGAAGTGTGACTTTATTAAACTAGAACGACACTCTTTGACGTCATGACGTCGACCGATATGCCTCCGCCCAAGTTATTACATCATTATAATACTTGTACCAAGTTTGCTTTAAATCTATTCAGCTGTTCTCAAGTTATCACATTTTTACCTGACATGACCAAAGACCTTCGACCTCTTGACCCCAAAATGTAATCAGTTCATGTTTACATCATTATACATACCTGTACCAAGTTTTAATTTAAATCCCTTCAGCTGTTCACAAATTATCACATTTATACCTGACATGACCTCTGACCCTTGACCTCAGGACCCCAAAATATAATTAGTTGATCTTTACATCATTATACATACCTGAACCAAATTTGAATTGGATCACTTCAGCCATTCTCAAGTTATAGACACATTACAGACTTTGACCTTTGACCTCTTGTCCCCAAAAATCGAATCAGTTCATCTTTACATTATTTTACATAACTGTACCAATTTGGTCAGAATCACTTCACTGGTTCACAAGGTATTGCTGTAACAGGATTTTTACCTAACATGACCTCTAACCTTTGACCTCATGACCCCAAAATCTAATCAGTTCATCTTTACATTATTCTACATAACTGTACCAATTTGGTCAGAATTCCTTCACTGGTTCACAAGGTATTGCTGTAACAGGATTTTTACCTAACATGACCTCTAACCTTTGACCTCATGCCCCCAAAATCTAATCAGTTCATCTTTACATTATTCTACATAACTGTACCAATTTGGTCAGAATCCCTTCACTGGTTCACAGGGTATTGCTGTAACAGGATTTTTACCTAACATGACCTCTAACCTTTGACCTCGTTACCCCAAAATCTAATCAGTTCATCTTTACATTATTCTACATAACTGTACCAATTTGGTCAGAATCCCTTCACTGGTTCACAAGGTATTGCTGTAACAGGATTTTTACCTAACATGATCTCTAACCTTTGACCTCATGACCCCAAAATCTAATCAGTTCATCTTTACATTATTCTACATAACTGTACCAATTTGGTCAGAATTCCTTCACTGGTTCACAAGGTATTGCTGTGACAGGATTTTTACCTAACATGACCTCTAACCTTTGACCTCGTGACCCCAAAATCTAATCAGTTCATCTTTACATTATTCTACATAACTGTACCAATTTGGTCAGAAACCCTTCACTGGTTCACAAGGTATTGCTGTAACAGGATTTTTATCTAACATGATCTCTAACCTTTGACCCCGTGACCCCAAAATCTAATCAGTTCATCTTTACCTCATTATAGATACCTGCACCAAGTTTGACTAAGATCCCCTCAGCCGTTCTCAAGTTATCATGGTAATGAAAACCTATCACAGACAGACGGACAACCTCAAACCATAACGCCTATGGCGACGTTGTCAACGGAGGCATAAAAATTACCGTGTCCAGATCCAGATCTGAACCAAAATGGAATAATTTGGTCCTTGTCACACACCGAACCTGTCCACCAAATTCCATCTGAATCGGTCCATAACATAACATTAACACAGACCACGAGGGACCAGTAATCTACCCATTAGCGATATCTGGATCTCCCTCATGAACACGCAGACACCTACCAACATAGGTATCAACACATGACCATACAATGGACAATGGACCATAATGAGCAAAACCACACTGGCCAATGAGCAACACACACTTAACAACCATTCAGCACTCCACAATAACCAGCCAATGGGGTGTGTGCAGTTCAGTTCTTATAAACCCTGCTCTTTTATCTTGGGGGAAGAAACCCAAGTTACATATTAAAGGAGAAAAAACCCCAAAGTTATATATTAAGGGGAAAACCCCAAGTTACATATTAAGGGGGAAATCCCAAGTTAATATTGTTGTGGATATGAGAATGTTTTTTTATTTTGTTGTTGTGGTAAAATGTTGTTGTAAAAGGTTGTTGTAAAATATCACCCCTCCTCCCTCCGTTTGTGGTTGTATAAAGGTCAAAGGGCGTTTCCGTAGTTAGTCCATAAAACATACATGCAGGACACGATATATCCTTTCTTTTGACAGTTATATCTTATTCTGTGTATTAGTGTAAGGCTGTGTCTTCCATTAATTGAAATACTCCATTGCACCAGTGAAAGAGATAGATTCCCTTCATTCCCATTCCCAAAACCTCCATTCCCCCTCTCGTCACTGCTGAGCCCTCGATTACCAATTACCTCCGATCCAATTGCCGCCATTAACCACGAGGCATTGAGTCGGAGAAGAAAGGCGTGTCGCACCTCGTCAGAGGGGAGGAGGGGCGCGCCCGCCCGTCGTCATCCAGGGCGGAGCCCGAGGGTCGCGCGACCAACCAGGGCCGAGGTGAGCACCCCCGATGGGCGTGTCCAAAGCGCCGGGGGCGTGATCGCTGGGGGCGCTATAAAAAGCGCAACCGGAAGTGAGTAGAGAGAGATGCACTCTGGGTTGGACTGAGTCGGTCGCAAAAGAGAGAGAAGGGTTGTTGAGGGAGAAGAGTTGGTTGAGGAGTTGGTTGCAAGGTTGTTGGTTGCGGTGAGGAGTCGGTGGTGAGGAGTGAAAGAAGCAAGGAAGAGTTGAGGGTTTGGACCAGACAAGTCCTGAGAACGTAGCGGACAGAGGCCGCAGCCGCAAGACCACCCAACCGCCAAAGGGGGCCTGAACGGCGGTTTGGAGCAGGGCCAAAGAGGAACGGCGGCTGCTGAACGCGCCGGTTGTGCTGCGGGACCCCCCCTTGGACCTCTCCCTCTCCCTCCAGCCATCCACCTTCTGCCATTCCTGGCATCCCCCGCGTGAGTCAGCGTTCTGTTTGTTCTGTCCTGGGATAAGTTAAGCCTGTAGGTAAGCTAAATTTGCACTGTGTCACCTGCGTCTTATGACTATGTGTTGTAAATAAAACTTGATTGCCCCTTTTTGCTTGTGTGTGTAAATAATAAAACCCATTACTCGTCTGTACGTCTTCTCGTTTTATTCCTTTTCCTCTTTGCATTCGTCGTTTTTGTCTTTTCCCCTCATTGAGCAGCTGCGGTGCGATCCGGCCAAAGTCTGGGTGAATCGGGTGAGTTTTTGTTAGGTCGCGGTTTTAAACCACCGCTCGGTCTATAACATCATAACCGCGATCTATAACAATTGGTGTCGGGGAGTGAGATCGACCCGGAGCGCGCTTCACGCGCTCAAAATTATAAAATACCGAAATTTGTTTTGTTTTAAAGGAAAAGCCCGAATTTTGAAATCGCGCCATGGCTGTCCAAGGCGACGGGATGCCGGTGGGAGAGATAGAGGGGTTAGAATCGACCCAGGACTTAGAAAAAAAAATGGTGGAGGAGAGTAAAGAAGGTGTGGTTGAGGGTGTATCAGGTGCACAAAATGGCGGCCTCGCGCACGTGGTTGAGGGGGCAGCTGCGGCCGCACCCTTTGTACTACCAACGGTGGTCCAAATGCAAGCCTTCATGGCGCAATTCGCCGAGATGCTGAGAATAAACGGGGAGAAATTGAGTAATAAAATGGAAGCAATAAACAACAGAATGGGTGACCGCATGCAAAAATGTGGGGAGACCATGGATCGCATGGTGGGCGAAAGGGTCCCAGGGGTGCACGAGGAGGTAACGCGAGTCGAAAAGCGCTGGTTGAGCGAAGCGGAGGAAAGCACGGGTACAATGACGGGGGTAGAAATCGCGACCCGGGGCTTGGAAAAGCCGGCGACCGATGAGGTAGAGGGAATTTTATTAAAGCCAACGGTCGTCGAGGTGAGTAAAGAAAAAGCGGAAGTGGGCATTGAAATTGAAGAGATGACGGAGGTAGCCCGGGAATTGCAGGGAGAAATGGATAATGTACAAAGTCTGTGTTCAAATCATGATGAGATGCTCACTAACCAAATAAAAAGTTTGCAGGTGGCAAAGGAGGTGCGGAGACAAGGTACGGAGGTGAGTGGCAATGTATATGATGTGAGGAAAGATTCAGTCGGCTTGGGGATTGGTTTGGATCCGGGTGTTCGTGAAAGGCCGTTGGTGAAGTGTGTGACAGGTCAGGTGTGCGAAAAAAGAGGTGTGCGAGAATGTCCGACCATGGGGTGTGTGAGGAAAAAGTGCACGCCGAGGAGTGAGTGTGCCGTCAGGAGTGAGCCGGTCGAAGCGCGTGTGCGAGGGGGTACATGGAAGCGCGGTGTGGTGAGTGTTACGGAGGAAGTAACGAGAGAGTGTACACCTGTGGTGAGTGTTACGGAGGAAGTAACGAGAGAGTGTACACCTGTGGTGAGTGTTACAGAGGATGTAACGAGAAAGTGTACGTCTGTGGTGAGTGTTACGGAGGAAGTAACGAGAGAGTGTACACCTGTGGTGAGTGTTACAGAGGGTGTAACGGGAGAGTGTGCGCAAGAGGTGTGGTGTGTAACAGAGAGAGCGTTGGTGGAATGTACGGACGGCGTTGGAACGCCAGGTTTTGTGAGGGTGAAAGGGGTAGCGTATGCTTGTAAGCATGCAAGTGAAGCATCGATGGTAACCGGTTTAGTGGTTAGAGCAACGGATAGCCGATGCGAGCACTCGGTGCGAGGGGTGCTTGGTTGGGTGCGAGGCCCGGCGTCGATCGAAGCTGCGTCGTTTCTCTTCGAAGCGTCGTTGCCGATTCGGGCTTGGCCCCGCCCCACACGGTCGAGTCCGGGCTTTGTCGGGCGAGGCGACCGGTCCGGTTCGAGGGCGAGTGGGAGGAAGCGGAACGGTGCCCCCTCGTGGGGACGGGGTTCCGACCAGGGGAGATGGAGCCATCGGGCCCGGGACCGCAAGGTGCCGCGCCGAGATGGTGCGTGGAATCTCGGTCCAACCAAACCACCTCCCTTGAACCGAAAGCCGGACGGATTCAACCTGCAGGCAACCAAACCACCCGAATTCATTGCTCGGCTTTACGAAGCCGAGTTTAATGATGTCATGACGCACCGAGGCTAGGATATAGCGGACTGTGATGATGGTGATCGTGATAGTAATAGTGTTTTGGGCCCAAAATTAGAGAAAAACAAAATTTGATGATTGGCAAAGGATTGGCAGTAATGATTGGCAGATGATGAGTAGTGATTGGCAAATTTTTGATTGGTTGGAATTTAGGTGTACAAAATTGATAGTGAGAGACCCCCGATGTGGTGGGATGGCAAATCCACCATCCCTCACAGACGTGGGGCAAAGGAGCTATAGTTTATGGGGTGTATGGCAGTGAAAACTAGCCCGGGTGGGTTAGGTTATATTGTAGGGATCTAGAAGAGATTGACATTAGGTAACGTTAAGGTTAGTTAGTGACTGATACCTGTAGTGGGGACGCAGGTAGATTAGTGTGGATGATAATGACGTGGGAGCGCAATAGTTTAAAGGGACGACTGGGAAGCGCAAGTTTCAGAAGGGAGTAGTTAGCTGAGATGATGCCGTGTGTGTGAGGATTGAACAGGTGAGAATTGGACAGGTGTGATTGCACAGGTGTGCAACTGAACAGGTGTGTGGAGCAGTGTATGAGGGAGTAGTGGTGATTGTGTGTTGTGTTGACCAACTGGTCCAGGAAGAGGAGGAGGGTGCAGGTGGCACCAGGTAGGATTGCACAGGTGTGCAACAACAGGTGTATGTGGTTGTATGGAATAAATGGTATGGAGTAGTGGAATGGATGGTAGTGGAGTGAGAATGGTGGAAATTGTGGAGTGGAGTGGATGGTGCAAAGGTGTGAATGGGGGAAGAGTGGACCCCCATCACGGATACCCGGGGCGGGTAGTGTAAGTGTTAGGTAGAGGGTACAGGTAAATTGTAGTTGGATATTGGCATCTGTGGTGCGGGTGACAGAATGGTATGTGGATGGGTGCGTTGGTGTTGTGGAAATGGCTGGGCGTGTAGCCTGTTAGTGTGTGTAGTTGGTTGGGCGCTCCACCACTGTGAGGATGTCGGCCAGGTGAGGCCGCAGGTGGGCTCTGGGAGCCGGTAGTAGTTGTTGTGGATGGGGCCCGAGGATCCGGAGGACGGACCCGGGTAGCCCAGTGCCAGAGGGCACCGAGTGGGGTGACAGAGCCAGGAGGGGCCTGCCCCAGTTAGATAGGTTAGGGTGAGGAGCTAGGTAAGCTCGGGTGGCAACTGCAGTGGTGGAGGTGTGCAGGTGGGTAGACCCACTGGGAGAGGTACACGTCGCAGCCCAGAAATTGTGCTAGAGCACCGGGAGATGAATCGGGGGAGTGAGACCCCAAATTGAGAAGCACCACAGTTTGGCCAATGGGAATTGGTTTTTAGAACCCATAGTGTAAGAGGGCCAATGGTTTGGCCGGAGAAAGAACCCGGGTAGTGTAAAGTGTGTTAAAATCATTTAGAGGATAGTTAGGATGAAGGATCTCCTCGCACCATCTGCATCCACTCACCTGAGGTGACAGGTACTCCACACCATGCCATGTTTAATTATTTTTACTGTGCAAATGTTTGGAATGTGAGACGCATCATGACGTGGGTGTGACATTGTGCGTAATTCCATCTCTTCCTCCTTATGAGGATTGATGATGAATTGATGATGGCAAATTTTTGAAGTAGAGGGATTGTGGTGACGAATTTGGTATAGGGGAAATATGGGGAAGACGTGACAGTAGTGACGAATTGGTAATGTGTAGATTTTGTACATATGGCGTAAGGGCAAGGGTAGGCTAGGTGACAGGGGGGTGACGTACGGTAGGGACGAGCTTTCTCACTTCGCCCTCCGTACGCATTTTGCCTTGCATTGCCTTTTTGACGTGTACCCTTGAGACCTTACCCCTCGCTCATCTGTCTTGTCCCCCCTTTTTGTCTCCCACATGAGGACCTGAGCGCCGTTGGGCGCCGAGGGGAGCGTGCGTGGGTCGGCCATTGTGCGCCCGAAATTCCCAGAACCAGCTGTCTGCATCGATGCACCACGTTATGGACCACATGTCAGTGGCCGAGCACCACTTATGGACCCCATGGGTTGGGGCAAGGCCCCTCTGCTGGAACCGGCCATGAGGGCCCGAAATCTTGCTGGCGGACCTTGGCCACAGGGCACCGATGCCCCACAGGTGAACCACACTAGTCGGCCCTGTGGGCCATAAATAAAATCAAATAAAAAAAGGACACATTGGGCACACTTTATTGAAAATAGGCCGCCAGTAAGCAAAGCAAAAGAATGACAACATCTGGAAGAACAAATAATAACCAGCAGAGGGAGCCGAAGAGCAAGAGATCACCTGCAGGGTTTGGGTTTGTTGGATTTATTTTATTGATGAACAGTGGTGACTGCACTGATTGGTGCTTGAGGGTGTGTTGGTGCGTTATAGGTGCTTTCATGGTGCATTGATGCAGAGCAGACTGTCCTCCCCCCAGAAAGAACAATTACAGGTCCTGGGTTAGTTTTGTAAATAAAAATAGCGTCAATTGTAAATAATGCTTCCCACCGTCAGTGTGTAGTTTGAAGACCATTCCGCAATTCGGTTAACTGTGGGCGTAAGTCTGTTAGGCAGGGTGCAATGGAGCAGCGGGACACATTTATTTATGTTTTAAAACTGTCGCACTCAGGGTCAGGCTAAAAGTAGAGGGAACTACACCTACATGCCACACTAAGGTAAAAGTAATAGGCCCGGGACGTGCCTAAGGGGAGGAGGGTGCAGTGTTGTGGATATGAGAATGTTTTTTTATTTTGTTGTTGTGGTAAAATGTTGTTGTAAAAGGTTGTTGTAAAATATCACCCCTCCTCCCTCCGTTTGTGGTTGTATAAAGGTCAAAGGGCGTTTCCGTAGTTAGTCCATAAAACATACATGCAGGACACGATATATCCTTTCTTTTGACAGTTATATCTTATTCTGTGTATTAGTGTAAGGCTGTGTCTTCCATTAATTGAAATACTCCATTGCACCAGTGAAAGAGATAGATTCCCTTCATTCCCATTCCCAAAACCTCCATTCCCCCTCTCGTCACTGCTGAGCCCTCGATTACCAATTACCTCCGATCCAATTGCCGCCATTAACCACGAGGCATTGAGTCGGAGAAGAAAGGCGTGTCGCACCTCGTCAGAGGGGAGGAGGGGCGCGCCCGCCCGTCGTCATCCAGGGCGGAGCCCGAGGGTCGCGCGACCAACCAGGGCCGAGGTGAGCACCCCCGATGGGCGTGTCCAAAGCGCCGGGGGCGTGATCGCTGGGGGCGCTATAAAAAGCGCAACCGGAAGTGAGTAGAGAGAGATGCACTCTGGGTTGGACTGAGTCGGTCGCAAAAGAGAGAGAAGGGTTGTTGAGGGAGAAGAGTTGGTTGAGGAGTTGGTTGCAAGGTTGTTGGTTGCGGTGAGGAGTCGGTGGTGAGGAGTGAAAGAAGCAAGGAAGAGTTGAGGGTTTGGACCAGACAAGTCCTGAGAACGTAGCGGACAGAGGCCGCAGCCGCAAGACCACCCAACCGCCAAAGGGGGCCTGAACGGCGGTTTGGAGCAGGGCCAAAGAGGAACGGCGGCTGCTGAACGCGCCGGTTGTGCTGCGGGACCCCCCCTTGGACCTCTCCCTCTCCCTCCAGCCATCCACCTTCTGCCATTCCTGGCATCCCCCGCGTGAGTCAGCGTTCTGTTTGTTCTGTCCTGGGATAAGTTAAGCCTGTAGGTAAGCTAAATTTGCACTGTGTCACCTGCGTCTTATGACTATGTGTTGTAAATAAAACTTGATTGCCCCTTTTTGCTTGTGTGTGTAAATAATAAAACCCATTACTCGTCTGTACGTCTTCTCGTTTTATTCCTTTTCCTCTTTGCATTCGTCGTTTTTGTCTTTTCCCCTCATTGAGCAGCTGCGGTGCGATCCGGCCAAAGTCTGGGTGAATCGGGTGAGTTTTTGTTAGGTCGCGGTTTTAAACCACCGCTCGGTCTATAACATCATAACCGCGATCTATAACAATATTAAGGGGGGGAAACCACAAGTTACATATTAAGGGGAAAACCCCAAGTTAAATATTAAGGGGAAAATCCCAAGTTAATATTAAGGGGGGTGGGGGAAACCACAAGTTACATATTAAGGGGAAAACCCAAAGATACATAGTAAGGGGAAAAATTCCCAAGTTACATATTAAAGGAGAAAAACCCATAAAGTTACATATTAAACGGAAAACCCCAAGTTACATATTAAGGGGAAATTCCCAAGTTAATATTAAGGGGGGGGGGGGGGGAGGAACCACAAGTTACATATTAAGGGGAAAACCCAAAGATACATAGTAAGGGGAAAAATTCCCAAGTTACATATTAAAGGAGAAAAAACACCCAAAGCTACATATTTAGGGGAAAACCCCCAAGTTACTTATTTAGGGGAAGGCCCCTGAGTTACATATTAAGGGGAAAACTTCCAGGTTACATATTAAGGGGGAAACCCCCTAGTTACATATTAAGGGGAAAACCGAAAGTTACATATTAAAGGAGGAAAAAAAACCTAAAGCTACATATTGTTGCGGTTCTACGCCGCCCTTCTTCCCCTTACCAAGGGGGGATTAATCCCCTTGTCTTTGCTGGGCTTGGCGGAACCGAGGCTTGATACGTCCCTTCCGGACAAACGTGGAGTAGGGTCTCGGGACCACTTCTCACTCGTACCTAATTCCCCGTGCTGCCACGGAAGGGAGGAAGCAAGCCTCGCACGAGCAACGTGTGGTTTGAGTACGCCGAGCGGACTGAGTACCACGTGGTCCGTGCAGTCTTAGCTTAGTGGAACCCGATTTGAGCAGTTCTATTCGTACCACACTTAGCCAATGAATAAACCACAGAAACGATCGAATGGAAGAAAGGAACAACACAGGTTTTAATTATTCCCACACGTATGTACAATGATCGGGGATGCAGAGACACAGAGCAGCCTTAGACAATCTTCTCTTATTTGCCAGACAATGGGCCCGTCTCACACTCACACAGGGAATTGCAGATGGGTAGATGGTCAGCCCACGCATCGACGTGGTCGTCCAGACGGTCCCCGTCCGGCTCTCCACGGTTCCGGCACGTCCCGCGAAGATGGTAGCAGGCGATGGCAGGAACCCGTAGCGTGTCTCCCGAACAAGGCAGATAATGAGGTGGAACGGCAAAGGGCGGGACTCTCAGCGCGGCTGGCGATTACTCAGCCGTTCTCACTCGCGCAAATTAATGCGCTGTATATCGGTTCATGCATGTCTGGCTGTGCCCGCGTGTCTGTACAGCTCTCAGACGCTGCCAACATCTCTTCCTCGATCCTCTGAGCTGGTTAGTGCGTGCGAGCACTAAGTCTTTGACGCTCTCCACTTGAGAGTCCTCTGTTCAACAGCTTTCCCGCACGAGTCCTATTGAGTGCAAGTCCATCTGCGAGAGTCCTTTAGGCAGCAGTCCTTTGTTCATCGGCTTTCCCGCGCTAGTCCTCATGCAAGTCCCTTAGGCAGCAGTCCTTTCGAGGGCTTTGCGCAGTGGGTTTTATAGCTACGCCCCCGAACTTTCTGGAACACCCTCAAACCTTCTCACAACTCCCTGTGACGCAACGCCGCCGTCACCACCTCTGAGCTCTGATCGGCGGCTCGTGCTTACCGTCAGCACTTCCGCCGCTCCGCCCTCGGCTCCACCCCAGTCCTCCTATCCTGCCTCGTGTTAACTCACCCAAAATGAACCAACGTTAGCGCAAAAGGGATTGAAGCTACGGACGTTGGATTAATCGGTGGCAGTAGGGCCTATTCTCCTGACTCTACTTCAATGCGAAACTAACAATGGAAAGGAACTAAGCTCACAAATACTAAGACATAACTATATTATCGCGAGGCTACATGTTGCTTGTGGGACTAACTATGGGGGGGGGGGGGGCAAATTTGAACCTTTATTAGACTCACTGTACAAACTCAAAACCGCAACAATATTAAGGGGAAAAAACCCAAGTTACATGTTAAGGGGAAAACTCCCAGGTTACATATTAAGAGGGAAAACCCCAAGTTACATATTAAAGGGGGGAAAACCCCAAGTTACATATTAATGGGGGAAAACCCCTTAGTTACATATGAAGGGAAAAACCCCAAGTTATATATTAAGGGGAAAACCCCCAAATTACATATGAAGGCGAAAACCCCAAGTTACATATTAAAGGGGGTGGGGGGGAGTATATATGGTGCAAGGAGAGAAGAAAACGCAGCAAACAAAAACACAAATAAATTATGGAGTGTTACATGGTGACATCAATGAATAAGAAAACGAATGGATCGAATTAAAATGGCAAATTCTTCTACACTTAATAACGAACATTATTGATGTTTTATACGTTGTAGAAAATTGACTAAAAATGCAATTTTCTCTGCAGCACAAGTCAATTGATTTTGCCTTTTTTATGCCTGATGAAAAGTTTGGAGAATTGCATTTTGATTCGTGAATTCCATTAATGTTACGAGCCACAATGACTGTTGTTTTCCTCCATAAATTTCAAGCATGTTATTCTTAAACCGA
This sequence comes from Myxine glutinosa, assembly GCF_964187855.1. Taxonomy (NCBI): domain Eukaryota; kingdom Metazoa; phylum Chordata; class Myxini; order Myxiniformes; family Myxinidae; genus Myxine; species Myxine glutinosa. The sequence continues at coordinate 2,118,599 of NC_136274.1, forward strand.
ATCTCAGAACCTCGGTGAGAAGGAAGGTACCGGTGGTGACTGTGGTGTTCAAATCACGAGCCACGTAACACCAAAATGGCTGATCTCTGATGGGAATGCTCTCTATCTTGATCTTCTTTTCACATCCTCTACTCCAATTTCCCCTCAAACTAGCACTCAAACCCTTTGTGACTGTCTCATAACTCTTGATTTTATATCATCATGATTCCACCCTCTGTCGTGACATCCCTCATCCTTCATCCTTCAGACTGGTAGGCTGAAGCCACTTCACTCTCTTCAACCCTTGACAAAATCACAAGCTCATCAAACACTTGGAACATGTCTTTCAATCCAGACAAATCTCAAACTCTTACGATCCCTCTCTGAAAGGACCGTTTGAAAAACACCCCCATCTACTTTCTTTTAACAATCCTCTTGAGGAAGTTCAGTAATTCAAACTATTAGGTCTCACCATCAGCCATGATCTTTCTTAGGTAAACCACATTTCCAACCTGGCTTCCAAAAAGCCAGCCACCGACTCGGCATCCTCGGTCATACAAAGTCCTTACTTGACAAACCTGAACTGCAATCCACCTCCGAGGCCTTCATCTGCAGCTTTATGGAGTACTGCTCTCCCCTCTAGGCTGGCTCCCCTGGCTCACATCTTGCTCAGCTTGACGCCATGAAAAACCAAAGCCTTCAAGAACACTGGAATCTCCTGCGATGAATCTGAGTCTATGGGATTATCACTTCACCATTACTGACAGGTTGGTGGTCTCCCTGTCTTCCACTGCCTCCTTTCTTGTCTTGCACCCTCTGCTTCTTCCGTGCTTTGTACAACACAAGGTTTCTGCATGACTCACGTGGTCCTCCATCAACCTCTTTCTGATGAAACTACTTAAATCCAGGATCACTGCTCACCTCCACTCATTCGTTCCTCCTTTACCCCACCTGTGGAATCAACATCCACATCCTCTTCAATCTCATTCTTGCCTCCATGTCTTCAAGACGCTGTTAACCGTGATCTCGTATCATCCTCATTTCTAAACTATGATCTTTTCTCCCCTTGTTAACTCCGTCCCAATGTCTCTTCCTTACACTTTTCCAGTTTTCCCTCCTTGGAGTTTCCTTCTGTATCCATTTTATCCACCCCATGCAACCTATGTGTCCAACTTGTCCACGCTATTCATGCGTGTTTTGTGTCCTGTTTTTGGCTGTTACATCTTGATCCGTTCACTGTACTTGCTCTTCCTAGAACCTCAACTATGCATACGAGAAGCAAAAATCACCTGCGAGCCCCAAAACTCTTCCCTCATACAACCTACCTCATTACACATCATTTAAGACAAAGACTGTCATGAACTTTTGTGTCCACAATGCAGTAAATTTGATAAATAGTTACCAAGGTGAAATCTCTCATTGTTAATAATACCAACGCAGTTTTATTGTCATGTGGATGGAGGGTGGGGATGGAAGAGGGGAGAGGATGTGAGGGCATCCACATCTAGATTGTGGTAGGTGCAGAATAGTCCATGTGAGTAGGTTAGATTGCCATCTAACAGAGACTGTCAGAGTAAGTCGTTGACTTACACATGACGCTGGAGAGGCAGCATATCAAAGGAAGGCAAAAAGCGCCCCTTCCTACAGATGAGATTGTTTCTCTGTGTGCAACTTTAACATTGGGACTGAAAGGGGACGTTTCTCGGCTTCCACTGGACGAAATCGGCTGCAAATTTCAGAAGTAAATACGTTGTGCATCGAGGTAATATGTTCCAAATTTCAGCAATGTCTGTTTCCACATTTTTGAGTTTTATGCAGAAAACCCTCGAATTCAAGTTTGTGCCCATCAGTCCGTCCATCTGTCCATCCGTCCGACAAAAATGTGTTGGCGCTCAAATCTCAAAGGCCATACATTTAAACAAGCTGAAACTTCGAATAAGTACAGATATATTGAAAGTACACCACCCCCATGCCAAATAAATAAATATCCTCCAGCACGGCATTGCCGGGACGTCTTCGGTACCCAGCGATACTGCCACGCAGCTCATAGCGATTGTATTGGATGGGAGAGGTGTGCAATAATTGATTGATTAATTGCATAATTAAAATCAATAAATAATATTCATAAAATATATTCTTAATCAATTGGCTAATAGCATACGTAAACCACCAGTGCTTCATCCGAAGATGTAACTTTTTGAAAATCAATCAAGACATTAATCGGAAAAATGAAATAATGAATTGCTTAATCAATAAATTAATTAATCGATTAATCAATAAATAAATAAATATCCTTTATAGCCACATCACTTGGTCACTGCCATGTCCAAATAACAGATTCCTAGCTCAAAAGGTGCCTGAGATATTGCCAAGATGAGAGAGAAAATAAATAAATGATAAAAAATGAAAATAAATAAATAATAACCATAAGAAAATTAAATAATTAATCAATTGGGTAATAGAATACCCAAACCACCAACGTTTCATCCGAATCTAACTTATAAAAACATTAATTAATGAAGTCATTAATTGAATTTTAAAATAATTAATCGATGAATTGATTCATCAATAAATCCAAAATAGCCTTTATAGCCAAATCACTTGGTCATTGTTGTGTCCAAATATCAGCTTCCGAGCTCTAAATGTGCCTGATATAATGCCCAGAAGAGAAGGAAATAAATAAGTACTTAATTAATCGATAATAATTAACTCATCAATTAATTGATTAATCAAAAAACAAACCCCCCAAAAAATAATGTTTTTGCCAAAGCACTTCCTCACTATTGTGTCAAAATTTCAGCTTCCTAGCTTAAAGGATGGCTGAGATATCACCCGGACAAACAAACAAACAAGAAAACAAACAAGAAAATAAGAAACCGTCGTAAAAACAGAGTACTCCCTTTCAGCGTGCATCATTGCCGACCCCCTTCGGTGCCCGGCAATGACGTCATGCAGCGCCTGGAGATGGCATAGGAAAGGAGCGGTGTACAATATACATCGGCCAAAACATCGAATTAATGGCTTTCAAAACAAATTCCACCGAAGTGCCACAGTTTTTGCTTTAAAATTAAATATATATAAATACATACAGAATATAAATACATACAGAATATAAATAAATATATTTATTTATTTTATACATACAGACATACATACAGACATACAGACATATATACAGTCGAAGTCAAAAATATTGGCACCTTTGCACTTTTTTCAAAGAACTCAAAATTTTCTCCAAAAATAAGTTGAAATTGACAAAAGTATTTTGTCTCCACAATTCTTTATTTCACTGTTAATATTACAGAAACTTTGTTTTTGATTCAGAACTTAATATATCCTTTTAAATCAGAAAATAAAAAGAAATGTCATTGACAAAATTATTGACACCCTCGACGTAATCATATTTAGTAGGACAAAATAACTGCAGTCAAGTGCTTCCAAAAGCCATGAATGAGCTTCCGACACCTCTCTACTGGTGGTTTATCCCACTCTTCTTGTGCAAACTGCTCCAGTTCTCCCAGATTTGAAGGGTGCCTTCTCCTAACTGCTGTTTTCAGATCTCCCCACAGGTGTTCAATGAGATTTAGATCTGGACTCATTGCTGGTCACTTCAGAACAGTCCAGCATCTTGTCTTGAACCATTCCTGAGTGATTTTTGAAGTGTTTGGGGTCATTTTCCTGCTGCAAGACCCATGATCTTGGACGGAGACCCAGCTTTCTGACACTGGGTTGAACATTGCGCTCCAAAATTCCTTGGTAATCTCCTGATTTCATGATGCCATGCACACATTCAAGGTACCCAGTGCCAGAGACAGCATATCAACCCAAAAACATCACTGAACCTCCTCCATGTTTGAATGTAGGGAAGGTGTTCTTTTCTTTGAAGGCTTCATTTTGTTTTCTGTGAACATAGAGATGATGTGCTTTACCAAAAGCTTTAATTTGGTCTCATCTGTCCACAGGACATTCTCCCAGAAGGATTTTGGCTTGTTCAGGTGTGTTTTGGAAAACTCCAGTCAGGCTTTCTTATGTCTCTTTCTCAGCAGTGGGCTCCTCCTAGGTCTCCTACCATAGAACCCCCTTTCATTGAGCTGGCGACGGATGGTGTGAGTTGAAACTGTCGTACCTTGTGTCTGAAGGTCAGCTTGAATCTGTTTGGCAGTTGATCGAGGTGCTTTCTCCACCATTCTAACAATCCTTCGCTGCAATCTTTGATCAAGTTTTCTCTTGCGGCCACATCCAGGGAGGTTGGCTACAGTGCCATGGGCCTTAAACTTTCTGATAACATTGCGTATGGTAGACACAGGAACATCAAGGTCTCTGGAGATGGACTTGTAGCCTTGAGATTGTCCGTGCTTCGCTACAATCTTGTGTCTTGTGTCTGACCTCCTCAGACAATTCTCTGGTTTTCTTTCTTTTCTCCATGTACATAGTGACATGTACACATGTGCGGTACACACAGTGACACAAAACAGCAGAATGACTCCTTTTCTCTATTCAAACTGGTTGACTGAGTGATTTTTATATTGCAGGCACCTGCAACTCACCACAGGTGAGTTCAATTCCAAAGTAAAGGAGAATCACCTGCTTGAAATCTAATTATTTCTAACGACTTCTAAAAGGTGCCAATACTATTGTCCGTTCCGGGCTATTTTCGGATTTCTGTGTGGAATAAGCTAGGCTTTAGTAGTTTTTTCAGCTTTTTTTGTTTTGTTCCACTGCAAAACAAAGAAAAACATATGTGGATACCAAAATATTTTTTAATTTCAACAACTTTCTGGAAGAAATGGTGACAGACACATGAAAGCCCGCATGGAGTTTGAAAAAAAGCACCTAAAGGACTCTCAGACTGTGAGAAACAAGGTTATGTGGGCTTTCATGTGTCTTTCACGGAGGAGAGGTTTCCGTCTGGCCACTCTGCCATAAAGCCCAGATCGGTGGAGTGTTGCAGTGATGGTTGTCCTTCTGGAAGTTTCTCCCATCTCCACACAGGATCTCTGGAGCTCAGCCAGAGTGACCATCGGGTTCTTGGTCACCTCTATTACCAAGGCCCTTCTCTTCCGATTGCTCAGTTTGGCCGGGCAGCCAGCTCTAGGAAGAGTCCTGGTTGTTCCAAACTTCTTCCATTTAAGAATTATGGAGGCCCCTGTGCTCTTGGGAACCTTCAATGCAGCAGAAATTTGTTCCCCAAATCTGTGCCTCGACATAATCCTGTCTCTGAGCTCTGCAGGCAGTTCCTTCGACCTCATGGCTTGGTTTTTGCTCTGATATGCATTGTCCGTTGTGAGACCTTACATAGACAGGTGTGTGCCTTTTCAAATCATGTCCAATCAATTGAATTTACCACAGGTGGAATCCAATCAAGGTGGAGAAACATCTCAAAAATGATCAAGAGAAATGGGAGGCACCTGAGCTGAATTTCAAGTGCCATAGCAAAGGGTCTGAATACTTATGTCAATATGATATTTCAGTTTTTTATTTTTAATAAATTTGCAAAACTGTCTAAAATCCTGTTTTCTCTTTGTCATTATGGCGTATTGAGTGTAGATTGATGAGGGAAACATGAATTTAAACGATTTCAGCATAAGGCTGCAACATAACAAAATGTGAAAAAGGTGAAGGGGTCTGAATACTTTCTGAATGAATGAATGAATGAATGAATGATCGTTTTAAGGCCATTTTCCCCGCCAGAGCAGGGGTTAGCCTTGCGGGCCCCATGACAATCATGGTTCCCTGTTTTGAGGCAATGTTTTTATGGCCGGATGCCCTTCCTGACGCCTTTCTGAATGCACTGTATATATACATATTTACACTGAACATATCTAAATACACATATATACACACTTTATACCTATTTAAAATATTATTACAAAAAAATGTAACGTGCTGGCCCTGTGGCCTAATGTATAAGGTGCTAATTTGATTCATACTCCTGCATGAAGAAGTAAATATATTTTATTTGCCAGATGTAGGGCACCCCTTTCTATGAACTTTTCTTGAGCATTACTTGGTTCCTCCAAAGAACACAAGGGTTCCTCCAAAGTTCCTCCAGCACCCACACGAGATTTTTTTGAATGCCCCATATTTTCTATACTTTGCCACATGGGACATACCATATAAAAGGGCCTTTTCTATGCCCCTGGCATTTTCCCCCAAATAATGTAATTTATCGACAGGCTAGTCAGGGTAATATTGTATGTGTAAACACCTCTTGTTTGAGCGTGGGACCAAGTGAGGACTTCTCATCACAAAAAGGCCCACACATCACACACTCCAAAAAGGGCAGACTTGTCTCATCTTTCAGTCCTTTCTTTTTGGCTCACTTCAACGCTGGTTCTGTTTTGTTGTTGCTCAAGGAGGACGGCTCTCGTAAATGGGACCCTGTTCCCGAGTTACACCATTACTCTACACTTCACGCATTGCCAAAGGAAAGTTCCAGCCTGGAATTTTAATATTTGTACAAGTGTGATCTTTGGCACTTAGTGTGGGTAAGGTTTTATTTATTTTTCATCCTTGTACATAAGTTTGCGTGTTCCATTCTCCGTCTTTGTGTCTGTTCATTCGAATGGGTTAGTTCTGAACTGTTCATCCCATCCACCTTCCACATTCTTCCTCCATATTCTTTATAAACATACCTTTGTAGGAGTTGTGGACAACGAGAGGGTGGAACACTTCTTCACTTGTTCAAGGCTCCTTTATTTCAACAGAACGAAAACCCGACCGGAACTCATGCATCTTTTATTACTCAAATCACTTCCGCCCCAACCTCTTAAGGGGGCGTGGCTCCAACAACTGAGCGCACGCCATGCCCTTACCATCAATAGACCCACTGGTGCCGTGCCTGTGGATTATGCCTCACTGGGGTAACCCCCACATGCGCCCCCACCCCCAGAATTCACTCGCACGGGCAATGTCAGTTTTCGGGGGGCCTTAACCAGCCGGCCGAAACAACCCCTGATGACCCGAGCAGGAACTGTTAACGGCTTGGCAGTAGGCGGGCCAACCGGGGACTTACCCGATGGGGGACGGCCCCGCCGTGGGGTTGAGCCAACAGAGGGGGCTGGTCTAGGTCCAAGTGAGCCGGCTTGAGGCGGTCCACTGAAAGGTGGTCCAGTTTGCCACCAATGTCGACCACGAAGGATTTGTCCCCAGCCTCCAGAAGGTAGAAAGGCCCGTTGTAAGGCGGCCGAAGCGGCCCCCGGTGTGCATCATGGCGAACAAAAGACGTACTCCGCTGTACGTAGATCTGGCGGGACGTGGGCCTGAGGCAAACCATGTTGAGATATGGGCACTGGTGCAAACATCTTGGCATTCTCCCAGAGAACTGTGCGCTGACGGGCAGCGGACCAGGAGCTTGTGGCGTCAGGCATGAACTCCCCGGGAACCCGCTGCGGCTGGCCATAGACGAGCTCAGCGGATGAGGACTGGCGGTCTTCCTTAGGGGCTGTCCTGAGGCCCACATGACCCACGGGAGTCTGTCGGCCCAACTGTCATCCCGGAGGCTGGCCCTGAGAGCAGCTTTCATAGAGCAATGGAACCTCTCACACAATCCATTAGCCTGGGGATGATATGCAGTGGTGCGATGGAACTTTACACCCAACCGCTGGGCAACAGCACCCCTGAGCTCTGAAGTGAACTGGGGCCCCCTGTCTGAAGAGATGTCGGAGGGGGCGCCAAAACGGGCAACCCAAGTGCCAATGAACGCCCGGGCCACATCGGCGGATGTCATAGAAGCGGGACGGCATCTGGCCACCTGGTGGTCCGATCGACCATCGAGAGGAGGTGGATGAATCCCCACGAGGGGGGGGGGGAGGGGCCCTACCAGGTCCACGTTAACATGGTCAAACCGTCGCTCGGGCACTGCGAATGGCGCCAATGGGACCTGGGTATGGCGATGCACCTTCGAGCATTGGCACTTGATGCAGGTGTTGTCCCAGTCGCGCACATCCTTCCTGCGCCCGTGCCAAACGAACTTCGCCACCACCAACTTTTGCGACGCCTTCCTGCCCGGGTGAGAAAGACCGTGGATGGCATCGAACACCAGCCATTTCCAGCTGGTGGGTACGACGGGGCGAGGCTGTCCCAAAGATACATCGCACAGTAGCGTGGTGCCCGTATCCTTGAATGGCACATCAGACAGTCGAAGCCCCATGACCGCCGCCCTGCAGGCCTGGACATCCGGGTCGGAGATCTGATCGGCCGCCATGTGGGCGTAGTCAATGCCAAGGTGAACCGCGCCAGCTATGGACCGGGAGAGACAATCAACGACCGTATTGTCCTTCCCAGCAACATGTTGGATGTCCGTCGTGAACTCAGAAACGAAGGAGAGCTGGCATTGTTGACGGGCAGACCACGGCTCCGAGACCTTGGCCATGGCAAAAGCCAGTGACTTGTGGTCCACAAACGCCGTGAACGGGCGGGCTTCCAACAGGTAACGGAAGTGTCGGACAGCTAGGTAGAGACCTAGGAGCTCACGATTGAAGGTACTGTACTTTCGTTCATTAGGGCAGAGCTGCCGGCTAAAAAAAGCAAGTGGCTGCCAGGCCCCGTTGACCCACTGCTCATGCACGGTGCCTACCGCGTAGTTCGAAGCGTCCGTGGTGAGAGCAATCGGTGCGTCGGGCGACGGATGCGCCAGCATGGTTGTGCTGGCGAGGGCCAGTTTAGCATCCGTGAAAGCCTTGGCCATCTCCTCGGTCCAGTCAATGGCGCATTTGGTAGGCTTGCCCTTGAGGGCCTCATAAAGGGGCCACACCAGCTGGGCCACCTGGGGCACAAAACGATGGTAAAAGTTCACCATGCCAAAAAACTCCTGCAGGGCCTTGACGGTGAGGGGGCACGGAAAACCCTTCATGGCCTCCACTTTAGACGGCAGTGGGACGGCCCCCTTCCTCATGATGTGGTGGCCGAGAAAGTCAATTGAGGCCACACCGAACAAGCACTTGGCCGGGTTAATGATCAGGCCATGCTGACAGGCGTTCAAAGAGCACTCAGAGGTGAAGCATGTGCTCCGTCCTGGAAGCGCTGGTGATGAGGATATCGTCCAGGTAGACAAATAGAAATGGCAAATCCCACAACACGCTGTCCATCCGGCGCTGGCAAGCCTGGGCTGTGCTCTTGAGCCCAAAAGGCATGCGGAGGAATTCGAAAAGCCCGAACGGTGTAATCACCGTGGTCTTAGGAACGTCCTCCGGCTGGACGGGGACCTGGTACTAACCAGGAACGAGGTCCACCTTAGAAAAAAAAACTTCACTGGCCAAGCGGACAGAAAAATCCTGGATGTGCGTGATTGGGTAGCGGTCAGGGGTAGTGGCGTCGTTAAGGCAGCGATAATCTCTGCACGGGCGCCAACCGCCACCCGGCTTCGGCGCAAAAGGAAGAGGCGAGGCCCACAGGCTGTCGGACTGTCACACGATGCCAACGGTAGAACGCTCACCTGGGCCCCTGTTTCGCAAAGGAAACGACGTCCGGAATCGGTGTCCGAAATGAACAACAAACTGCCCGAACGGCCGACGCTCATGGCAGTTAACGAGCACCGGCCACCCCGTTTCCCAACTCGCTGAAGCTGCAGGGTGGCTGGCATGCCTTGGCCTTGGGCCCAAACCTTGCGTGGTAAAAGCACAAGCCTGGGGCCTTCCGCAGCTGGGCCGGTGTCCGCCAGTGGCGTAGGCTCGACGGGGCCGGGGTCCCATGCGGCGGCACTACAATAAAGAATACTCTTTGTACCCTTGCTTACTTATTTTGCCATCTCTAAACAGCTTGTAATAGAAGAGAGGGTGCAACACGGGAGAAGGAAGTTTAAACATTTTAAAACAAAACCGTGAACACTGTCTGGGTTTTCAATGAAATATGGGCATGGAGACTGAGGTGGACGATTAATTGCAGAACAGGTTCAGAAGTAGGAACAGAAGAAAAGGAGATTAACAAGCCAGGTGGACAGAGAACGAAGGAACGTGGAAGGTGTGCATAAGTACTTTAAACTCGGTTGCAGAGAAAATGATTTTTTACTTAATCTTTCAACATACTCTTCCATAAACGAACCCAATTTCTACCACTAACTTAATCTATCAACATACTCTTCCATAAATGAACCCAATTTCTACCACTAACCTAATCCATCAACATACTCTTCCATAAACGAACCCAATTTCTACGACTAACTTAATCCATCAACATGCTCTTCCATAAACGAACCCAATTTCTACCACTAACTTAATCCTTCAACATACTCTTCCATAAACTAACCCAATTTCTACCACTAACTTAATCCATCAACATACTCTTCCATAAACGAACCAAATTTCTACCACTAACTTAATCCATCAACATACTTTTCCATAAACGAACCCAATTTCTACCACTAACTTAATCCATCAACATACTCTTCCATAAACGAACCCAATTTCGACCACTAACTTCATCCATCAACATACTCTTCCATAAACAAACCCAATTTCTACCACTAACTCAATCTATCAACATACTCTTCCATAAACGAACCCAATTTCTACCACTAACTTAATCCATCAACATACTCTTCCATAAACGAACCCAATTTCTACCACTAACTTAATCCATCAACATACTCTTCCATAAACGAACCCAATTTCTACCACTAACTTAATCCATCAACATACTCTTCCATAAACGAACCCAATTTCGACCACTAACTTCATCCATCAACATACTCTTCCATAAACGAACCCAATTTCTACCACTAACCTAATCCATCAACATTCTCTTCCATAAAAGACCCCAATTTCGACCACTAACTTAATCCATCAACATCCTCTTCCATAAACGACCCCAATTGCTACCACTAACTTAATCCATCAACATACTCTTCCATAAACGAACCAAAATTCTACCACTAACTTAATCTATCAACATACTCTTCCATAAACTAACCCAATTTCTACCACTAACTCAATCCATCAACATACTCTTCCATAAACTAACCCAATTTCTACCACTAACTTAATCCTTCAACATACCCTTCCATAAACTAACCCAATTTCTACCACTAACTTAATGCATCAACATACTCTTCCATAAACTAACCCAATTTATACCACTAACCGAATCCATCAACATACTCTTCCATAAACTAACCCAATTTCTACCACTAACTTAATCCATCAACATACTCTTCCATAAACGAACGCAATTTCTACCACTAACCTAATCTATCAACATACTCTTCCATAAACTAACCCAATTTCTACCACTAACTTAATCCATCAACATACTCTACCATAAACTCACCCAATTTCTACCACTAACCTAATCCATCAACATACTCTTCCATAAACTAACCCAATTTCTACCAATAACCTAATCCATCAACATTCTCTTCCATAAACGAACCCAATTGCTACCACTAACTTAATCCATCAACATACTCTACCATAAACTCACCCAATTTCTACCACTAACCTAATCCATCAACATACTCTTCCATAAACTAACCCAATTTCTACCAATAACCTAATCCATCAACATACTCTTCCATAAACTAACCCAATTTCTACCACTAACTTAATCCATCAACATACTCTTCCATAAACGAACCCAATTTCTACCACAAAGTTAATCCATCAACATACTCTTCCATAAACTAACCCATTTTCTACCACTAACTTAATCCTTCAACATACTCTTCCATAAACGAACCCAATTTCTACCACTAACTTAATCCATCAACATACTCTTCCATAAACGAACCCAATTTCTACCACTAGCTTAATCCATCAACATACGCTTCCATAAACGAACCCAATTTCTACCACTAGCTTAATCCATCAACATACTCTTCCATAAACGAACCCAATTTCTACCACTAACTTAATCCATCAACATACTCTTCCATAAACGAACCCAATTTCTACCACTAACTTAATCCATCAACATACTCTTCCATAAGCGAACCCAATTTCTAGCACTAACTTAATCCATCAACATACTCTTCCATAAACTAACCCAATTTCTACCACTAACTTAATCCATCAACATACTCTTCCATAAACTAACCCAATTTCTACCACTAAGTTAATCCATCAACATACTCTTCCATAAACTAACCCAATTTCTACCACTAACTTAATCCATCAACATACTCTTCCATAAACTAACCCAATTCCGACCACTAACTCAATCTATCAACATACTCTTCCATAAACTAACCCAATTCTGACCACTAACTCAATCTATCAGCATACTCTTCCATAAACTAACCCAATTCTGACCACTAAATCAATCTATCAACATACTCTTCCATAAACTAACCCAATTCCGACCACTAACTCAATCTATCAACATACTCTTCCATAAACTAACCCAATTCTGACCACTAAATCAATCTATCAACATACTCTTCCATAAACTAACCCAATTCTGACCACTAAATCAATCTATCAACATACTCTTCCATAAACTAACCCAATTCCGACCACTAACTCAATCTATCAACATACTCTTCCACAAACTAACCCAATTCCGACCACTAACTCAATCTATCATCATACTCTTCCACAAACTAACCCAATTCTGACCACTAACTCAATCTATCAACATACACTTCCATAATCTAACCCAATTCCGACCACTAACTCAATCTATCAACATACTCTTCCACAAACGAACCCAATTCCGACCACTAACTCAATCGATCAACATACTCTTCCACAAACTAACCCAATTCTGACCACTAACTCAATCTATCAACATAGTCTTCCATAAACGAACCCAATTCCGACTGTAATGAAATTGTGTCTAAGTTGAACCCAGGTGCTATGCTGTCTCCGACCACTGAGGGGCTTCCATAAGAACTAGGACGGACATCGCTCCGATTCATTCCTGTGACATTTATTCTGTGTGGTAGTGCATACTCGAATGGTGCGTATTGCTAGATGTTCCAGGCTTGCTGGTACCAATTGCCAATTCAATATTTCTTCTATGATTACGGTATACTGATATTATGCTTGTTGATTTCTTACAGGTGTTGCTAGAGATCGATTCTGAATTAAACCTACTATTGAGACAATGTTGTAGTTCTGATTTTTACAACAATTAATTCAGAATCCTCTCTTCATCTTGAACGAGAACAACATGGCTCATAAGCTGATACAAGTTCCAATCTTTGGCGCGGACCTCCAAGCGCCGGACACGTCTGCACAACTGCTACACTAGCTGAAGCTACTGACCAGTCACCTGGACGTGCAGGACGGACTCACCGATGTCACGAAGCTGGCGGTGCTGCACTCCAAAGTGAATCATACTGTGTACACGTCCATTTCTCAGTGCAAGAAATGAAACGTATTTACATCAAAACTCGGGGTGTGGTCTACACCCGATATCTGCTCGCGACTCGTCGACAAGAACCCATGGAGACCATCAAGCAGTTCGCTCAAGACCCCCGCCGGTTACTGAAGAACTGTACTACCGAGACACGCACCCATGCACAAGTTTGCGATGATCTTGTGCGGGATTCTTTTGTTTCTGGGATTCGGTCACTAGTCATCAGACAGAGATTACTTGAAGAAGAAGATTTGACACTAGAAAAAGCTCTTCGGCTATCTCTCCTGTACAACGAAGCGCCGGAACAAGCCGACGTGTATGATCGTCCATACGTCACTGCAGGATTAACCCAACCGACACGACCGGAGAGCTACCGCCGAGCAAGCGGATGCTGCATCTTCGCCGGAATCGGAGACACCCGATGCACTCGAGGACCCTGACTCGAGTTTGACAGCCGCCGTTGCTGCTGGACCCAAGGCAGGAAGTAACGCTAAGTGCTATTTCTGCGGGAACCGGAACCATCTCAGGTCAGTTTGTCTGGCTAAGGAGGCGATGTGTCATTTGTGTTCAAAGAAAGGTCACATTGCAAAAGTTTGTCGTTCGTCTTGGGGCCGGCGAACCCGCTCAATGCTGAATGTGCTTCTCTCTCCGCCCGAGAAACAATCGGCGCCTCACGCGGCCTTGATTGGAATCGCCCCTCTCCGTGGGCCCCGAGCTGAGCGCTCGACCTTGATGAGGCTTACAGCGCCGACTAAACAAATGGCGCAATCACGACGGTACGCGGCTCGACCGCCCTTGACAGGAATTCTTTCGACGCCCAGCCCACTTCCGGGTTTGGCTTCTCGATCGGCGTACGCTGGCGTCGAATCTCCGTGCGTGGCACGAGCACCCTCTAGCGGGGGCACGATTGACTTTGACTACACGAAAGAAGGAATCTCCGCACGTGGCTCAAGCGCCCTCTACCGACGGCTCGACCGGTCCACAATCGACTTCAACTGCACGGAAGACATTAGCTGGCATCAGATCCACACGCGATGCTCGAGCACCACCTCTCGATGACTCGACTTCTGCAGGGCCACCTGGCCTGTTCAGCGCTGTCATTCCACTCATGATTGAAGAAAAATTTGTGAATGCCTTAATTGACACTGACTCCACTGATAGTTATGTCGATTTATGACTTGTTCAGAAGCATGGCTGGCCGATTCTTGGGACAAAATGCAGAATCGTCATGGCTTCTCAAGGGCTATGGCTCAGCACTCGGGGGGAATGTCGACTAAAGTTTGTGATTAAGGGTCGAATGTTTCCAGATGTGCATTTAATGGTCTTACCAGCATTATGTGCAGAAGTTTTGCTAGGACACGATTTTCTCCGGCGACATGGGCGTTTGGAAATGGAATTTGGTGGTGCTGATACTCTTGCTGTGTGTGCTCTTGCAGGGATGGAAATTGAGCCACTGTCGCTGTTTCCCAATATGACTACTGACTGTACACCGGTTGCTGTTAAATCGCGACTCTACTCACAGGCTGATACGCAATTCATTGCTGAAGAGACTGCGCAGCTATTAAAGGAAGGTATTATAGAACCTAGTCGGTCGCCTTGGCGGGCCCAAGTTTTGGTGGTTCAAACTGAATCGCACCGCAAATGCATGGTAATCGACTATTCGCAGACGATTAATCAGTTTACCCATTTGGACGCCTACCCACTCCCGGGAATGGATTCTCTGGTACGACAGGTGGCACAGTACTCAGTATATAGCACTCTCGATCTACGTAGCGCGTATCATCAGATTCCCATCTCCAAGGCAGATCACATCTACACTGGGTTTGAATCCGGACAGAGGTTGTACCAGTTCACCCGGCTGCCTTCCAGGGTCACGAATGGGGTTCTTGCTTCCAAAGGTCCATGGATGACCTCATTGCTAAGGATAATTTAACCAATGTCTTTGTTTATCTGGATAATCTCACGGTTTGTGGGTACGACAAAGAACATCATGATGCTAATCTGAAGCGCTTCCTCGAGGTTGCGCACAAGTATCGACTGACTATGAACGAGGCTAAATGTCCCTATTCTGCTCGAACGATAGATCTCCTGGGGTACACCATGACCCACGGCTCTATTGCTCTGGATAAGGAGCGTCTGCGACCCTTGCTCGACATGGCCCCGCCCCACGATCGTGCTTCTTTGAAGCTGTTTGCTCATTATTCTAAGTGGGTTCAAAATTTTTCCGAGAAGCTTTGTCCCCTTGTGGATTGCAATGTGTTCCCCATGAGTCACGCTGCTAAGGCCGCTTTCCATGGCCTGAAGTCCGACATAGCTGGTGCTGCTGTGTCGACGATTGACGAAAACAAGCCCTTTGTTTTGGAAAGCGATGCATCGGACCACGCGATAGCTGCTACACTCTCTCAAGCGGGGCGACCTGTGGCCTTCTTTTCAAGGACTCTCTGCTCCGCGGAGCGAAGACACTCGCCTGTCGAAAATGAGGTGTATGCCATCATCGAGTCGATCAGGCGTTGCCGTCCATATTTGCTCGGTCGATGTTTTCAGATCATCATGGATCAACAGAGTGTTGCCTTTATGTACAACACGCAACATACTCAACGCATTAAGAATGAGAAAATCCCTCGCTGGCGGATTGAGCTCACCGATTTCTGTTACAAAATCAAATATCGCCCGGGGAGGGATAACCTCGTTGCCGATGCTTTATCACGGCCGGCGGTCTGTGCGAGTCTCACCTCCTTTGAGGATCTGCGCATCCTTCATGACACTTTGTGCTATCCCGGGCATGACGCGTTTAGCCATTGAGGATATTCGTTGGCTCTGTTGCACTTGTTCCGTTTGCGCTGAACTCATACCTCACTTCTACAACCCTCCGATGGGTACGCTGGTCCAGGCCACTTGGCCGTGGGAGAGATTGGCCTTGGACTTCAAAGGACCCCTGCCGGCTTCACTGGCTTCGAGTAGTTCTCGTTATCTACTCACGATCGTTGATGAGTTCTCCAGATTCCCTTTTGCTTTCCCGTGTGGTGATATGTCTGCTGCAATGGTTATCTGGTGTCTGCAGAACTTGTTTTCTATGTTTGGGAATCCAGCCTATGTGCACACCGATCGAGGTGCGGTGTTCTTGTCCCAGGATGTGAGAAACGTCTTGCTCCGGCATAATATCACTTCTAGCTATAAAACTCCGTACAGGCCACAGGCGAACGGACAGGTGGAACGATTTAATGGCATCATATGGAGAGCCGTTACTCTGAGCCTCAAGTGCCGCGGACTAGGACAGGACCGATGGGCTTGGTCGCTCCCCGGGGCGTTAAGTTCGATCAGGACATTATTGTGCACCGCTACTAATCAAACTCCCCACGACCGTATGTTTCGTTACTCGCGTCGTTCGGGCGGTACCCGTCCTCTGCCGGTCTGGCTTGCTGAGCCCGGAACGGCCTTCCTCAAACGCGCAGTTCGCTCAAGAAAATATGACCCGCTCGTTGACAAGGTGCGTAGTCTCCAAACCAATCCCGAGCACGATCGTGTACTGTTGCCCAACGGACGGGAGTCTACAGTCTCGGTGTGCCATCTTGCCCCATGCGGGGATATTGACGAGCCAGCTTACGGAACAGTTGATCCGACAATGGAGAATCTACCGGCTTCTCCATCGCCACACGCACCCGATCCGGATGGCTTTGTGGGGCCACCGCCTTCACCCGATTTAGGCAGACATTGCGATGCGGGGGATTCCGGCCTCGGGGATGTGGTATCCAGTGTCTATAGGACACGCGCCGGGAGAGAAATTCGCCGCCCTGACCGCTATGGTTGGACTGACTGACATGGACCGTTGCTAACTGATTACTCTGCTACTATGCTTTGCTAGCTTGATTTCAGCACCAGCGGTGGTGTAGTTTTAACGGAGGGGAAAATGTAATGAAATTGTGTCTAAGTTGAACCCAGGTGCTATGCTGTCTCCGACCACTGAGGGGCTTCCATAAGAACTCGGACGGACATCGCTCCGATTCATTCCTGTGACATTTATCTGTGTGGTAGTGCATACTCGAATGGTGCGTATTGCTAGATGTTCCAGGCTTGCTTGTACCAATTGCCAATTCATTATTACTTCTATGATTACGGTATACTGATATTATGCTTGTTGATTTCTTACAGGTGTTGCTAGAGATCGATTCTGAATTAAACCTACAATTGGGACAATGTTGTAGATCTGATTTTTACAACACCGACCACTAACTTAATCCATCAACATACTCTTCCATAAACTAACCCAATTTCTACCACTAACTTAATCCATCAACATACTCTTCCATAAACTAACCCAAATTCTACCACTAACTTAATCCATCAACATACTCTTCCATAAACTAACCCAATTCTGACCACTAACTCAATCTATCAACATACTCTTCCATAAACTAACCCAATTCCGACCACTAACTTAATCCATCAACATACTCTTCCATAAACGAACCCAATTTCTACCACTAACTTAATCCATCAACATACTCTTCCATAAACTAACCCAATTTCTACCACTAACTTAATCCATCAACATTTATTTAAACTAAACCTGACACTCACATCCTTTCAATAGTTACCTTAAACTTATTTCCTCTATTTGCCTGGGATTTGAAAAGAGGTACCTGCAAACAATAATAAGTTATTTTCAAGAGATACACATGGGATCTTTAACCTGTAAAACATAAATGCAAATGAGAGAGCCGGCTCTACATTCCCTTCTCAAAGGATGGCATGGTCCAAGATTCAGTGCCCGGTCAGCAATACACCAGGACACCAATTGGAATCGGATTTCACTCCACAGGGCAATGAACACAGGACAATACAACAACTAGAGATGAGCACAGCAGCAACAAGGGCGCACAGTAGTAACAAGGGCGCACAGCTGCAACAAGGGCGCGCAGCAGCAACAAGGGCGCACAGTAGCAACAAGGGCACACAGTAGCAACAAGGGCACACAGTAGCAACAAGGGCACACAGTAGCAACAAGGGCGCACAGTACCAACAAGGGCGCACAGTACCAACAAGGGCGCACAGTAGCAACAAGGTCGCACAGCTACAACAAGGGCGCACAGCAGCAACAAGGGCACACAGCTGCAACATTGGCGCACAGCAGCAAGAAGGGCGCACAGCTGCAACAAGGGCACACAGTAACAACAAGGGCGCACAGCTACAACAAGGGCGCACAGAAGCAACAAGGGAACACAGCTGCAACATTGGCGCACAGCAGCAAGAAGGGCGCACAGCTGCAACAAAGGCGCACAACAGAAACAAGGGTGCACAGCTGCAACAAGGGTGCACAGCTGCAAGAAGGGTACAACGCTGCAACAAGGGCGCACAGCTGCAACAAGGGCGCACAGCTGCGACAAGGGTGCACAGCTGAAACAAAGGCATACAGCTGCAACAAGGTGCACAGCTGCAACAAGGGCACACAGCTGCAACAAGGGTGTACAGCTGCAACAAGGGTGCACAGCTGCAACAAGGGCACAACGCTGCAACAAGGGCACACAGCTGCAACAATGGCACACAGCTGCAACAATGGCACACAGCTGCAACAAGGGCGCACAGCTGCAACAAGGGTGCACAGCAGCAACAAGGGCACACAGCTGCAACAAGGGTGCACACCTGCAACAAGGGTGCACAGCTGAAACAAAGGCGCATAGCTGCAACAAGGGCGCACAGCTGCAACAAGGGCGCACAGCTGCAACAAGGGCGCACAGCTGCAACAAGGGTGCACAGCTGCAACAAGGGTGCACAGCTGCAATAAGGGTGCACAGCTGCAACAAGGGTGCACAATAAAAAACAAGGGCGCACAGCTGCAACAAGGAGGCACAGCTGCAACAAGGGCACACAGAAGCAACAAGAATGCACAACAGCAACAAGGGTGCACAGCAGCAACAAGGGTGCATGGCTGCAACAAGGGTGCACGGCAGCAACAAGGGTGCACGGCAGCAACAAGGGTGCACGGCAGCAACAAGGGTGCACAGCTGCAACAAGGGCGCACAGTAGCAACAAGGGCACACAGCAGCAACAAGGGTACACAGCAGCAACAATGGTGCACAGCAGCAACAAGGGTGCACAGCAGCAACATGGGTGCACAGCAGCAACAAGGGTGCACAGCAGCAACAAGGGTGCACATCAGCAACAAGGGTGCACAGCTGCAACAAGGGCACATAGTAGCAACAAGGGCGCACAGCAGAAGCAAGGGTGCACAGCAGCAACAAGAGTGCACAGCAGCAACAAGGGTGCACAGCTGCAACAAGGGTGCACAGCAGCAACAAGGGTGCACAGCTGCAACAAGGGCGCACAGCTGCAACAAGGGCGCACAGCTGCAACAAGGGCGCACAGCTGCAACAAGGGCGCACAGCTGCAACAAGGGCGCAAAGCTGCAACAAGGGCCATCTGCTATCTTTGGTACAACATGCTCCTCACAACGTGAACAAATTAGGTTCCAAGAGGCAATATTTCCCGATATGAGCATTATTTCGGGCCTTGTTTAAAACACTAAAAATCAGTGGAAGGTTTATGGGCGATCCGCTTAACAGTTGGCAGCCACATCCATCTTGCAATATTTGAGGAAAAGTCAATGGGCATTCAATTTGTTGTCTTAAAGGCAAAACAGTTTCCAGCACTTGTCAAACCTTGGGGTTTTTTATGTAAGAGCTTTTCTCCAGGGCAGAGACGACACTTCACTGAACTGAATTATTGGCTAAACCTCAAAACTCCCAAAGTGCAGTGAATTCCTGCTCACGGCTTATGAGTAATCATTCGGGAATTGGCTTAAAGGTTGCCAAAAAGAAACCGTTAAAGTATGAACTGGAATAATAAAACATGTCGGGAAATAAATCATTTTGCATTACATCATTAACTCAATTCCTTTTCTTGATTGTAAAGGGTTTGACAGTATTGTTTCCTCATATATTATAAATATAAAATAAAGTTTTTGATTGTTTGTTTGTTTGTTTGTTTGTCAGCGCAAGCTAATCTCCTGAACGGTGAAAGATAGGAGGAAACCTCTAATACAAAAAATGTCGGGACAGACCCTGGGAAGGTTTTAGGCGAGGTGGCGAGGCCAGTCGAGGCCGCTTCGGCCGGGCTGGGCCCATTTCGCAATTAAAAGCTGAGCTGAATTATAGTAGTCAATCTTCTACGGCCGCGAGTAAAAGCCGAATTATAGTAGTAAATTCATTCAAAAAGAACCCGGGCAACGCCGGGTGCTTTCGGCTAGTCTACTACATAAGAGAGCTGTTGGTCTGCCTGTGTGTGTCTGTGTGTCTGTCTGTGTCGGCATTTTTCTCAGAGATGGCTGAACAGATCTTGGTCAAACTTTCAGAGGTTTATCAGTGAGTGTCTGGGTGTGTTTTAGGGGAAAAACAAATAAAAACACATTCTGAAACAAAAAAAGTTCGTTTTTTTGGATTAAAAATAATAATAATAATATTTTAAAAATATCGCTCAATAGTGCCAAAGCATTTTTTAAATTAATGACAGTTATATACAAGTACACATTCACATAAATAAAAACAAAACTATCACCAGACATTTGAACACAAATAAATCAAACAATTCCAGAAGTGTGCGAAGTTGGTAGTAAGGCTTCTTCTTCTTCCTGATCGGCATCACACTTAACTCAGAAACGTGATGAATGGCACATTCACCAGCACATATTCAACGAAAAGGTGATGAATCCCCTTCAACCGGCCCCCTCCCCCCCCCCCACTCCCTTCCTCACCCCACCCTCTCCTGCCTCCTCCCTGCCTGGCAAAGCCGGGTACTCCTACTTGTACAGAACATACATATACTAGCTGCACTCGCCTCACGCGTCGTATTCAGAGGAATGGGCTTATTTTAGCTGAGGATAATGACTGCAACTGATTTGCTGTGATGTCATGATTTACAACAATCATAATACAAACAATTATTTTGCATAAATTTATTTGTAGTGTTTGTGATATTGCATTTTTATAAGCTATTTAGGTTGAAAAAATATATATAATTCAAAAAGGAGCCCCTCAGAACACACATATGGGAGGGGTAGGTGCAGACTGGAAGTTTGGGACGATTACACCTCACCACCACGTAATTCAAAACACCTCACCACCACGTAATTCAAAACACCTCACCACCACGTAATTCAAAACACCTCACCACCACGTAATTCAAAACACCTCACCACCAAGTAATTTAAAACACCTCACCCCCACGTAATTTAAAACACCTCACTACCAAGTAATTTAAAACATCTCACCCACACGTAATTCAAAACACCTCACCACCACGTAATTAAAAACACCTCACCACCACGTAATTAAAAACACCTCACCACCACGTAATTTAAAACACCTCACCACCAAGTAATTTAAAACACCTCACCCCCACGTAATTCAAAACACCTCACCCCCACTTAATTCAAAACACCTCACCACCACGTAATTTAAAACACCTCACCACCACGTAATTCAAAACACCTGACAAAAGAATGACAAAAAATCTGACAAAAAATGCTTCTGACAAACCAGACGTGATCTGCTTAACAGAAACTTTCCTCCTTCATGATGTCTCTGATTCCTTAGTATCTCTCCTGGGTTACTCCCGCCTCCGGTATGATAGACCTGAGCCTCGTCCTGGAGGTGGGGTTGCTATCTTTATCAAAAACTCTCTTTCTCACTCGCCCTGCACTGCCCTCTCTCCACCTCACCCCCAGGAATAGCTCTGGCTACAGCTTCCCCTTCGCTCCCACCTCTTGTTCATATGTGTGTTGTACCGTGCACCAAATAGTGATGACTCCATCTGCATCTCGCTGTCTGATTATAATATGGACCAACTTCAATCTACTCATCCAAACTCTCTCTTCCTCATATGTGGTGATTTCAAATGTCACCATGCCAGTTGGCTAGGTGTGGGCACCTCTCTCACCAGCCATGGCTCCTCAGCAAAGGACTTCTGCGACTCACTGGGACTGACACAATCTGTCAATTTCCGGCCCCGTATCTCAGTCAACGGAGCATCTTCTCTTCTGGACTTGCTTATGACTAACTTCCCTGAAAATGTCTGCTGCTCTTCTTCTGCTCCAATCGGCATCACATCTGATCATGTGCTTGTTAAAGTGGACATCTCTCTGACCATTCTCAGGGAGCCTCCTCAGCGTCGACGAGTCTGGCATTTCACTCAGGCCAACTGGCACATTTTCAAGCAGCCATAAATCATCTGGACTGGTCTCCCATCTCTACCGCCTCTGACATCAACTCATCCTGGGAATTCTTCCAAAGTAAATTGCTCTCTCTCATGCACAGATTTATCCCATCTCGTCTTCAGTTGTCATACCCTTCCTCCCATCCATGGTACACGGAATCTTGTGGTGAGGCTGTTGCCCAGAAACAACTTGCCTTTGTCTCCTGGAAAGCTAATCCAACGGAAGGAAATCTCATTTCCTTTCACAAAGCCCGAAACAATTGTGTCTTCACTCTTCACCCTCAGGAGAGCCAGGAAACAATAGCTCTCCGTTCTCAAAACCGAACTCTCCTATCTGTCTCCCTCTTCCAGATCCTGGTGGCATCTGGTCAAATCTGTTTCTGGTGTTTGTTCCCCCTCCATCCCCTCCCTCACCTCAAATGGCTACACAGCTGACTCTGCACGTGAAAAAGCTGAATGCCTCAACTCTCTGTTCGCCTCTAAATCTTGTGTCCCAAACCCATCCCTCTCTGTACCCACCATACCCAGTCATACCCAGCTGCTCCTGGACACTGTGTCCTTTCCTCCTGACAAGGTGGAAAAGTTTCTGTCAACCCTCGACTCTGATTCTGCAACTGGACCTGACGGCATCAGCCCACGTGTCCTAAAATCCTCTTCTTCCGCTCTTTCACTCCCTCTCTCTGTTCTCTTCACCCTCTCTTTTACTCAAAGTCATCTGCCATCTGCTTGGAAATCAGCCAACATCACAGCTTTGCACAAAAAAGGTGCAAAAACAGATCCTAGCAACTACAGACCAATCAGCCTTCTCCCAATTATCAGCAAAGTCATGGAATCCATCATTGCTTCAGATATGAAATCTTTCCTCTTCTCCAATGGCTTGATCTCTGATCATCAATTTGGTTTCAGACCTGGTCACTCTGCTCTGGACATGCTGCATCTGCTGTGTCAACAATGGATGGAGGTCCTCAAAGCCAAACAGGAAATTAGAGCTGTCTCCCTTGACATATCACGTGCCTTCGATACCATGTGGCACCCCGCTCTGCTCACCAAACTCTCCTCCTTTGGTATCCATGGAAATCTCCACGCATGGCTGGTGGACTTCCTCTCTAGTCGTAGTCAACATGTGGCCCTGAATGGGTTTCTCTCATCTCCTCTTCCTGTTCAGGCTGGAGTTCCCCAAGGCAGTGTTCTGGGCCCTGTGCTTTTTCTGGTCTTCATCAATGATCTCTCTGACTCTCTTGAAAATCCTCTCTATCTCTTTGCTGATGACTCCACTCTCTGCCGCTCCATTCCCCATCCCTCAGATCGGCAGTCTGCAGCGTCCTCGCTCTCTGCAGACCTGGACAAAATCACAGACTGGGCAAACAAGTGGAACATGTCTTTCAATCCTGACAAATCTCACACTCTAACGATGTCTCTCCGAAAAGACTGACTGGACAACCCTCCAATCCACTTTCTGAATAATCCTCTCAAAGAAGTTCTGTCACTCAAGCTTTTGGGTGTCACGATTTGCCATGATCTTTCCTGGGAAAACCACATTCCAAATCTGGCCTCCAAAGCCAGTCGCCGACTGGGCATCCTCCGTCGTGCGAAGTCCTTCCTTGGCACACCTGAGCTCCTCACCACATACAAGGCTTTCATCCGCAGCTCAATAGAATACTGCTCTCCCCTCTGGGCTGGTGCTCCTGCCTCACACCTAGCTCGTCTTCACGCTGTTGAAACCAAAGCGTTCAGAATCATTGGAATCTCCCGTGATGAAGCTACCTCCGAGGGCCTTTCACTTACTCACTGCAGGGAGGTTGGTGGTCTTTCTGTCTTCTACCGACTCCTCTACGGCCTTGCTCCTCCAGCTCTCTCTGGGCTCTGTCCCCCAAATATTCCTAGAGGTCGCAAAAGATCTGCCTGCAACCCTCTTATGGTTAAACTGCCAAAATCAAGACTCTCTTTGTTTGTTTGTCTCTTTGATTTGTTTTTGTGATAAATGTTAGCTCTTTCACCAGCCTCGATTCGGTGTACAAAAAAAAAAACCAAAAAAAAAACCTCACCACCACTTAATTCAAAACCCCTCACCACCAGGTAATTTAAAACACCTCACGACCACATAATTCAAAATACCTCACCACCACGTGATTCAAAACCACCACCACGTTATTAAAAACACTTCACAACCACGGAAACAAAAGTTTCAGGGAGTAGTTCAGCGACAACAGACACTGCCCAGATATGTAGATATATGGATAAATGACTGTACCTGGGTTGCTGTTTTGTAATGGTTTCCACCAATCAGAATTCAACCAATCATAATGCACAAATGTGTATATATATATATATATATATATATATATATATATATATATATATATATATATATATATATATATATATACATACATACATACATACATACATACATACATACATACATACATACATACATACATACATACATACATACATACATACATACATACATACATACATACATACATACATACATACATACATACATACATATATATATATATATATATATATATATATATATATATATATATATATATATATATATATAGTCAAGGGATTGTCGTGGAAATCAATCATTCCACAACTTTGTCCCTCAGGTTGGTTTAATCACAATTAGATCTCTGACATCATCCTGTATAAAATACAATCATGCGTCCACAACTTTGTCCCTCAGGTTGGTTTAATCACAATTAGATCTCTGACATCATCCTGTATAAAATACAATCATGCAATATATATCAGGATCTTGGCATCATATAGAAAGGACCGATAATAATAGTCAAAGCAAGCGAGTCTAGCATATAGGTGCGGGTACGTACCATTCAAGACGACAGGACTACATGTCATCGTAAATGTCACAGGAGTGGCTCTGCGTCGCGGATGTCCCAGGTCTTATAGACGCCCCTCAGTGGCTTAAGCGAGTATCACTCCTGGGTTCAACTTTGGTATAATTTCACTACATTCTCCCCGCCGTTAGAACTATACTGCCGCTAGGCAGATTCCAAGCGTGCGTCAGCATTAATTGATTGGGGACGTCATTCCATGTCAGTCGGTCCACCCGTAACGGTTGGGGTGGCGAACTACCCTGCCAGCTCGTGTCCGGAAACTACCGGGTACGGCGTCCCCAAGCCCTGAGTCCCCTGCGTCGGAGTAGCCGCTGGAGGCAGGTGTCGGAGGGGGCACCTCAGAGCCTTCAGGCAGGGGTGTAGGTGACGGCAGAAGTGTCGGCAAAAGTTCCATAGAGGAAGCTTCGGTAGAGTCCATAGACTCGTAGATCGGTTCGTCGATATCTCGATAAGGGTCGATGACCCCACAAGGGGCGAGATGGCGTACGGAGACAGTGGACTCGCGTCCATCTGCCGTCATCACACGAGCATGCTCGGGATTAGCCTGGAGTACCTGCACCTTATCTACTAAGGGGTCGTACTTGCTTGTGCGCACCGCTCGTTTGAGATAGGCCGACCCCGGCTCAGCGAGCCAGCTGGGTAAAGATCGGATACTACCCAAGCTTCTAGGGTGGTGGAACAGTCTTTCGTGAGGAGTCTGGTTGGTGGCCGTACATAGGAGAGCCCTGATCGAGTTCAGAGCCGCAGGTAGCGACCAAGCCCATTTATTGAGACCCCAGCCGAGGGTCCGGAGGCTTAGCATGACGGCCCTCCATATAATCCCATTGAAGCGTTCGATCTGCCCATTCGCCTGGGGTCGGTACGGTGTGGTGTAACTCGAAGCAACATTATTTTGGAGCAAATCACCTCTCACCTCCTGAGACAGGAACACCGCACCCCGATCGGTATGCACGTAGGCCGGATACCCAAACATAGAAAACAAATTCTTCAGGCACCATATGACCGTGGCAGCCGTCATATCCCCGCACATGTAAGCAAAAGGGAATCGCGAGTACTCATCAACGATAGTGAGCAGATAACGAGAGTTGCTCGACTCCAGCAGCGGTCCTTTGAAATCCATTGCCAATCTCTCCCACGGTCTAGTAGCCCTAACCAGCGTCCCCATGGGAGGGTTGTAAAAACGCGGTTTGAGTTCCGCACATATAGCGCAGTCACGGCAGATCCGGCGGATGTCCTCAATTGAGTATGGCAGATTACCACTACGCACAAAATGAGCGAAACGCGCCACCCCTGGATGACACATAGTGTCGTGCAAAGCACGCAGTCCCTCCAAAGTTACGATCCCCGTGCACGTAGCCGGCCTTGATAAGGCGTCGGTGACCAGGTTATCCTTCCCCGGGCAGTATTTGATGGTGTCGCAGAAGTCGTCGAGTTCGATACGCCAGTGAGTGATTTTCTCATTCTTAATACGTTGAGCATGTAAGGTGTCGTACATGAACGCAACGCTTTGTTGATCCGTGATGATTTGGAAGCATCGCCCGAGTAAGTACGGTCGCCATCGGCGAATCGACTCGACAATCGCGTACGCTTCCTTTTCGACAGACGAATGCCTCCGCTCAGCGGAGGTGAGAGTCCGCGAAAAGAAAGCCACAGGGCGCCCCCCTTGGGAGAGAGTCACCGCTATCACATGATCCTAGGCATCACTTTCGAAGACGAAAGATTCGCTCTCGTTGATCGTCGCCAGCGATGTCGGCCTTAAGGCCCCCGAAGGCCGCGTTGATGGGAAACGTGTCGCAGGCCACGAGGGGGCGGAGCTTCGCGGAGAAATTTTGCACCCACTTCGAATAGTGGGCAAACAGCCCGAGAGCGTGCTTCAGCGAAGCCCGATCGCTAGGCGGAGCCATATCGAGCAAAGGTCGCAGACGCACCTTATCCGGAGAGACTGAGCCATGGGTCATGGTGTACCCCAGAAGATCTATCGTGCGTAGAGAGTAACGACACTTAGCCTTATTCATGGTTAGGCGATACCTCTGCACGACCTCGAGGAAGCGCTTCAGATTAGCATCGTGATGCCCATGGTCATACCCACAAACCGTAAGATTGTCCAGATATACAAAGACATCTGTCAAGTTCTCCTTAGTAACGAGGTCGTCCATAGCCCTCTGAAAACAGGCGACCCCGTTCTTCACCCCAAAAGGTAGTCGGGTGAACTGGTATAACCTTTGACCCGATTCAAAGGCAGTATAGATGTGATCAGCCCTAGAGATGGGGATCTGATGATACGCACTATGCAGATCGAGAGTGCTGTAGACGGAGTACTGGGCAACCTGTCGTACTAGCGCGTCCATCCCCGGTAAGGGGTAGCCGTCCAGCTGTGTAAAGCGATTAACCGTCTGTGAGTAGTCGATTACCATGCGCCGGCGATGGGCCTCACTTCGCACCACTAAGACCTGGGCCCGCCACGGCGACCGGCTAGGTTCGATAACACCATCCTTGAAGAGCTGGGCCGTTTCCTCCGCAATTAATTGCGCGTCCGCTCGGGAGTAGCGCCGCGATTTTACCGCTACAGGAGTGCAGTCAGTGGTCAGGTTGGGGAACAGCGAAAGAGGCTCAATTTCCATTTTCGCGAGTGCACACACAGCAAGCGTGTCAGTCCCACCGAACTCCATTTCCAAACGTCCATGTCGCTTAAGAAAATCGTGTCCTCACAGAATGTCAGCACATAATGCAGGTAAGACCATGAGATGTACATCGGGAAACATGCGTCCCTTTATCACAAGTTTCAATCGACATTCCCCCTTCGTGCTGAGCCTAAGTCCTTGGGAGGCCATGAAGATCCATCGTGTAGTCTCGAGGACCGGCCAGCAATGGTGACGCACCAGCCGCTGATCGACAAAACTATCCGTAGATCCCGTGTCGACTTGGGCCCGCGCAAAAAATGCCTTTGACCAAGAGCGGAACAATGGCCTGATCAAGGCCGGAAGATCCGGCAGGTATTGTGCCATCCGAGCGAGAAGATCGCGCCTCTCGTGTGGATCCCACACCGGCTGCAGTTTTCCGGGCATCTGAGGAGCCCGCGGAGGGCCCCCGTGCCAAACGCATAGTTGGTCATGCCGGAGCAAGAGCGTGTAGTTCGTACGAGCCGCCGTCAGATGGCGGTCGTGTCACGTGCGAAAGATCGCAGTCAATTGTACTTTCATGTGCTCGATCAAGAGCGTGTAGTTCGTACGAGCTGCCGTCAGATGGCGTCCATGTCACGTGCGAAAGATCGCAGTCAATTGTACTTTCATGTGCTCGATCAAGAGCGTGTAGTTCGTACGAGCTGCCGTCGGATGGCGCTCGTGTCACGTGCAGCGTTTGCTGCAGAACAGGAGGAGCTTTCAAAGCAGAAGCTTGTCATTTGTTTGAGGAGGGCGTTCGAACGCCAGTCAAGGTCGGTCGCTCCGCGGCTGGTCGCGTTCGCGCCATTTGTTTGGGCGGCCCGATGTATCTCACCAAGGACGTGCGTGCAGCCAGGGGCCCGCGAGGAGGTGGACCGGTCATCAAAGCCGGGTGAGGCACCCCGCTCTATGCTCGGTCCGTTGGCTCAGCGATAAGCCCATTCAAGGTCGCGCGAGCTCGCGTGCCCCACGCGGTCTTCTTGCAGACTTTTGCAAAATGTCCTTTAGTAGAACACAAATGGCATCTGGCTTCCCGAGCCGGACACGCCGACCTGGGGTGCTGTCGATTGCCACAGAAGTAACACGTCGCGTTCCGGTCAGGCCTTGGCCTGGCTGCTGTAGCTGCTGCCAGGCCGGAATCCGAGTCCACCTCGGGAGCGGCCAGGGGCTCGGCCGTAGTCGAGTCCGCACCCGTATCCTCGGCGGTAGCCCTCTCCGGTCGCGTGAGTTGAGAGGTCCCCGCAACGACCCGTGCGTGGTCATAAGCGGTAGATTGTTCCCGGGCCTCGGTGTAAACGTTGGCCACCCGTAAGGCCTCCGCGAACGTCAGGTCAGCTGTCTCCAAGAGTCTGAGCCTCAGATTTGTAGAGCTGATCCCAGAGACGAAAGCATCTCGGACAAGATCGTCCTGGACTTGCTCGTGTGTCCGTACCTCTTGAGCACTGTCCGCGAGGAGGTGTCGCAGCTCCTGGGCGAAGCGATCGATCGACTCGGTTGGCTGTTGACGCCGCGTTGCGAGCAGATGCCTGTTGTACACCACGCTCCGTTTCTTAATGTAAAGTCGCTTTAGTTCTGCCACGGCGGCATCGTATGTTGTACATCGTGCGATGCTCCTGTAGATGCGGTGGTCGACTTTGGTTTGCAGCACAGACAGCTTCGTTTCAGCGGTGGGAACGGCATCCTGGGCGCCGAACTGGTTCTCCAGCGTTTTGAGCCAGTGAGTGAACTCCGAGCCTGAATCCTCAGCTTGCGGGTCGGCGCCGAGTGTCGGTACATTGATCATCTTGTGTCCCGCCATTTCCGTAGCTCTTAATTGTTATTAAATGTCGTGGAAATCAATCAGGTCCACAACTTTGTCCCTCAGGTTGGTTTAATCACAATTAGATCTCTGACATCATCCTGTATAAAATACAATCATGCAATAGATATCAGGATCTTGGCATCATATAGAAAGGACCGATAATAATAGTCAAAGCAAGCGAGTCTAGCATATAGGTGCGGGTACGTACCATTCAAGACTACAGGACTACATGACATAGTAAATGTCACAGGAGTGGCTCTGCGTCGCGGATGTCCCAGGTCTTATAGACGCCCCTCAGTGGCTTAAGCGAGTATCACTCTTGGGTTCAACTTTGGTATAATTTCACTACAGGGATATTATCAGATATCTGGCAAATCTGGGAACAAATTCCTTACCAAGAAATTTATTCAGCAATGTGTTTGTAAAGGTGTCTACTAACACATTTCAAAAAGTTTAAATTCAACTCCCGTAGGACAACCCGTGACAGCTGCTGAAAGTTGGGGTACCCGGAACCTTATCCGGGAAAAATTGAAAATGTTTAATTCTGCCTTAAGCAGCTTGTGAGAGGGTCAAATTAGGGGTTTTTCATGATTCTGAATCGATTGCAAGCATTTGTTTTGCACCAAAACCACTCCTTGGCGGAAAAACGGCCACGTCCACTTTTTCCGCTCGTCGCAAACCCATTTTTTTGGTGAAAATAAAACATTTGTGACATAGCATTATGGGTGTCTGGAGTGGGTTTTTTTAGGGTACTGATTTCATCCCACTGAACAGTTTTTCACTCAGAGGCTCAGGTGGCACTCTATTCTCAAAATGTGTGATAGATTGCGATATCGTGTTTAAAAATGCGTCTGTTTCTTATTACAGTCTAGCAGTATGGACGTAGACATTATTCCTGCACCTCCGCTCAATTGCTTCATCTGTGAAGGCCCAGAGACGCCAGCTCAGAAGCTCGCACAGGCAAGTGTGAGCTTGCACAGGCAACTCCTAAAGGCGACCCTACTCTGTTGGCGTATGCAGAAGCTGTTGGAAATGCTACAATTTTGGAGCGCATGAAGGAGGCATGGAATGTCGCAAGACTGAGATACCACTTAGAGTGTAAACGTGATTTGTACAACAAATCTGTCAAGGTCACCATGAAGTCACCTCGTAAGTGCGACCTGTTTTACTAGGCAGTGAATAATGATTTACTGACCTGAACATTATTGTTTTAAATACTGGTGATATTTCATGTCAACAAACTTCTAAAATAATTCACATTTCATTTATTGTAGGTGCAGCAGAGGTGGAGAAAGTGTCAGCACAGACGAGGAGACGACGCATTTTCTCTGGGTCCAGTGCATCGACTGCATGCAGTTCTATGAGTTCACGTTCCGTTCAGCTTCTGTACAAAAATGTGTGCATTCTTTGCAACCAGCCCGCTGATCTCTTCCCAAATAATCCAGGTTAGATTGAAGGGTGTAACTATCTTATGCAAAACAACAAGCATTCTGAGTATTGCGCTGCAATACATGTCCCCTACCAAAGTTCAAAGTGCCATAACTTTGTCAAAAATGACCGAATATGCAAATTTATGCACGGTTGAGGCTGGTTTTCAAACTTGATCTGAGTTATGCTGAGACACATGTGTGTACAAAATTTTGTTGAAATCAGCCAATGTTTGGTGGAGTTATTGCACGGAAACCAAAGTGTGACAGACGAACCTCATTAAATATGCAAATTTATGCACGGTTGAATGTGGGCGCGGATGATGTGAGACCGGGTTATCCTGACCGGGTTATCCTGACCAGGTTATCCGCGGACCGTGGAAGCTAGGTTACTTCTGACGTGGACTGTGTATACTGCTAAGAGGGCAGAGTATCAGATACATATTTAAAGAAGTATTCACGCAGATTATATGCACAGAAGCATATGGTAAAGTGACACTCCAACCTCCCGAGATGTATTGTTGATTTATTGGTAATCTATGTGAATTCAATGTATTCTTGCCTGATATGAAGAATTGTGTCAATGGAAACAAAATTCAGTGAAAACGTTTTTGACTTGATGCTTATTCTAGGAAAGCATTTTAAAGAACAGTCCACGATTACAGCATATTGTACACAAGGAATATTAACAGCTTTGACTTACCGCACTGCAAATTATAGTCCGGAAAACTGTTGGGGAAATTACCAAGGGTTATTGACCTACAGGTTCTGAATCGTTCCCAATCACTAATTACCTCAGGACGGGCTCACCTGTGATTCGCACTCGGGACTTCGATTTATACACCTCGCAGACAGGTCAGCAGAAGCACGAGAAAATACGTTGTTTTTCAAGATCAATGATCGATATGTATATATATTTTGCTGGGCTTGTCTCCGCCCCTCCTGAAAGAGCGCGCTGTGTCGCGCTTTTGACATTCGCGAGACGAGGCTGAGGGCGCTCGTTGCGGCTTGAGGAGAACTCTAGAATAAACAAAGTGCCGTAACTTTGTCAAAAATGATCGAATATGCAAATTTATGCACGGTTGATGCTGGTTTTCAAACTTGATCTGAGGTATGCTGAGACACATGTGTCATGCCTCGCCTCGTTGATAAGCCTGCAAGGTCGCTCCGTGCAGCGGCCTGCACGTATTGCACTGTGTGAATTATATAAACTAGCCGAAACCCGTGGAACATCCACGGAAGGGAGGATGTGGTGTATGGATAGAGTGTACCATTATGGATGGCATAGGGGATTTGCTTGTCCGAGTAAGAGTTAGGAAGAAAGATGAGAATGAAGAGTGCATATATGAACAACGATCGACGACACCGGCACAAATGCATGCTCTGGATTGTCCACTCAGTGGACGACTTACTTTAGCCTTCGCCTGTCCAATCAGCGGACGGCTTGCTTCGCCTTTGCCCAGCAGACGCCAATACGATGGCGTCGTAAGATGGCGTCGTATCGGCAGTTAATCGGATGCTTTTGGGCCCCAACGTCGGCTAATTCAGATTTTTCGAGTATGGCTGTGCGTGATAAACAAAGAGCGCGGTTCGTAGATCGTAAATCCAATAGTGCCATGGGCATCGGGTCACTGGGTGCGGCGTAAAAGGGATAACACAGTCGAGTCCTTACACTATTGTTATGTAGATTATTACCAACTCACGGTCTGAGGTACTGGCGATTCAAGAGATATCCTTTTTTTTTTTTCCTTTAATTAACGATATCTGCCAAACCACGTGTCCTATTACAAATTCCAAAATGACATTTTAGTAGATTGACATGCTGAACAGATTTGTGAAGTTTCCCCTCGATTGTATCAAAAATGAGGGAGGAGCTCGGTTTTAAAGGTTCATGCTTAAAAACGTCATAACTCTGAAACCATGTGACGCATGACGTCATGCTCGCTGACCTTTTTGTTCGTCATGGGCATGCGATTCTGCCTGCAAAGTTTGGCCTCGATCTGTTCAGCCGTTGCAGAGAAAAAGGACGATCACGAAAAACAATATGGCGGCCGAACCACGTGACCTGTGACTTCATAATTACCATTAAAATATTATACAGACCGATTCCCTCCTACGTTGAAAATTTGATCTCAATCGGTCCAATTATTGCAGAGAAATAGGTTTTTAAAGGAGATTAAAACTTAAAATGGCACTGAGTTAAGGATCATCAGAATTATCAGAATTCCCAAAGTTCAAAGTGCCATAACTTCGTCAAAAATGATCGAAACGTCGTGACGTTCGAACTTGATCTGTAACTTATCATGAGGAAACCATGTGCCAAGTTTGAAATCATTAGCATTAAGCGTTTAGAAAAAAGTCCGGAAAACTGTTCTTTGCGTGACGGACTGACGGACTGACAGACTGACAGACTGACGGATGGAGGGACGGCGTGCAAGCCTATAGTCCCCTCCGGTGTAAACCGGTAGGGGATTAATAAGCATAAATCGGTGTAGGCCTAACTGATGATATTGTATATGATGGGTCGTGACGAATCAATACAGTTATTAGTCCCATACCGGTACACCGGAGGGGACTATAGGTTTGCACTCCGTCCCGCCGTCCGTCAGTCCGTCACGCAAAGAACAGCTTTCCGGACTTTTTTTCTAAACGCTTAATGCTAATGATTTCAAACTTGGCACATGGTTTCCTCATGATAAGTTACATATCAAGTTCGAACTTCACGAGGTTTCGATCAATTTTGACAAAGTTGTGGCACTTTGAAGTTTGGGAATTCTGATAATTCTGATGATCCTTAACTCTGTGCCATTTTAAGTTTTAATTTCCTTTAAAAAAAGATTTTTTCACTGCAATAATAGGACCGATTGAGACCAAATTTTCACCGTCAGGGGGACTCGGTCTGTAGAATATTTTAATTGTAATTATGACGTCACAGGTCACGTGGTTCGGCCGCCATATTGTTTTTAGTAAAAACACGAAAACCCCTTTTTCTCTGCAACGGCTGAACAGATCGAGGCCAAACTTTGCAGGCAGAATCGCCTACCCATGACAAACAAAAAAGTCAGCGAGCATGATGTCATGCATCACATGGTTTCAGAGTTATGATGTTTTTAAGCATGAACCTTTAAAACCGAGCTCCTCCCTCATTTGTGATCCAATCGAGGGGAAACTTCAAAATCTGTTCAGCATGTAAGTCTACCAAAATGTCCTTTTGGAATTTGCGATAGGTCACGTGGTTTGGCAGATACCGTTAATTAAACGAAAAAAATTAATTTTTTATGGATATCTCTTGAATCGCTTGTACCTCAGACCGTGAGTTGGTAATTATATGATTCACACAGTGCAATACGTGCAGACTGCTCCACGGAGTGACCTTGCGGGCTTATCAACGAGGCCAGGCGTGACACACGTGTCTCAGCATACCTCAGATCAAGTTTGAAAACCAGCATCAACCGTGCATAAATTTGCATATTCGATCATTTTTGACAAAGTTATGGCACTTTGAACTCTGGTAGGGGACATGTATTGCAGCGCAATACTCAGAATGCTTGTTGTTATAAGTATTCACTTTTTGCATGGGATGGGATCGCATGAACTGGTTTTGAGCCCTTCTCCACTCCCTTACAGAGACTGCTAGAAAGACATACCGAGTTCTTGACAATTTGACTGCGGATGGACTGAGGACAAGCTTGCTGAAGACAGCACAGGGTCGCAATGACGATTGGGGCACTGAAGTCACTGGCCGCCTGGAAGGGATCAGCGACTTGGTAGCAGAGGAAACCCTGTATCATTTGCGCTGCAAAGTTCTTTTCGAGACGGATGGTCACTACTCCAAGACTAAAGATGTAAGTGATGTAAAAGTATGATTCTGACTCAGTGAGGCGAATTCAAATTCAATCATTCAAAGTTGAGGCATATTATCAAACTCTGGTACTTGAAAGTTAATAATTATAACAATATTTTATCCTCAGGTCGGAAGGCAAGCGGATGAGGAGCGAGCGGCTTTATACTATGAGCTCTGCGAATGGTTAGACCGGGAATTCGAGCATGGGGTGATGACACTTGACCAAGTCCACGGAAAGCTGCAGCAGTTTGATCAGTCACCAGATCAGAGCCTCGCATATTCGAAGAAGTGGCTAAAGAAGAAGCTCCAAGAGAAATACCATGACACACTGTATTTCACGTCACAGGAGAGGAGGGCAGATGTGCTCTGTTTCACAGATAAGTCCAGCAACATTGTGCGAGAGCATCATGCTAATGTTCAGTTTGGAGATGAGAAGACTCAGATCATAAAGACTGCACTAAAGTTCATTTGCAACGACATCACCACTATTGATCTAGATCCAAAGTCATACCCCACTGCACACAGTATGACCGATATCCCTAGTCAGCTGGCACTTGTTCCTGAGAGCCTTCAGATGTTCTTGAGACTGATAGTGAAGACAGACGAAAGAGTAGCCATTTGGGGGCAGAACTTCATAAAGGCCTATCGGCCTCGGTCAGGCATATTCCCACACCAGATGGGGCTTGCCATACAACTGGATCATAGATTTGGGTCAAAGTGGATCCTCAACAAGTTACACCAGTTGGGGTACACTGAGTGTTACGCAGAGACACAAAGTTACAAATCCTGCTTTCTCAATGACAGGAATGGAGTTGACATCTCTGATGCTTCTGGTGCTCTTCATACCATTATTGAAGAAACTGATGATCAGATAGATGATGAGTTAGAGGTTGACGTTGAACTTGAGGATCTATCAGTTGCTGCGACAGCCGGTGAAATTGAAATACAGAGTGACGATCAGGTGGTCTCCATGGAGGTTGGGGATACAAGCTCAATCTGTGCAGTCACTCAGTTTGTTGGAGACAATATAGATTTGAACATTGTTTCTATTTACGGGTACACTCTCTTTCATTCAATGGGTTTGATTAAAGTCACCTCTCCAGCGCCACCTTCGGCAGGTGATCGGACGACATTAGCTGTCAACAGGGTGAAGTTGAAGGCACTCAACAAGGCTAAGATCGTGAAGGCAGCTGAAGTGAAGATTCTTCCATTCACAAACAGGAAACGGACAGGGATACACGCCATCACATTTCTTCCTATCGCTGAGCTCTCTTACGCCGTGATACAAGACCAGCCACTCCTCTCTCCGGGAGACACGCTCTGGGCAGCAGGGTGGGTGATCAAAGGCCAAGATCCCGAGTTCCAGCACTCCAACTGGAATGGCTGGATGAAGAGAATCCATGCAAGTGATGCCAAGCAGAGCATGCAGGTCGACTTCCTCCCAGTCATCGAAGGTGACCCTAATGACCACAGGACCATCTTCACCACTCTCAAAGAGTGCATGCGGCTCTCCGGGGACAAAGTTGCCAAAGTGACCTTCGATCTCCCCATCTGGCTGAAGGCTGTGGATAACATAAAGCAGGTGAATCTACCCATCATTCCAAGGTGGGGGCACTGTGTGTGTCTGTGTTGGGGAGGGGGGGGGTGCATAGTTAGGTTAGGTTATGTAAGGTTTAATCAGTTTTGGTGTAATGAACTGTTGGTAAAAAAAATTAATTTGGGTGTTAAAATTTATAACTTTAAACACCCCGACTCCTGTGTGGGCACAGAATCGAGCATTACTAAACTGAGAATTAGCCATCATATGTTTTTGCAGGTCTGAATATTGAATGAATTCTGTAATTTTAACTATTTATTTCATTTTTCTCTTCCCTCTCTTCAGGTTGGGCGGGTTTCACGTGCTAAAGTCCGACCTCGGGTCCTTGGGTAATATCATGGATGATTCTGGACTCCTAGAGTTGATACAGCTGATCTATCCAGGGAATACGACGGCCGACCACATCCTGAATGGAGTGTGTGTGTTTTGTGTGTGAATGGAGTGAATGGAGTGTGTTTTGACAAGGTGATCCGCGCTCACCTCCTGAAAGATGCAGCCATCTTTCAGTACGTCATGAAACACGCCTTCACTGAGGATGAACGCCTTCATCCGCCTTCACTGAGCTTGGTGAAATGAGGACCTTCATGGAGAAGGTAGCTGATGGGAAGATGGGAGCCAGACACACAGCGCCAATAGATGCAGTGTTTGAACAGAGGTTTGAAGAAACTTTCAAAAGACTCGCCAAGGGAGGAAGAATGCCTGCACTCTGGGTGCAGTACCACTACATGGTCGATGTCCTCAAGATCTTCATCAAAACTGAACGGCTTGCAGACCACGACGGGCACCTGTCCTGCATTGTTACCAGGATGCTGGACAACTTTTCAGCTGCGGGGCTTCATCAATACGCCAAGGGCGCACGGCTGTATTGTCAGCTGATGAAGCAACTCGAAACTTCGCCTGGATACAAGGAGACCTTCAAAGTTTCACTGCCCACGGGAACCACGTTGTCTGTTACTCTTGCCATGATTGGTCTGGCACCTGGTGTGACATCTGTATCGAGCAGAGACTGATGAAGGAGGCCAGGTCAGAAGGTGGATTGAGCAGAGGGAGGATGAGGAATAGTGATTCTGGCCACAAGTGCTGGGTGCAAACCCTCAACCACTTCTCCGATGTCAACCAGAGCATGGAGGAAGGTGCCAAGAAACATGGTCCACTCCACAAAGACCTTGCCAAAACAAGGATGAAGCAAGACGCTGAAGCGATTGGACTTGCCCTCAAATGGTTCGAGGAGAACAACCCCTTCGACCACGATCGAGACAAGCAGTTGCTTGTCTCCTTCTCAACAGGATTCACGAGCACTACAGATGACGCAGTCAATGTTGAGAGAGCGGCTGAAGTAGGGAGGGAGATGCAGATAAAGTTGGACGGACAGTCAGTGACATCGACCATGGAGGTGAAGTTCAAGGTACAGGCCCTGTCATCGCTCAGAATGATTCCCAAGGTCAATGAGAAGAAGATTCACCTAAACTCACTCAAGTTGTTCAACCGACTGATATTTTTCGCCCAACGGGATATGGCAGTCGAGACAAGCTTAGAGTATGAGCTGACTCCCTTCCCCTTGTTATTGTTCAGCAACAAAGATCAGAAAATGAATAAGGCGAACAAGGCAGACTTTTCCATGACTAGCCTGAAGGAGTTGACCGATCCGCTTGACCTCACTGACCAAGCCTGCTCCAGTCTGGTGGTTGATGGCAGATGGCTTCTCTACATGGTGAAGTGGGAACAAGGTCAGACTTGGCAGGAGATTGCCGACAGTTACCTGAGCTACGTGCAGTGTCTCGGCAGTCACTATCAGAAGATCACTGTGGTCTTCGATGGCTATAGCAGCTCGCCAAAAGATCACGACCACATCCGGCGTACCAAGAACTCCTGCTGTGATCTACAGATTCAACCGGATATGACACCAAGGGCAAAGTTCATGGACAAGACTCATAACAAGAGTGAGCTCATCCATCTCCTCTCTTCAACATTCCGGAAACGTCAAATCACCTTGGAGCAGTGTGACAATGATGCTGACACTTCGATTGTGAGAGCGGCTTTGGCTGCTGCCACAGATGACTGTTGAGGTCAGTAAAATTTTGTGTAGGTATTTTACTTACATCAACTACAATCAGGCCTGGGGTCAATTCCTCAAAAAATTAATCGATTACAATTCCAATTCTTTTGTGTTTTGGCAATTCCAATTACCAATTCCAATTACCCCAGCCCTGACTACGATTACTTTTAATTTTTTTCAAGACGCTTTGCTCATATCCTGTTCTATTTTCAGGTGCGGGCGGAAGACGCGGACGTGCTGATAATGCTGGTGCACCATTGCTCAAACACCAACCATCCACTCTTCTTAACCACGTCGAAGGGCTCTTACGATGTCAGGAGGATCCGAGAAGCTCTCTCTGAAAGACAGAGGCGCTACCTGCTCTTTTGTCATGCCTTCACCGGTTGTGATACGGTTTCTGCAATCGGGGGCCACGGGAAAACGACTCTATTTGACAGGTTTTGTGCAGGGGACATTGATGAACACATGGACATCTTCCTTGATGTACGGGCTATTAAGGACGCAGTGATCGGGGATGGTATTGCGATTTTCCAGCACATTTACCATGCTCCAGGTACTACTTTGCGTGCAAGTCGATACAACATGTTCTCGCGGAAGGCGGCGGCCGGGCTGATCAAACCAGAGACTCTACCTCCAACAGAGGGTGCAGCTGCACAGAATTCTCTCCGTGCCTATCTCCAAACCCGGGACTGGATGCTGATGCAGAGCATGTCTTTGGACCCCAGTGAATATGGATGGATGGTACGGGTTCGTGGTTATGAGCCGGTTCCAACAGTAGACCCCATGGCTCCTGAGGAGTTGCTCCGGTTCACGAGCTGCAATTGTAATGGAGATTGCAGCAACCGGCGGTGCAGCTGCAACAAGAATGGTGTCAAGTGTATCTCAGCATGTGGAAGTTGTAAAGGCATTACATGCAAGAACTTAAACTGTATCC
Source organism: Myxine glutinosa (assembly GCF_964187855.1). Lineage (NCBI taxonomy): Eukaryota > Metazoa > Chordata > Myxini > Myxiniformes > Myxinidae > Myxine > Myxine glutinosa. The sequence goes on from NC_136274.1 coordinate 2,158,270, forward strand.
ATGATGGTTTAGAGTCTGGAGAAGACTCATACCTCGACTCCTGAGGCATTTGACATTGTGGAGCAGTATCGTTTTCAAACTAGTATTCGAGAAATTGAAATAAACGAATAAAGCTACTTTTTAATTTACATGCACCCAGCAATGTTTTATTTTCACCAAAAAAATGGGTTTGCGACGGGCGGAAAAGGGGGGCGTGGCCGTTTTTTCCGCCAAGGAGTGGTTTTTGTGCAAAACAAATGCTTGCAATCGATTCAGAATCATGAAAAACCCTAGTTTGACCCCTCACAAGCTGCTTGAGGCAGAATTAAACATTTTCATATTTTCCCGGATAAGGTTCTGGGTACCCCAACTTTCAGCAGCTGTCACGAGTTGTCCTACGGGAGTTGAATTTAAACTTTTTGAAATGTGTTAGTAGACACATTTACAAACACATTGGTGAAGAAATTTTTTGGTAAGTAATTTGTTCCCCAGATTTTAACAATATCCCCTTACTAATAGATGAAACTGAACATCAAAATAAACTTATCACTTTCATTTTTTGAAATGTGCAGCATTACAAACACGTTTCTTCAATTGTAATGGCTGATTATATGTAACGGGAACTTCACTTCAATCACCTGGTTGATAAACAATGGCATGCTTGAGTGGTTCTGCATACGAATCTTTCCCTTTAAATAATGACCCTCATAATGAAATCCTTCAGTTCTCGTGGTTAGACATTTATTTACTGCTGTCTATAGTCACTCTAGACTAGAGGCTTCTGACAGGGAAAACAACAAGAAAATTCAAATGCCACGCCTGACATCTGAACAACGTTTAAGGACATTTGGGATGCTTGAGGCTGGTGTAAGCCAGCAAACAATTGCCCAATGTCTTGGTTGCTCACAGCCTGCAATTTCCAACCTGGCCAGGCGTTACGGTGAAACTGGGACTGTGAATGATGGTCAACGAAGAGGAAGACCACGGGTAACCACCCCAAACCAAGACCGCTGGATTGTGCTGTGGGATCCTTATGATCGTTTCCATCCTGCGACGCAAAAAGCTGCAGTGACAAAAGGTCGCTACAAAAACCGCATTAGTGTCTCTACTGAATGGAGGCACATGAGAAGTCGTGGCCTGGTGGCAAGACGTCCTTGCAGAGGTCCAGTGTTGAGCACAGTGCATCGGGGGAACAAAATAAGATGGTGTCTGCAGCATCGCCGCTGGACACAGCAACAGTGGAGTGCAGTCTTGTTCAGCAATGAGTCCAGATTTTGCCTCCATGCTGCTGATGGGCATCAGCAGATATGGCGCAGAGGTGGGGAAAGTTATGCATCATGCTGTATTCGCCAGATCAATCGTTGGGGAGGACCCAGTGTGATGGTATTGGCCGGCATTTCAACCCGTTTCAGGACACCTCTGGTCGTCATTGAAGGCAATCTCACTAGTCAGCGTTATGTCAATGAAGTTTTGAGACCTCATTTGCTGCCATTTCTCCAGGCTCATCCTGACATCACAGTTTTACAGCTCGACCCCATGCTGCTCGCCTGACCACCAACTTCCTCCAGGAACAGGGTGTTGAAGTGATGCCATGGATGCCTTAGTCCCCTGACCCCAATCCCATTGAGCATTTATGGGATGAGCTTGGTCGACGTCTTGCATCGAGGAGATCAACGGCTGTCAATTGGCAAATGCTCATTAAAGGCTTGCAGGAGTGGTACAGACTTCCCCAGGACCGCATCAGATGCCTGGTACAGAGCATGCGTCGGAGGTGTACAGCCTGCATCACAGCTCAGGGAGGACACACACGATATTGAGGACTGCTGTCATTCTGTTCTTGACTGTTAGGAGTGTTGTGTCCATTCCTGTGTCATTTTGTTTTGACTGTATTCAGGTGTGTGCCTTTGTGTTGCAGTACTGTGACATTTGTTGCACCACCCCTTGTGATGTTCATGCTTTTTGTTTTTTTTGTCATTGAGGCAACCTTGTTTATTGGCATGTGTTTCGTAAAGATAGCTCAACTCTACCTCTGTGTTCAAATATTTTTCATTTTTGCGTGGAGGATTTCAATGAGTGTCCTTCTAAAGATTTGATGAGTTTCTTTTGACGTTGAGTGTGTGTGTGTGTGTGTGTGTGTGTGTGTGTGTGTGTGTGTGTGTGTGTGTGTGTGTGTGTGTGTATATATATATATATATATATATATATATATATAGTTGCGGTTTTGAGAACCCACACTTGTAAGTATAACATCATTAAAGGTTTAAGGTAGCACCCTATAGGTAGGCCACAAGCAACACGTAGGTCACCATAGGACGTCAGTTATTTCATAGTCTGTGTTTAGATAAGGCCATTCCCAGTAGTTGCATCTGCGTTGCATCAAACAAATAAGAGTAGGCCCCTTTCATTCATTTTGGCAGCCTCCCTCCAAGCGACGCCATTAAGCGCTCCCCAGACTGTGCCCCATGGCCCCTCCCAATTTGTTACGCGCCTTTGCCAGCAGCGTTCGCAACCTCTCTGGGCTTCCGCTCAAACCAGCCCAGAAACCCAACGAGGTAAGGCCCGAAAAGGGGGCGGAGCGCCAGGATGAAGGTGCGGCCAAGTCAACCAGCCATCAAGGCGGGGCCATTAAGCCAACACCAGCCAACCAGGGCTGAGGTGAGGTCGCCTGACAGGGCGTGGTTTTGGGCTCCGAGAGCGTTTGCTGTCTTGGTTATAAAAACGCACACGCAAAGCCCTCAGAAGGACTTATCATGGTTGGAAGGATTTGAGAGGACTTCGAAGGACCGATGCGATTACTATGGACTCGTGAGGAAGGTGCAGTGTGATAAGAACTTACGGAGCAGCACTCATTGCGAAAGGACTGACGCAACTGCACCGGTGGAAGGAGGTTGACTTTCAGGTCTGAGCGGGGAGAGAGAGGCGCTTGACCTGGGACGTGCGCTTTACGAAAGAACTGAAGCCAGAGATTGGCATTGAAAGGAATTGCGCTTTGCGAGAGGGTTGACCGGGCGAGCGCGCGGCACACATTACAAAGAACTGCAGCATTAAGGACATTGGGGAGGGGGTGCTTGGGGCGAGTAAGACCGGTAGCGCCAGTACAAAGGCGCCGGTATGCAAATTACGTACGCCGATAGCCCAAGTTGACCTTCCCCCGTCATTATAATTGTCCGCTCGCGTTACACTACGTGGAGAGCTGCCTCCCGGGTTTCGTCTGCTGGACCGGAGCCGGACTGGAGCCTGGACACCATCGCCGGACCTTCCACCCTACCATCTGCATCCCCCTGTGAGTCTGAAGTCTGAGACCGAATCTGAGAGCGAGCGGGCCCGAGTCCAGGGAATAAGTTAAGACTGTAGTTAATACTGCCCTGTGTACTTTTCCTTCCTCTTTCTTTCTTGTACATTCTTTCGTTTCTTCTTCTTCTTTGTACATTTGTTAATAAATTGCCTTGTTCTTTCTGGGTTCTCCTTAATCCGATCGTCCTAGTCTTTTCTCCATTGGGTAAAAGCGGCACGATTCGGAACCGCTATAATCGGGTTAGCCATTGTCAACAGCTCGGGTCGTGGATTGCTATCCGCTCGGCATATTCAACCAATATCCGTGATTCGAGCGGGAGTTATCTCCTTGCTTCCTGGGCGGCGTTAGTAAGTAGGTAATAATAAGTCGGCTTACAACCCTACTTAACGCCGTCCGGAAGGAACATCAAAACTCCGGATCCCGTCGGCCGGATAAAAGGACAAGGGGATTAACCCCCTCTTGATAAGGGGAGAGCCGACGTCGGAGATGCGCAACAATATATATATATATATATATATATGTATATATATATATATATATATATATTATTCTCCATCTGTGATTCTGTCTGTGTCTGTCTGGGGGTATGGCCTCCACCGTTGAGGGAGCAGCGCCACCCATTCTGGGAGAGGCCTAAAAAAAAACACATTTCCACCATTTTGTTTTTCCTCACATATCACTGAGGCTCCATAGGCCTCTGATAGGCCCCTAATTGGCCTCTGATGTCCATCTTAAGACTGAAACAACGTGTCTTCTATCATAAGTTACTTTTTGAAGAAACAAAGGTACATTTTGATGACAACTCATGCAAAGGAACCAAGGTAATGCATGTTTAGTTTGGAGAGATTGCTGTAGCGTTCTATTATACACCGCCCAAAGTAGGTGCGTTTTCATAATTCAGAGCGAAATAAAAATGTGAAAACTTTAACAGAAAAACTTTTGGTTTTCACACGACTTTTCAAAGCTGAATCGTGTGCAAGTACACTGTGCAGGACGTGTGATCCACAATGTGAAATAAATAAATAAACACAGAGGGAAAATTGCCGAGATATTAAAACTTTGCGGCAGAAATCTATTATACACCACCAAAATGTATGTTTTCATTGTGCAGAAGAAAGAAAATCGTGAAAAAAGGAAAAAAAACTTTGGGTTTTCGCATGAGTAAAGGCTGAATCGTGCTGAAACTACCTTATGGTAGGGATGAGGCGTGATATAGATACGAGTGGTTGTGAGAAAACGACTTTATGGTAGGGAAGAGGCGTGATATAGATACGAGTGGTGGTGAGAAAACTACTTTCTGGTAGGGATGAGGCATGATATAGATATGAGTGGTGGTGAGAAAACTACCTTATGGTAGGGATGAGGTGTGCTATAGATACGAGTGGTGGTGAGAAAACTACTTTATGGTAGGGATGAGGCGTGATATAGATACGAGTGGTGGTGAGAAAACTACTTTATGGTAGGGATGAGGTGTGATATAGCTATGAGTAGTGGTGAGAAAACCACTTTATGGCAGGGATGAGGCGTGATATAGATACGAGTGGTGGTGAGAAAACTACTTTATGGTAAGGATGAGGCGTGATATAGCTATGAGTGGTGGTGAGAAAACCACTTTATGGCAGGGATGAGGCGTGATATAGATACGAGGGGTGGTGAGAAAACTACTTTCTGGTAGGGATGAGGCATGATATAGATGAGTGGTGGTGAGAAAACTACCTTATGGTAGGGATGAGGTGTGATATAGATACGAGTGGTGGTGAGAAAACTACCTTCTGGTAGGGATGAGGCATGATATAGATATGAGTGGTGGTGAGAAAACTACCTTATGGTAGGGAAGAGGCGTGCTATAGATACGAGTGGTGGTGAGAAAACCACTTTATGGTAGGGATGAGGCGTGATATAGATACGAGTGGTGGTGAGAAAACTAATTTATGGTAGGGATGAGGCGTGATATAGCTGAGTGGTGGTGAGAAAACCACTTTATGGCAGGGATGAGGCGTGATATAGATACGAGTGGTGGTGAGAAAACTACTTTATGGTAGGGATGAGGCTTGATATAGATACGAGTGGTGGTGAGAAAACGACCTTATGCTAGGGATGAGGCATGATTATAGATACGAGTGGTGGTGAGAAAACTACCTTATGGTAGGGATGAGGCGTGATATAGATACGAGTGGTGGTGAGAAAACTACTTTATGGTAGAGATGAGGCTTGATATAGCTACGAGTGGTGGTGAGAAAACTACTTTATGGTAGGGATGAGGCTTGATATAGATACGAGTGGTGGTGAGAAAACTACCTTCTGGTAGGGATGAGGCGTGGTATAGATACGAGTGGTGGTGAGAAAACTACTTTATGGCAGAGATGAGGCGTGATATAGATACGAGTGTTGGTGAGAAAACTACTTTGTGGTAGGGATGAGGCGTGATATAGATATGAGTGGTTGTGAGAAAACGACTTTATGGTTCGGGAAGAGGCGTGATATAGATACGAGTGGTGGTGAGAAAACTACTTTCTGGTAGGGATGAGGCGTGATATAGATATGAGTGGTGGTGAGAAAACTACTTTATGGTAGGGATGAGGCGTGATATAGATATGAGTGGTGGTGAGAAAACTACCTTATGGTAGGGAAGAGGCGTGATATAGATAGGAGTGGTGGTGAGAAAACTACTTTATGGTAGGGAAGAGGCATGATATAGATACGAGTGGTGGTGAGAAAACTACCTTATGGTAGGGAAGAGGCGTGATATAGATATGAGTGGTGGTGAGAAAACTACTTTATGGTAGGGAAGAGGCATGATATAGATGTAGTGAAATTATACCAAGGTGAACCCAGGGTGTGCTCGCTTCAAAAGGGGCGTCTATAAGACCCGGGACTACAGGGGCGCACATACACTCCAGCGGCACTCACTGTGACATAGTCCTGTAGTTTGAATGGTAGGTACGCTGCGCTGATGTGCGCTGCCTATATGCTGCGGTGATTGTTCTCTCTATTGGAATCGACCATTGCCCATGAAATACTCTGATTTTAATGCCTGTTGCATGAATGTATTTTTACAGGATGTTACTTCAGATCTAAATGATATTAAACCTACCCAGAGGTCAAGTCGTGTCTGAGCTTGATTTTCACGACATTTAATATCATTTAGATCGCCGGAATGGCTGACCACAAGATGATCGTGGTACCGATTCTCCGAGCCGACTCTCAAGCTGAGGGATCGGGATCGGAGTTCACTCACTGGCTCAAAACGCTGGAGAATTACTTTGCCGCTCACGAAACAGAGCCCACCGCTGCGATGAAGCTGTCCGTGTTACAGTCGAAGGTCCATCACTCCGTTTTCCGGAGCATTGCTCGATTTGTGACGTACGCTACGGCACTGGCCGAGCTGAAGCGCCTATACATAAAAACACGGAGCACTGTGCACGGCCGGCATCAACTCTCCCAGCGGCGACAACAATCATCTGAATCGGTCGATCGCTACGCGCAGGAGTTGCGCTACCTGTTGGCGGACTGCGTGCAGGACGTACGGACCCACGAGCAAGTGCAGGACGACTTGCTCCGAGATGCATTCATCTCCGGAATTAATTCTGGAGTCTTGAGGCTCCGACTCTTGGAGGTCGCGGAGCTGACATTCACGGAGGCTCTATGGCTGGCACGCGTCTATACGGATGCCCGAGAACAATCCACCGCTTATGATCACCCACGAGTCGTGGCGGGGACCTCGCAACTCGCGCGACCGGAGAGTGGTACCGCCGAGGATATGGCGGAGGACCCAACCACCACGGCCGAGTCTCCCGGTGCTTCTGAAGCGGACTCCGCTTCCGGCCTAACTTCTGCCGCCGCTGCCCGGCCACGGCCTGACCGGTATGCAAAATGTTATTTTTGTGGGAATCGGCAGCACCCTCGATCTGAATGCCCGGCTCGGGAGGCCACTTGCCACCTGTGCTCCACCAAGGGCCATTTTGCAAAGGTCTGCAGGAAGGCCGCTTGGGGCACGCGTCCCCGCACGACCTTGAATGGGCTCATCGCGGAGCCAACGGATCGAGCGCCGGACGGGGCGCCTCACTCGGCTTTGATGAGCCGCCCTCCTTCTCATGGGCCTATGGCTGCACGCCCGACCTTGGTGAGATACACCGGGCCGCCGAAACAAATGGCGCGAACGCGACCGGCCGCAGCGCGACCGACCTTGACTGGCGTTCGAATGCCTACTTCAAACAAGCGACATGCTCCTGCTTTGGAAACTCCTCTCGATGTGCAGCAAACGCAGCACGTGACTCGAGCCCCATCTGACGGCGGCTCTTACGAATTACATGCATCCACTTTGGCATATGAATCTGCAGACGGCAGAGATCCTTCTCACGTGACTCGAGCGCCATCTGACGGCGGCTCTTACGAATTACATGCACCCACTTTGGCATATGAATCTGCAGACGGCAGAGATCCTTCTCACATGACTCGAGCGCCATCTGGCGGCGGCTCTTACGACCTACACACACCCACTCTGGCAAATGAAACTGCTGATGAGCCAACTATGCGCTTGTCATGGGGTTTCTCCCCGGGCTGCCCGAATGACCGGCAAACTGCAGCCGGCGTGGGAACGTCCTCTGACAGTGGGCATTACGACTTCAAAGCTCCTGCTGAGGCCCAACCTGCCGACGCTGCCCGAAGGATTGCAGCCGGCGTGGGATCCACCCGCGAGGCGCGATCTTCTCGCCCGGCCGGTACAATACCTGCCGGGTCTGCCGGCCTTGCGCAGGCCATCATTCCGCTCACGGTCGCGGGCGTTTTTGCGCAAGCTTTGATTGACACGGGGTCTACGGATAGTTTTATCGATCAGCGACTAGTGCATCAACATGGGTGGCCGGTTCTCGGGACAACCCGCCGGATCTTCATGGCCTCTCAGGGACTTCGGTTGAGCACAAAAGGGGCGTGTCGATTGAAACTTGTGATAAAGGGACGCACGTTCCCGGACGTGTATCTCATGGTATTACCTGCCTTATGTGCTGACGTTCTGTTAGGACTTGATTTCCTTAAGTGGCATGGACGTTTGGAAATAGACTTCGGTGGGCCGGACACGCTTGCTGTGTGCGCCCTCGCTCAAATGGACATGGAGCCTCTCTCGCTGTTCCCCAACCTGACCACTGATTGTACCCCTGTAGCCGTCAAATCGCGGCGCTACTCTCGCGCAGACGCGCAATTCATTGCGGAAGAAACGGCCCTGCTCTTAAAGGACGGTATTATAGAACCCAGTAGGTCACCGTGGCGGGCCCAAGTCTTAGTGGTGCGGAGTGAGGCCCACCGCCGGCGTATGGTAATCGACTATTCGCAGACGATTAATCGTTTTACACAGCTGGATGCCTACCCCTTACCGGGGATGGACGCCCTGGTACGCCAGGTGGCCCTGTATTCCGTTTATAGCACTCTCGATCTGCGTAGTGCATATCATCAGGTCCCCATCTCTAGGGCTGATCGCGTCTTTACAGCCTTTGAATCGGGTGAGCGGTTGTACCAGTTCACTCGACTCCCCTTTGGGGTAACTAACGGAGTCACTTGCTTTCAGAGGGCTATGGATGACCTCGTTGCGAAGGAGAACTTGACCGATGTCTTTGTCTATCTGGACAATCTTACGGTTTGTGGGTATGACCAGGAGCATCACGACGCTAATCTGAAACGCTTCCTCGAGGTCGCACAGAAATATCGCCTAACCATGAATTCGGCTAAGTGTCATTACCCTCTACGCACGGTAGACCTTTTGGGGTACACCGTGACCCATGGCTCTGTCTCTCCGGATAAGGAGCGTCTGCGCCCTTTGCTCGATATGGCTCCGCCTAGCGATAGGGCTTCGCTGAAACGTGCTCTTGGGCTGTTCGCCCACTATTCAAAGTGGGTGCAAAATTTCTCCACGAAGCTCCGCCCCCTCGTGGCCTGCGACACATTCCCCATGGGCCCGGCCGCCATGGCGGCCTTCGAGGGCCTTAAAGCCGACATCGCTGGCGCCTCTGTCGCGACGATTGACGAGAGTGCCTCTTTCGCTTTGGAGAGTGATGCCTCAGATCATGCGATAGCGGCGACACTCTCCCAAGGGGGACGCCCTGTGGCTTTCTTCTCGCGGACTCTCACCTCCGCCGAGCGGAGGCATTCGTCTATCAAAAAGGAAGCGTACGCGATCGTCGAATCAATTCGGCGATGGCGGCCGTATCTGCTTGGGCGGTGTTTCCAAATCGTCACGGACCAACAAAGCGTTGCGTTTATGTACGACACCTTACAATCTCAGCGCATTAAGAATGAGAAAATCACCCGTTGGCGTATCGAACTCGCCGACTTCTGCTACACCATCAAATACCGCCGGGGAAGGATAACCTGGTCGCCGACACCTTATCGAGGCTGGCCACTTGCGCGGGGGTTGTCACTTTGGAGGGGCTGCGCACTTTGCACGGCACTATGTGTCATCCCGGGGTAATGCGTTTCGCGCATTTTGTGCGCGAGGGAAATCTGCCGTACTCGCTTGAGGACATCCGCCGCATCTGCCGTGATTGCGCGATCTGTGCGGAACTCAAACCGCGTTTTTACAACCCTCCTATGGGGACACTCGTTAGGGCTACTAGACCGTGTGAGCACTTGGCGATGGACTTCAAAGGGCCACTGCCAATGTCGAGCAACTCTCGCTATCTGCTCACTATCGTCGATGAGTATTCACGATTCCCCTTTGCTTACACGTGCGGGGATATGTCGGCTGCCACGGTTATTCGGTGCCTGCAGAATTTGTTTTCTATGTTCGGGTATCCGGCCTACGTGCATACCGATCAGGGTGCGGTGTTCCTGTCCCAGGAGGTGAGGGGCTACTTGCTCCAGCATAATGTCGCTTCGAGCTACACCACCCCGTACCGGCCCCAAGCGAATGGGCAGATCGAATGCTTTAATGGGATTATATGGAGGGCCGTCATGCTAAGCCTTCGGACCCTCGGCCGAGGCCTCGATAAATGGGCGTGGTCGCTACCTGCCGCTCTAAACTCGATCCGGGCTCTCCTATGTACTGCCACCAACCAGACTCCTCACGAACGACTGTTCCACCACCCTAGAAGCTCCGGCAGTATCCAATCTTTACCCAGCTGGCTCGCTGAACCGGGGCCCGCCTATCTCAAACGAGCGGTTCGCGCTAGCAAGTACGACCCCCTTGTTGACAAGGTGCAAGTCCTCCAGGCTAATCCCGAGCATGCTCGCGTGTTAACGGCGGACGGCCGCGAGTCTACTGTCTCCGTACGCCATCTCGCCCCATGTGGGGACGACGACAGGGATATCGACGAACCCGTCTACGAGTCTATGGACTCTACTGAAGCTTCCCCTATGGAACTACCACCGCTACTTCTGTCGTTCCCCACTCCCGTGCCCGAAGGCGCTGGGGCGCCCCCTCCGACACCCACCTCCGGCGGCTATTCCGACGCGGGGGACTCCGGGCTTGGAGACGCCGTACCCGGTCGATTCCGAACACGAACTGGCAGGGAAGTTAGCCGCCCCGACCGCTACGGGTGGACCGACTGACGTGGATTGACGTGACCCATTCGATTATTGCTGACGCTTTCTTGAAACCTGCCGATGTGGCAGTATAGTTCTAACGGCGGGGAGAATGTAGTGAAATTATACCAAGGTGAACCCAGGGTGTGCTCGCTTCAAAAGGGGCGTCTATAAGACCCGGGACTACCGGGGCGCACGTACACTCCAGCGGCACTCACTGTGACATAGTCCTGTAGTTTGAATGGTATGTACGCTGCGCTGATGTACGCTGCCTATATGCTGCGCTGATTGTTCTCTCTATTGGAATCGACCATTGCCCATGAAATACTCTGATTTTAATGCCTGTTGCATGAATGTATTTTTACAGGATGTTACTTCAGATCTAAATGATATTAAACCTACCCAGAGGTCAAGTCGTGTCTGAGCTTGATTTTCACGACAATAGATATGAGTGGTGGTGAGAAAACTACCTTATGGTAGGGAAGAGGCGTGATATAGATATGAGTGCTGGTGAGAAAACTACTTTATGGTAGGGATGAGGCGTGATATAGATATGAGTGGTGGTGAGAAAACTACTTTATGGTAGGGATGAGGCGTGATATAGATATGAGTGGTGGTGAGAAAACTACCTTATGGTAGGGAAGAGGCATGATATAGATATGAGTGGTGGTGAGAAAACTACTTTATGGTAGGGATGAGGCGTGATATAGATATGAGTGGTGGTGAGAAAACTACTTTATGGTAGGGAAGAGGCGTGATATAGATACGAGTGGTGGTGAGAAAACTACCTTATTGTAGGGATGAGGCGTGATATAGATACGAGTGGTGGTGAGAAAACTACTTTATGGTAGGGATGAGGCGTGATATAGATACGAGTGGTGGTGAGAAAACTACCTTATTGCAGGGATGAGGCATGATATAGATACGAGTGGTGGTGAGAAAACTACTTTATGGTAGGGAAGAGGCGTGATATAGATATGAGTGGTGGTGAGAAAACTACTTTATGGTAGGGAAGAGGCATGATATAGATATGAGTGGTGGTGAGAAAACTACTTTATGGTAGGGATGAGGCGTGATATAGATATGAGTGGTGGTGAGAAAACTGCTTTATGGTAGGGATAAGGCATGATATAGATATGAGTGGTGGTGAGAAAACTACTTTATGGTAGGGAAGAGGCATGATATAGATATGAGTGGTGGTGAGAAAACTACTTTATGGTAGGGATGAGGCGTGATATAGATACGAGTGGTGGTGAGAAAACTACCTTATTGTAGGGATGAGGCGTGATATAGATACGAGTGGTGGTGAGAAAACTACTTTATGGTAGGGAAGAGGCGTGCTATAGATATGAGTGGTGGTGAGAAAACTACTTTATGGTAGGGATGAGGCGTGATATAGATATGAGTGGTGGTGAGAAAACTACTTTATGGTAGGGATGAGGCGTGATATAGATATGAGTGGTGGTGAGAAAACTACTTTATGGTAGGGAAGAGGCATGATATAGATATGAGTGGTGGTGAGAAAACTACTTTATGGTAGGGATAAGGCATGATATAGATATGAGTGGTGGTGAGAAAACTACTTTATGGTAGGGATGAGGCGTGATATAGATATGAGTGGTGGTGAGAAAACTACTTTATGGTAGGGAAGAGGCGTGATATAGATATGAGTGGTGGTGAGAAAACTACTTTATGGTAGGGATGAGGCGTGATATAGATATGAGTGGTGGTGAGAAAACTCCTTTATGGTAGGGAAGAGGCGTGATATAGATATGAGTGGTGGTGAGAAAACTACCTTATGGTAGGGAAGAGGCGTGATATAGCTTCGAGTGTTGGTGAGAAAACTACTTTATGGTAGGGATGAGGCGTGATATAGATATGAGTGGTGGTGAGAAAACTACTTTATGGTAGGGATGAGGCGTGATATAGATACGAGTGGTGGTGAGAAAACTACCTGAAGAAAATGAAGCAGATGGTTTGGACAGGGACAAGGGGCAATTGACAGAGGTGGTGGAAAAAAGAACAGAGTGGATGTGAGTTTAACGGATTTGACCTGTTGGGTTTGGGAAGAGAGCAGAAAGCCAAAAGGCCCGACAGTGCAAGGTGAGCTGGGAGACGGTGGAATATCAATAGGTTAACAACTTCTCTGGGATTAGAAGAATTTGGACTTCTCATGGATATCGCCAAGTACCTCCATTCTCTCTGGGAGTGGTTGTTGGAGCCCCATCCACAGTGGAGAATAATATTCCACTGTGTTGGGAAAAAATGCTTTGCTCACCATAACAAGTTTACCCTGTGCCAAGGAAAGAACCTATTGGAAGGTGCATATACAATCATTTCCTGGCTTTACAAGACAGCATTAAACTGTCAACTGTCCAGCAAAGGTCATGTGCTTTGGTGAGCCCAGGAGCTCTAGATATGTTATCTGTTCCATACATTTATCACAGGAGAAGACAGGATGGAAATACAGGTGGCACTTCTGAAGTTACAGAGTAAGGAATCAAGATTAATGGGGTTAACAGGAAGTGTCTGACATCTAACTTCTGATATTGTGCATTTTCTTTGCAAATGAATGGAGTTATATGACACATTGATCCAGGTATTCTAACTGCCATGGGAAATGTGCTCTGATGAAGGGTTCATGGCCAAAAGGTCAGCTTCTCCTTGCTTGCCACGGTGGTTAAACATACCTGAATCAGCATCCTGTCCATTTCATCCATTGTCCTACCTGTCCGCTGACGCACAGCAAAAGTGCACGAGTAAGTGTTTGTTAGCCAATGCATGTCGGACTGGGATTCAATTCCGGACTTGCACACCTCCATGCTTCGCCCTGCACACACACCAGTGACAGTTCATACCTGGGTCGAGATTCCAACCCTGGCTAGACAGTTCAGGGACGAGTGCTCATACCTTTCGGCCATCCTGTACGACTAATTGACTGAAGTATTATACTCCATCCTTGTTTGTCAATATTTCTCTCCTGTTATTCATGGAATTCCTCAAGTTTATTAAAGGAAAAGTCGTTTTCCCTTCAATCTTCATGACAAATGAATTTTATACCATGCATAAATTAACTGAATCACCGATTACCTGCACCACCTAAGGTGGATGGAAGTTATGTTTTCACTCCTGTCTGTCTGTTTGTCTGTGAGCAGGATATCTCAAGCAGTTGTAGACGGATTGCGTCGAAACTTTGTGGACAGGTTGGGTTTCACACAAGGACGAATTGATAAGATTTTGGTGAACATGTCGTGACTTCTCGTTTTTCAGGCATCATTTTCTACACGAACAGACGGTGCAGGCAAAACCAATTCACCAGCGCGTTGTGATGTGCTCCGAGCAAACGCTTGGTTAGTGGGGCGTGGTTAAAACCAGGAACAACCAATCAACTCTGAGTACACTGAGAGGACGAATCACTGAGGGTGAAGAAGAAGACGCTGTTTTACACGGACTGTCTCCTCTCGAGGAGTTTTGAGCTATCGCGCCATCACATGGAGCGGATAAATACTGTCGTGGTTAATTTCAATTGAAATTCTGAAATCTGTGGATTGTCGGACTTGGCTGGACGGGGGACCACCCTGAGGGTGGGGCGGGGGGGGGGAGGGGTCGTTTTGGGGAGTGCCGGCGTTCCGATGGGGCGGGCAGGCTGCGTGTGATGGGCCCTCCCTTCCCTACAAACCAAGAGACCCTTTGTCTGTTTGTAAAGGGAACCACATGTGAGTTTTTTAAAAGTGAATATTGTAATAATCTATACAATCTTATAATCATGAAGTATTAAAGCACATATATTGAGTATTATCCATTTTCTCGAAGTAAACTTGAATGAACAAGCATTCTGAGTATTGCGCTGCAATACATGTCCCCTACCAGAGTTCAAAGTGCCATAACTTTGTCAAAAATGATCGAATATGCAAATTTATGCACGGTTGATGCTGGTTTTCAAACTTGATCTGAGGTATGCTGAGACACATGTGTGTCATGCCTCGCCTCGTTGATAAGCCCGCAACGTCGCTCCGTGGTGCCGCCTGCACGTATTGCACTGTGTGAATTATATAAACTAGGGCGTGCCCGCACGTACGTTCTTGCCCGTACGTGCGTGCAAAAAAACATGCGTGCAAACAACAACAACAAAAAAAAAACTTTGAAACCACGTGGCAGTAACGACCACAGAACCCCCCCCCCCTCTATTTACATGAAATGGTTTGGTCCATTCGCGTGCCCACACGCGTGCCACAGAACCCCCCCCCCCCCCCCCCCTCTATTTACATGAAATGGTTTGGTCCATTCGCAAAGCCAAAGCGAACGGCTTGCGAGTACGGTGACCATACCTTGGGAACCACTTGTCCGATTAATTTCAAACCTTGAAAAGGCACATCCTCGGGCCCCCAGCAATATACCTGGCAAGTTTCAAGTATATCGGACCGGTAGTTGTCGAGAAACAGCGGTCGCATACAGACACACAGAGATTACTGGAATTATAGATAGATTATTACCAACTCACGGTCTGAGGTACTAGCGATTCAAGATATCCATTTTTTTTTTTCCTTTAATTAACGATATCTGCCAAACCACGTGCCCTATCGCAAATTCCAAAAGGACATTTTAGTGCTGAACAGATCTGTGAAGTTTCCCCTCGATTGGATCAAAAATGAGGGAGGAGCTCGGTTTTAAAGGTTCATGCTTAAAAACGTCATAACTCTGAAACCATGTGACACATGACATCATGCTCGCTGACTTTTTTGTTCGTCATGGGTATGCGATTCTGCCTGCAAAGTTTGGCCTCGATCTGTTCAGCCGTAGCAGAGAAAAAGGGGTTTTCGTGTTTTCACGAAAAACAATATGGCGGCCGAACCACGTGACCTGTGACGTCATAATTTCCATTAAAATATTCTATAGAAGGAGTCCATCATATGGTCAAAATTTGATCTCAATCGATCCTATTATTGCAGAGAAATTGTTTTTTCAAGGAAATTAAAACTTAAAATGGCACTGAGTTAAGGATCATCAGAATTATCAGAATTACCAAAGTTCAAAGTGCCATAACTTTGTCAAAAATGATCGAAACGTCGTGAAGTTCGAACTCGATCTGTAATTTATCATGAGGAAACGATGTACCAAGTTTGAAATCATTAGCATTAAGAGTTTAGAAAAAAAGTCCGGAAAACTGTTCTTTGCGTGACGGACTGACGGACTGACGGACTGACAGACGGAGGGACGGCATGCAAACCTATAGTCCCCTCCGGTGTACACCGGTAGGGGACTAATAAACCTATATTCATGTCAGCAGTTACAGTTCCATAATTAAATATACAGCGCCAATCAGATGAAAAACATTAGACGAGCGAGGACATGAACTGAAACAATTCCTTTCCATCTCGGACAAGGAAATTAAATAAACCTACATGGTTTATGCTGGTTTACCAGCTTCAAAGCCTTGCTGTGTAAATATATTGTCTCTACTCACAACACTGCCTGACTGTGATGAAATCAGACATTTCCACAAACACTCCATCTCCCTTTTTCTTTTTCTTTTTTGTGTGCAAGATCGAGGCTCGTGTAAGCGCTAACATTAATGACTAAAAAAAAACGGACACATAAGACGAAATAAAGGGAGCGGGAGACAAGATGGGGAGAGAGGGGGAAGCACACAAGTACAACATTTGAGAGCAGGGACATCTGGAGATCTGTGGGAGGTAGAGGGCTTGGGGGGAGGAGGCATGGGGAATGTGGGGTGGGTGGGAGAGGTATAAAACACATGGACAGTGCTAGGCCTTCCAGGAAAGAATTTGGTATTTCAAAAAAGTGGATCTGGGGTGAATTAACGGGGGTAGAAAAGATCAAGGTTTTGGATGTGGGAAGATAAGAGATGGTGGTGAACAGCTGTTTTAAAGACCTGGAGGGAGGAGAGGGATTAAAGAGAGTGAGGGAGTTTGTTCCAGAGGTGGGAGAAAAGTGGAATGAAAGAGTGAAGGTGAGCAGAGAGTCTTTTATTTTGGCAGTTTAACCAGAAGAGGGTTGCAGGCAGATCTTGTGCGACCTATCAGAATATTTGGGGGACAGAGCACAGACAGAGCAGGGGCAGCAAGGCCGGAGAGGAGTCGATAGAAGACAGAAAGACCACCAACCTGCCTGAAGTGAGTGAGTGAAAGGCCCTCAGAGTTAGCTTCCTCACGGGAGCCTCTTGGCTTCTTTCCACCCCTCAAAACGCTGCTCCCTGGTATGTTGCTGCTCGGTGGAGAGATGTATTTAAGATTTTAAGGGTTGTTCGCAGAGCAACGGAGAAAAATATATGCTGGTGACACATGGTCCTGTAATAATCTTCTCCCACCCCCCCCCCCCCCCCCCCCAAGGAAATAAATGCTTCATATTAAACCACAATAAAGTGAAGGACATTAAATTATTCCACCACAACTTGGCGACGAGGATGGGATATTAACGCCTGCGGTGCCCGAGAGGGGAGGGGGGGGGGGGGCACAGCGGTACCAAGTGATGGTGAATTCAAGAGCTTGAATCTTAGATAAACAGGTTTAGTCTAGTAGGAAGACTAGGTCCCCCTGCACCCCCCGGAGATATACTTCTAATCAGTGTTTCTAGATTGGAAAAAATGTGTAGAAAATGACTAGCTATGGCCCCAAGCTGAAAAAATGTCCCACATACCATTTTTATGCAAATTACTGCTGCAAATTTTATGCAAAATTATGCAAATTTTATGCAAATTTTTGATGAGGAGTAGAGTTGAGGGGTCTTTGAGGGCTTCATCGAGGTGCTCTCGGTTGCAAGACTGGGTCATTCTGAGAAGCACAGCAGGGTCAGAGATCATGATGTTCTCCTCCTCAGTGAATCTCTCCATCAACAGCCTCTCCATTGCCTCACACACTGTTTTGAGGCAAAAGAGGGACTTTGCGTAGGCCTTTCCACTGAGAACACCTTTGAGAGATCCACTTGTTACTAGTTGTGCCTCAAAGAGAATCTCTGCATATCCAGAACCACGCATCTTGTGTCCAGTGAGCATCCCGATGTAGTTCATGGATGTGTGGAAGGGTCCAATCGTTACTACATGACTAGCAAATTAATTTGGCCAGCGCCAGATGATGGGAAGGGCTTTCATGCAGACACCCAGATCAAATGTATTCAGGACCCATCTCTGACCCACCTCAGCAGTTGCTGCCTCGGAACGCTTCAGTAGCTCACGAACAACTGCGTTGTCTGTGATCGGTCTGTGCCTGGTGCCTGCATGGCATGGCAATGGCCTGCAGCCTGTGCCTGGGCTAGGGGGTTTCACCTCTGCAACTGGTTCTCCCCCACCCAGCAAATCAACAGTCGACTACTGCACGCCTATCCACCAACCGATCACAGACAACGCAGTTGTTCGTGAGCTACTGAAGCGTTCCGAGGCAGCAACTGCTGAGGTGGGTCAGAGATGGGTCCTGAATACATTTGATCTGGGTGTCTGCATGAAAGCCCTTCCCATCATCTTTCGCTGGCCAAATGAATTTGCTAGTCATGTAGTAACGATTGGACCCTTCCACACATCCATGAACTACATCGGGATGCTCACTGGACACAAGATGCGTGGTTCTGGATATGCAGAGATTCTCTTTGAGGCACAACTAGTAACAAGTGGATCTCTCAAAGGTGTTCTCAGTGGAAAGGCCTACGCAAAGTCCCTCTTTTGCCTCAAAACAGTGTGTGAGGCAATGGAGAGGCTGTTGATGGAGAGATTCACTGAGGAGGAGAACATCATGATCTCTGACCCTGCTGTGCTTCTCAGAATGACCCAGTCTTGCAACCGAGAGCACCTCGATGAAGCCCTCAAAGACCCCTCAACTCTACTCCTCATCAAAAATTTGCATAAAATTTGCATAATTTTGCATAAAATTTGCAGCAGTAATTTGCATAAAAATGGTATGTGGGACATTTTTTCAGCTTGGGGCCATAGCTAGTCATTTTCTACACATTTTTTCCAATCTAGAAACACTGATTAGAAGTATATCTCCGGGGGGTGCAGGGGGACCTAGTCTTCCTACTAGACTAGTTAGGGGCCTTTTGAAATCCCATCAAAAGTCTTCACTGTCACAGGTGCTGTGGGCTCTCTCTCCAGCCCCTGCAGGTGACGTCTATCAAAGCAAATTGAAGTGTTTTGTTTCCTTCAAGGGGGTTCGGTATGTGTTGTCTTTTTACCCTGTGCTTGTGAAGCGAAAAGTGTGGTTAAGCATTCAGTTGCATACGTGTGCCGTGTGCTGTACGTGTCTGCATTTTAAAAGTTCATTTTCTCTGCAACCGTTGGTCCGATCGACACGAAATTTCACCATAGAAGCGCATCTGCCTGTATAATTTTTTTATCCATAATTATGATGTCATATGTCAGGTGGTACGGACGCCATCTTGGAAAAACGTTACACCTCTATATCTACCAAACCGCTCAATGGAAAAAAATGAAACATGGCTCGTTGTCAAGTACTTATCATGGGGAATAAGATATGTTGATGGTGATGTCATCGGTGCCTCAATTATGATGTCATAATTCGACAAGTACAATGCTTGATGTGATCAGTATGAATAAAACAAAATTCCTCTACAACTGTTAGTCCGATGGACACAAAATTTTCAGAATATGAGCAACTCCTGCATAATTTTTAATGATAATTATAACGTTATAGGTCACGTGGTACAGATGCCTTCATGGAAAAAAAATCGAAAAAAGTTTCACCTCTATATCTCCGAAACCGCTCGATGGGTAAAAATTGAAACATGGCTCATTGTCAAGCACTCCCCTTGGGGAATAAGATATGTTAATGATGATGTCATGTGTGCCTTCGTTATGACATCATAATTCGACAAGTACAACACGTGACCTGATCGATTCGACAAGTACAACAAGTACAACAAGTACAATCTGATCATTGTGAAAAATATTTCTCAGCAACTGTTCTTCTGATGGGCACAAAATTGACGGGGGGGGGGGGGGGGAGCGAGCCCCTTGGCAAAGCGAGCGATTATTTTTTTCATAGCGTCATAGCGTCATATCGTCATATCGTTCATAGCGTCATAGCGTTTCATAGCGTCAAAGTGATTTTTTTTTTCATAGCGTCATAGCGTCATATCGTTCATAGCGTCATAGCACCATAGCGATTTTTTTTTTCATAGCGTCATAGCGTCCATAGCGTCATATCGTTCATAGCGTCATAGCGTTTCATAGCGTCATAGCGATTTTTTTTTTCATAGCGTCATAGCGTTCATAGCATCATAGCATCATCACGTGATCGCTCTGAGCGAATCAGCGCCCACCTGCTCTGATTCCGTTGATTCCGTGCGCTGAAATGCGCTGAGGTAAATATGAATAAAAAATATGGATCGTCAAATATTTTGAGTTCGGCCATGTTCGTCCCACGCTCAATGGCCATGTCTATGTCAAATATCAAGCACGTAAGCCTCTCCGTTTAGGAGTCTATCGGTAACATTACACACACACACACACACACACACACACACACACACACACACACACACACACACACACACACACACACACACACACACACACACACACACACACACACACACTGTTTTATATATATAGATATATATTGTGTTGTAATTTTTTTTAAATCTCCAAACACTTCTTTTGTAGCCAGAATATAGTACAAATGCCTTTTATTAGACAGGCATTTAGAAAGTCAACATTTTCCATAACTTTCTGTAAAACTGGATGAAATTATTAGATGAACTGGACTTTGTGTTGTGTAATATCTCCCAACAAATCTTTTCATTCTCTCCTTTGCTTACAATACAAGCCCGCATGCTATAGGAGGGGCGGACATAAGTAATTTTTGCGCATTTGTGAGAGAGGGACCAGCGATGCCGGTTAAAACAACAGTATTTCAATGTTTGTTTACGTCGGATTTCTTTGTAAACAAGCGAATATTTCCTCACTTTTTTTTTCCGTGAAATTTATACTTACAATATCATAAAAGTATATATAGCCTCACTATAGAGGCTACAAAGAGATATGAGGTGAATTTGAAGGAAACACACATGGAAGGCTGTTGTATGCACCTGCTTCGCTGATCCCCAGTTAACAGATTTGCAAAAGTTCCTGTAGTCTATGTCCGCCCCCTCCAATAATGGCTTTAAGTTTAATATCAAATCATTGACATTTATAATTCCCTGAATAACCATGATTCCAAAATTACAGTAAAATTGTACTAAAACAGCAAGTTGAACATGATACAAAGTCACTAACCTAGTCTTCCACAAAATCATCATCATCATTCACATGTCCAATCTAACGTTACATAAGTTAATTTTAAAGTCATTCTCAATGCATGGTGCAGGAGTTTACACATACCTTGTCCTTGAGAAATAGATTTCTTTGCAAATGACTTCTCTTTTCTTCTGATTTTACTGATGTCTCAAAGCGCTTGTAGCAATTGTCGTGGTAGCCAATGTTACTCGGCGGAGAGGGCTGAGCCGCAATGCATGTAGCAGTATCGTGAAAATCAATACGCAGTATCGTGAAAATCAATACCAAGCTTTGTTGCAATCTCGGTAACTATGTCGCTCTCTTTGCAATCGTAATTCACCCATTTGCGAGCGAAATCGACAAATCGTTTCCACGATTCATTATTGAACACGATGAAGTTACTTTGTGTTGTAGAATCTACGTGCATAACGCAAAATTTTCAAGAAAATGTACGATCCACCGTAGGACTGCATTCCGTGGGCGCCGCCATCTTTGGTTCGCAGTGCAATGGCACGGCGACCGTGATTGGATTATTCTGGGAAACTACGTCATCCATTTCACTGAGCGTCAAATACGGTAACGCTGATTGGCCTATTTCATCACGTGCATCGACTTGTCAGCAAAATTTAATGTGACATTATTTACCGAAATTATTCGATTTTTACGCTTTTATGAGCAATTTTGAGGATTGGGGACACACATTTTCTGAATGCTTATAATATTCTTGGAATTATTGATCAAGAATAAAGTTGCCCCCAGTAATGTTGCATGAAACAGAGAGTTCGAGACGTAATGTGGTCTATTAGACTTTGGAAAGGAATTGGTAATTTGGAGTCTGTCCTGGCCTGAAGGCAGGACCTAAATTTGTAATTGGTTAGTAAGTGGTAATTGGCTTTGTAATTAGTAATTTTTAATTAGTACAATTGGTAATTAGTAAGTGGTAATTGGCTTTCAATTAGCGGTTGAAGTTCTCGCCTGAAGACAGAACATAGATCGCTGACGTTTGTCACCCCTCGACAAAATTATTCTGCTGTTATCGACTGGAGGTCGACGGAGGTGGTGTTCGAATAGTGTTTCTCCTTGTATTTGTATCTTGTGGTAAGTGTACTGTGTATCTCGTGGCTCTGTGGTTGCAATCGTCATTGTGAGTTGTATTGGTAAATGTGCATGGAGTTGCATATTGGATTATCTGTCAGATTAAGTGGCTGTGTGCTCGTCTTGAATTGTGGTGGGAAGAGTGAGGTTTTGTGAATTGTGTGGAAGGAACATGGGCTTGATGAGAATGTGTCGTTTAAAGCATGGTATTCATGTTTTATTTATATATATATATATATATATATATATATATATATATATATATATATATATATACTTCTTGGTTCGAAAATAAGTTTCCTGCCTGTTTACGTTCAGCCAGGCATGGTTTGGTCTGGGAGCAAATAAAAAGCTCAGAGAAGCTATTTTAAATGGTAAAAACTGGCACTGGTAAAATGTACACATTTCTGCAGACGTTTGTGCCTGATCAAACATGAGTATACGAGGTTTTCCGGAGGGAATGTACATGCTACCCTCTTGTTGGTTTCTCATATACCGTGTTTGCATGTGCATATGATTTATTGCATGTCTGATATTAAATTGGAGCTGCTCGGTGAGCTTTTAGGGTAACCGGGATGTGTTGTTGATTTTGATTGAGTTCGCGTTGCACATACCGAGCATATATTTTTAGTACATGTTGTGGCCTGTTAGTAACCAGAATTGTGGTGATTTGTCTTGTGAAAAGCACCACATACCATGCTATGTGAGCCATGCTATACCGAATGGTATCAACAGGGGGACCTCTGCGCTGTTGTGAAC
The DNA here is from genome assembly GCF_964187855.1 of Myxine glutinosa. Taxonomy (NCBI): domain Eukaryota; kingdom Metazoa; phylum Chordata; class Myxini; order Myxiniformes; family Myxinidae; genus Myxine; species Myxine glutinosa. The sequence continues at coordinate 2,181,153 of NC_136274.1, forward strand.
AGTGTCGATGTCTGGAGAGATAGACAGTGACACATTGGAGTTTGTAGTTATGATTTGTTGAACAAAATTTTTTCAGATGTATGAGATGTTTTGCTTTGTAAAGGTTGAAGTTATGCGATCCAGTTGTGTATTTTTGTCCCCCGTCACACAGCGGAGCGAAAGGGGGACTATGGTTTTACCCTCCATCCGTGTGTGCGTGCGTGCGTCCGTGCGTGCCTCCGTGCGTGCATCCCTGCGTCCGTCCGTGCGGGCGTGCGAACGTGCGTGCGTGCGTTAAGCGAAGGACCGAATTCTAATTTGGTGTGTGGGTGCAACCCACGTCAAAATCCAAGATGGCCGCCACCATATATATTATGTCTTCACCTTGTGAGCGAAATATCTTAAAAATAAAAGAACTACTAACTTCTAATCTGGTGTGTGGGTATATCTACGCATAAGGAAGAAGGCTATTGAAAATTGGATCGCCACGTCAAAATCCAAGATGGCCACCGCCATGTATGTCTGAACCTTGTGAGCGAAATATCTTGACAAATGAACGAACTACTAACTTCTAATCTGGTGTGTGGGGTTTTTTTTGGTTTTTTTTTGTATACTGAATCGAGGCTCGTGAAAGAGCTAACATTTACTTCACAAACAAATCAACCAGACAAACAAAACACACAAAAAGAGGGAGCAGAAAACAAGATGGGGAGAGAAGGGGAAGCACACAAACACAACATTGTTTGTCCATTCGTTTGTCCGGGTGTATCTACGCATAAGGGAGAACGCTATTGAAAATTGGGTCACCACGTCAAAATCCAAGATGGCCGCCTTGCGTCTTCCACTTTGTCAACTCACTTCACTTCACCGACGGGGGACCTAGGCGTAACGCGTGTTAACCTTAGGGTGGACGAAGCGACTTGACTACAGCATATGTTGGTTGTTGGTGTTATCTACATAATTACCCTCGCCTGAGAAGAGGGTATTGCATTTGAGTCCATTTGTTTGTTTGTCCGTTTGTTTGTCCGTTTGTTTGTCCATTTGTTTGTCCGTTCGTTTGTTTGTCCGCACAGAATAAATATGGTTTTCTCTGCAACCGTTGGTCAGATTGACAGGAATTTTTCACCATAGGTGCAACTCCATCTGTAGAATTTTGTTATGATAATTATGACGTCATATGGGATGTGGTTCGGCCGCCATTTTGGAAAATCCGAAAATGTTTGCACCTCTTTATCTCCGAAAGCGCTGAATATAAAAAAAATTGAGACATGGCTCATTGTAAAGAACTCTCCATGCAGAATAAAATATGTTGATGGTGATGTCATCATTCAACAAGTACAAAACTTCATCCGATCAAGATTTAATTTCTTGAGCATAATCTAGGAATAAATTAGTTTCGAAAACAAATAATGATGACGTCATCAGTCACGTGGTTCGGCCGCCATCTTGGAAAAACCGAAAAACTTTGCACCTCTATATCTCCGAAAGTGCTGAATAGAAAGAATTGAGACATGGCTCATTGTAAAGAACTCTCCATGGGGAATAAAATATGTTAATGATGATGTCATAGGTCCCTCCATTATGACGTCATAATTCGACAAGTACAAAACTTCATCCAATCAAGATGAAATTTCTTGCACATAATCTAGGAATAAATTAGTTTGGAAAAAAAAAATGATGACGTCGTCGGTCACGTGGTTCGGCCGCCATATTTGTTTTAACACAAAAGCCTTAAAACCCACTGAAAATACATCCTGGCAAGGATTTGCAATCTCTGATTGCTCTTTCTTGTTACATATGCGTTTGGCATCCAGTGTGGCTTTGGCAGGGAACATGGCTAACTGGGTTTTCTGTGAGGGTGGCTTTGGCTTTGGTGAGAAGAGTTGCTGGGTAGTCTGGGTATCGGTGGTGGCTCACCTGTCGTATTGTTCATTGTCAACCACGATTAATTGAATGCCCCAATTGCAAAGAGGGATATCTGGGAGTTTGGATTTTGGATGGTGTGTTGCTGTCAGCAATTGGTTAATGGGGGAGGTTGGTGTCGCTTGGGGCCTTGTGTTCTGCATGAGGTTGACAAAATTTACCCTTGGGGACAAACGATTTTTGGCATTTCATGAGTTACATTTCATAATTCGAGTGAGTGCACGTTTGCATTTCATAATTCGAACTGCTGGGGGCGTGCCAGGCTGGGGTAGTGGACATTTTGTGGAACATATGGGGACAATCTGGTTAGATGGGGCCTGAGGTTTCACCACTGTCTGTCTGTTTGCCTGTTACATTGGACCTTCAGATAATTTTTCGTGAGACAAAATGCTTACAAAAAACCCTCTTCGTTCTCCTTTGTGTACATTTGTGTATTGTATTTTGTATTTGTTTTTGTACTATGTGTATTTTTGTGTACATGCGACTTTGTGTACATTGAGAACTTTGAATGAAAAAGTGCTTACAAGCAAGATGGATCCATGCCAAATACTGCTAATAACACATGTTGCCAAAGCAGGACTGGGTGATCGACCTTTGAAGGCAGTTCCAAGGATTCACGAGTTTCACTGAGGGAGAGCGAACGGACACGATGGCAGCGCAGGTGAGAGTTGGCCTGGTTTGATGCAAATTTCAGATTGGTTGTTCATTTTCCCCCTGTTTCTGATTTATACCCGTGTCTTTCAAACACTGCACTTCTTTCAACACGTAGCTTGCTCTACACCCGTTGCCTAGCAACAGCGATACTTATTTCCTCCATGGAACACACATCCATCCACCTCCCTCCAACACTTACATTATTTACACGATGTAAAAAATCTTGGGGGGGAGGGGTGGTGAGTCAGGTTTCAACCTTCACATTAGGGAAACAAAAATAATAAGAAGATTGTGTTCTACAGAAAAGGACTTTGAAATCATCTTCTCCTGGTTGTCTCAAGGGAAGAGAATTAAGAGGAATAGTGGATTTTGGAAGTTTAGATAATGAAAACTTATATTTGGGGGGAAAAAAACCCCCAGATCTTGGAAAAAGACATTTGTAAATTAATGGATAATGCTGTATTTAAAAAAAAAAACGATGCGAAATGTGAAGAAGGAATGGGAAAAATGTGAGATTTACATGTTGGAAACAAACATCCAGGTTGATTAATGGACCAAGTGAAAAAAATTAAAAGGTAAAGGTGTTTTCAAAGAATTGTGTGCTGTTCATGTGGGTGGAGAGAGCGTTGAGATGAATGGACCTGTTTGTGTGGGAATGTATAATAGTTAATGTGTAACAGATTAAATATGTGGGTAGAGTTAATCTAATTTATATGGATACAAACAGTTTTTATTTTGAAAATCGATACGAAAGATATTTATGAGGATATGGTATTTATGATATTTATGATAAGGAGGGAATTTCATGGGATTGAGAACAAAGGTTTATGTTTGTAAATATATTGATAAACATATTGAAAGAGTGATAAAAAATTAAATGGTCAAATCTCCAGGTCACTCTACTCTGGACATGCTGCTTCTGCTGTCTCAACAATGGATGGAGGTCCTCAATGCCAAACAGGAAATCAGAGCTGTCTCCCTTGACATATCACGTGCCTTCGATACGGTCTGGCACACTGCTCTGTCCACCAAACTCTCCTCCTATGGTATCCATGGAAATCTCCATGCATGGCTTGCGGACTTCCTCTCTGGTCGTAGTCAACGTGTGGCCCTGAATGGATTTCTCTCATCTCCCCTTCCTGTTCAGGCTGGAGTTCCCCAAGGCAGTGTGCTGGGCCCTGTGCTTTTTCTGGTCTTTATCAATGATCTCTCCGACTCTCTGGAAAATCCTCTCTATCTCTTTGCTGATGACTCCACTCTCTGCCGCTCCATTCCTCTTCCCTCAGATCGGCAGACTGCAGCCTCCTCACTCTCTGAAGACCTGGACAAAATCACAGACTGGTCAAACAAGTGGAACATGTCTTTCAATCCTGACAAATCTCACACTCTTACTATGTCTCTCCGAAAAGATCGACTGGACAACCCTCCCATCTACTTTCTCAACAATCCTCTCCAAGAAGTTCTGTCGCTCAAGCTTTTGGGTCTCACTATCTGCCATGATCTTTCTTGGGAAAAGCACATTTCCAAGCTGGCCTCCAAAGCCAGTCGCCGACTGGGCATCCTCCGTCGTGCGAAGTCCTTCCTAAGCACACCTGAGCTCCTCACCACATACAAGGCTTTCATCCACAGCTCAATTGAATACTGTTCTCCCCTATGGGCTGGTGCTTCTGCCTCACACCTGGCTCGGCTTCACGCTGTTGAATCCAAAGCTTTCAGAATCATTGGAATCTCCCGCGATGAAGCTATCTCTGAGGGCCTTTCACTCACTCACCGCAGGCAGGTAGGTGGTCTTTCCGTCTTCTACCGACTCCTCTCCGGCCTTGCTCCCCCAGCTCTCTGTGCTCTGTCCCCCAAATATTCCTACAGGGCACGCAAGATCTGCCAGCCACCCTCTGATGGTTAAACTGCCGAAATCTCGGCTCTCTGCTCACCTTCACTCTTTCATTCCTCTTTTCTCCCGCCTCTGGAACAAATTCCCACACTCACTTCAATCACACTCCTCCCTCCAGGTCTTTAAAACAGCTGTTCACCACCATCTCTTATCTTCCCCCATCCAAAACCTTGATCTTTTCTACCCCCACTAATTCACCCCTGATCCACCTTGTTTGAAATTCCAACTTCTTTCCTGGAAGTCCTGGCAGTATCCATATGTTTTATACCTCTCCCACCGCCCCCCCCCCCTTCCCATGCCTCCCCCCCAAAGCCCTCTCCCTCCCACAGTTCTCTCGATGTCTCCATATCTCTCAGTCCCTGCTCTCAAATGTTGTGTTTGTGTCCTTTCCCCTCTCTCCCCATCTTGTCTACCGCTCCCGATGTTATTTGTTTTATGTGTCTGTTTGTCTTTCTGTGTGATTAATGTTCGCTCTTTCACGAGCCTCGATCTTGTATACAAAAAAAAAAAAAAAAAAAAAAAAAATGGTGGGAAAAATTGATTATTATGAGAAAAAATAATTGTTAAAAATATTATATAAGAAGCTCAACTTGTGAAACATACTTAGATGTAAAGAATGGAGGATGAAGGTAATGTGGTATATGGAACATACCCTTGGCTACTACCTGGGCGGGTTGGACATGGGACACTAAATATGATATTGTGAAGCGATGCTCGCACGATAAAGCTGGACAAAATGGACGACACCAGGAACGAAGTTTCACTGAGCTATTTATTCTAGCTCAACTCGAAAGAACTCAAAAGCACTGAATAGCCCGTTAACACGGGCGGCAATTTATATCAAAAGTTCACAACACAAAAGCCATGCCTCTCAGGCAGGGCGTGGTATGCAAATAAGTCAGCCACGCCTCTCAACGGGGCGTGGTATGCAAATCGAGAGTCCCCCGGGCAAGGCAACTCCGGACACGTCCGCGCGAGTCCGTACTACATCATCGGCCGGTGCAAGGTGATTGTGTCATGCTTCCGGTAACCGCTACATGCTCCCCCCCAGAATTAACTTGCACCGGGAGAGTCAGTTTGTGGGGGGTCTTGATGACCCGGCCGAAAAAAACCCTGGCGATTCGTGTGGGGGTGGTAGGTGGCGTGGCGATGGATGGTCGGGCGGGGGGCTTGGTTGACGGGGGACGGCCCCGTCGTGGAGGAAGGGCCAACCGTGGAGGTTGGTCGAGGTCCAAATGGACCGGCTTGAGGCAGTCCACGGAGATGCAGACCGGTTTGCCACCGATGTCAATGATGAACGACTTGTCGTCCCTCTTCAGGACCTGGAAGGGTCCATCGTACGGCGGCCGGAGCGATCCCTGGTGTGCGTCGCTCCGGATAAAAACGTACTCCACAGTGCGAAGTGCTGGTGGGCGCGGGGGGGGGGGATGTGGGGTTGGGGGCAGCCGTGGTGGGACGTGGGCATGGGGGCAAATCTCCTGGCGGCCTCCTGGAGGACCGAGCGTTGGCGAGCCACGGACCAGGGGCCGGTGGCGTCAGGGATGAACTCGCCCGGCACACGCAGTGGCTGGCCGTAGACCAGCTCGGCGGTGGAAGCCTGGAGGTCCTCTTTAGGGGCCGTTCGGAGGCCCAATAGGACCCACGGGAGCCTGTCGGCTCAACCGTCATCCTGGAGGCTGGCCCTGAGAGCGGCCTTCATCGAGTGGTGGAACCGCTCGCACAAGCCGTCGGCTTGGGGGTGGTAGGCCGTGGTGCGGTGTATCTTGACCGCCAAAGGCCTGGCCGACCGCGCCCCAAAGCTCGGAGGTGAATTGTGGGCCTCTATCGGAGATGTCCGAGGGGGTGCCGAAACGGGCAATCCAGGTGCCAATGAAGGCCTGCGCCACATCGGCGGATGTTGTTGATGCCAGTGGGACGGCCTCCGGCCACCTGGTGGTCCTGTCCACCATCGTGAGGATGTGGGTGAAGCCCCGCGAGGCGGGAAGGGGTCCCACCAGGTCCACATTGACGTGGTCGAAGCGCCGCGCTGGCACGTCGAATGATGCCAATGGGGCCTGGGTGTGCCGGTGGACCTTCGCGCGCTGGCAGGTGACACAGGCATTGGCCCAGTCGCGGACGTCCTTACGGAGCCCGTGCCAGACGAACTTTGCTGCTTTGCTGTGTCCGCTGTCCGGAGGGCTTGCACCGTGGGGTCGGCGGTCTGGTCGGCCGCCATGCGGGCGAAGTCCACACCGAGGTGGACGGCGTTCACGCCGGACCGGGAGAGGCATTCCGCCACAGCGTTGTCCTTGCCCGCGACGTGCCGGATGTCCGTCCTAAATTCGGACACGGCAGAGAGATGGCGCTGCTGGCGGGCCGACCACGGCTCTGCAACCTTGGCCATGTCGAAGACCAGGGGTTTGTGGTCCACAAACGCCGTGAACGGGCAGCCCTCTAAAAGATGGCGGAAGTGGCGAACGGCCAGGTAAAGGCTGAGGAGCTCGCGGTCGAAAGCGCTATACTTGCGCTCGTTATGGCGAAGCTGCCGGCTGAAGAAGGCCAGCGGTTGCCAAGCCCCGTTCACCCACTGTTCATGCACGGCGCCCACCACGTAGTCGGAAGCGTCCGTGGTGAGGGCGATGGGTGCATCAAGCGCCCGGTGCGCCAGCGTGGTCGCGTTGGCGAGGGCCAGCTTAGCGCCCGTGAATGCCGCGTCCATCTCTTTGGTCCAGGCGACGTCATGCTTGGCCGGCTTGCCCCGGAGGGCTTCGTACAGGGGGCGCATGAGTTGGGCGGCGTGAGGCACGAACCGGTGGTAGAAATTTACCATCCCCAAAAATTCCTGTAGGGCCTTGATGGAGCGGGGGCGCGGGAAACTTGTGACTGCCTCCACCTTGGTAGGCAGCGGGACGGCCCCGCGCTTCGTGATGCGGTGCCCCAGGAAGTCGACGGCCGTTACGCCAAACTGGCATTTCGCCGGGTTGATTTTGAGGCCGTGCTGGCCTAGGAGCTCAAAAAGCGTGCGCAGGTGGATGAGGTGCTCCGCCCGGGAAGTGCTGGCGACGAGAATGTCGTCCTAGTACACGAAAAGGAAGGTGAGGTCGTGCAGCACGCTGTGCATCAGCCGCTGGAAGGCCTGGGCCACGTTCTTAAGGCCGAACGGCATGCGAAGGAACTCGAAGAGGCCAACAGGTGTAATTACCGCCGTCTTCGGCACGTCGGCCGGCCGGACGGGTACCTGGTGGTAGCACCGAATGAGGTCGACCTTGGAAAAGATCACCCGCCCTACCAAACGGGCGGAAAAGTCCTGTATGTGTGGTATCGGGTACCGGTCGTGGATGGTGGTGTCGTTGAGGTGGCGGTAATCGCAGTATGGTAACCATCCGCGACCCGGTTTGGGCATGATGTGCAGGGGCGAGGCCCACGCGCTATTCGAGCGCCGCACAATGCTCAATCGCTCCAGCGCGTCGAATTCCGCCTTCGCCACAGTGAGTTTGGTCGGGTCGAGGCGACGAGCCCTGGCATAGACCGGTGGACCTGTGGTCGGGATGTGGTGTTCAACGCCGTGTTTGACGGCGACAGCCGAAAACGTCGGCTGCGTGAGGGCGGGAAACTCGGCGAGCAGGCGGGTGAAATCGTCCGCGGCCAGGAGTGCGCAGGCTAGCTTGGTTGGTGCGGAGCCGAGCGCGCCTGCGAACTACGTACATGCCCGTGGGAGTGCATTCTGGGGGGGGCGCATGTAGCGGTTACCTCATTCGCATGTCACGGTTAACTTATTCGCATGTCGTGGTTAACTTATTTGCATGTGACGGTTACCTTATGTTTGGTCATAATCCACGTGCACGGGCCTGTGGGGCTTTTGGTTGTGTGGAAGTGACGCACGCGCGGTTGTGCAGCCATGCCCTCCGAAGAGGGTTTTGGCTTTATAAAAGCTGTACCACTTCCGTTCGAGTTTAGTGTGCTGGAGATTTCTGTACGAATAAACGAGCTTCGAACCCTACGAAATGGCCTCGTCTTCTCGCCTTCCGCGACTCCTAAACTGGTGACACCGGCTGCCCCCGAACGGATTTGGGGGCTGCAAACGAACACGGCAAGCGCGCCCTGGCCAGGGAAGCCACCTACACTGGTGACCCCGGCTTCTCCCGAACGGATGCGGGCGCGGTTTCGAGCGCAGTTTCGATCGAACTGACGGAGTTTCGGAAACGACGAGCGGCCATGTGGTTCGCGCACCGCGCTAGGCTCCTCCTCTACGACCAGAGGGGCGAGCCTGCTCCAGGACCCTCCGAAGGAACGCAGTTACGAGATGTGGGTGGCACTGCTGCTCATCTCTTGCGCGCGCACCGACGTTGGTGGCACGGCTGCTTCGTTACCTTCGCGCGCGCTGCTGCTCATCTCTTGCGCGTGCACTGACGTCGGCAGCACGGCTGCTTCGTTACCTTCGCGCGCGCTGCTGCTCATCTCTTGCGCATGCACTGACGTCGGCGGCACTGCTGCATCGTTACCTTCGCGCGCACTACTACTCGTCACCTTCACGCGCACTACTACTCGTCACCTTCGCGCATCTACACAATACAACTACAACACGCGAAAACTCTACAACTACAGCTCGCGTGTAGAGAGCTGCAACTCGCGCAACTACTTCTCCGACTCTGCATCCTCGGGAGGCCTGCAAGGAACCTCGGCAGCCTACCCTGAGGCCTTGACCAGCCCTTCGGTTGGCTCAACCTCTTTTCGCGTGCACCGAGGCCGAGCACTGCTCGAGCCTTCTCGGCACTGCCGAGCGCACCCGCGAACTGCAACCTCGGGAGGCCAGCGAGGAACCTCGGCAGCCTCCCCCGAGGACTTGACCAGCCCCTCGGTCAGCTCAACCCCACGGCGACGTTTTTTCGTGCGTACCGAGGCCGAGCTCTGCTCGAGCCTTCTCGGCACTGCCGAGCGCGCCTGCGAACTACGTACATGCCCGTGGGAGTGCATTCTGGGGGGGCGCATGTAGCGGTTACCATATTCGCATGTCATGGTTAACTTATTCGCATGTCGCGGTTAACTTATTCGCATGTGACGGTTACCTTATGTTTGGTCATAATCCACGTGCACGGGCCTGTGGGGCTTTTGGTTGTGTGGAAGTGACGCACGCACGGTTGTGGAGCCACACCCTCCGAAGAGGGTTTTGGCTTTATAAAAGCTGTACCACTTCTGTTCGAGTTTAGTGTGCTGGAGATTTCTGTACGAATAAACGAGCTTCGAACCCTACGAAATGGCCTTGTCTTCTCGCCTTCCGCGACTCCTAAAAAGGTCTATTACAATGGGACAATGGCTGGGGGTGATTATTACCCTCATGTTATGGGATATTGGCAGCCGGTAGAGAAATTATGACTCCCGCTAGGGAGTAATGCATTTGATCGTGTCCGTGAGGGTGTGTGTGTGTGTGTGTCCGTGAGGGTGTGTGTGTGTGTGTGTCCGTGAGTGTGTGTGTGTGTGTGTGTGTGTGTGTGTGTGTCCGTGAGTGTGTGTGTGTGTGTGTCCGTGAGTGTGTGTGTGTGTGTCCGTGAGTGTGTGTGTGTGTGTCCGTGAGTGTGTGTGTGTATGTCCGTGAGTGTGTGTGTGTGTGTGTCCGTGAGTGTGTGTGTGTGTGTGTGTGTGTCCGTGAGTGTGTGTGTGTGTCCGTGAGTATGTGTGTGTGTGTCCGTGAGTGTGTGTGTGTGTCCGTGAGTGTGTGTGTGTGTGTGTCCGTGTGTGTGTCCGTGTGTCCATGTGTGTGTGTGTGTGTGAAGAAGATATCTGGAAAAGTTCTGAATGGATTTTGGATGAAAGTTGGTGGGATGATTGCCCTTGGGATAAGGAAGAATTGATTAGTTTTTGGTGAAGCTCAGAATATTATTCCGGATCCAGGAATTTTTTGAAGGATTGTTTACCATTGGAAGATAGGGCTCATTTTTTTTTTTTTACATTATCTTCTATATATTCTATATTTAACATTGTGATATGAAAATAGTTTTCATATTTGTTGTAAATGTAGTTTAAACTCGTGGTTATGCGTTAGAGCGGTGTATTTTGTTAGCAGCGTCGTCTTCAAGGTTCTTTTTTTTTTTCTTTCTAATAAAGACATATTCTGTCAATGTAAAACCACCATCGTGTGTATTAGGTTTCCCCGTTTCATAAAATGTATCGGTTGCTACGTATAATGCTTTAAAACTGTTTTTTTGTTTGTTTGTTTTTTAACTCAGAAGAGATATCAACATTTACCTCAGCGAATGTCAATCGCGGTGTTTTAGGAGTTGCCGAAGGCGAGAAGAAGAGGCCATTTCGTTGGGTACAAAGCTTGTTTATTGTACAGAAATCTCCAGCAACTGCTCGCGAACGGAAGTCGTAATGGCTTATATAAAAACAAAAACCCTCTTCGGAGGGCGTGGCTCCAACAGCCGCGCGTGCGTCACGACCACACAACCAACAGCCCGTGCGTGTGGATTAGACCAAACATATGGTATTAGTAACCATCACATGCGGATAAGATAACCGCGACATGTGAATAAGGTAACCGCCACATGCGCGCCCCCCCCCCCCCCCCCCCCCAGAAGGCACGCCACGGGCATGTACATAGTTCGCAGGCGCGCTCGGCAATGCCGAGAAGGCTCGAGCAGGGCCCGGCCCCGGTACGCGCGAAAAAACACCGCCGTGGGGTTGAGTCGACCGAGGGGCTGGTCAAGGCCTCGGGAGAGGCTGCCGAGGTTCCTCGTGGGCCTCCCGAGGCTGTAGAGTAGGAGTCGTAGTTGCGCAAGTGGCGAGCAGCGGTAGCAGTTGTAGTTGCAGCAGTAGGAGTTGCGGGAGTGGTGAGCAGCGGTAGCAGTTGTAGTTGCAGCAGTAGGAGTTGCGGGAGTGGCGAGCAACAGTGCGCGCGAAGGTAACGAGGCTCCAGCGTGCGCGAAGGTAATGAGACTCCAGTGCGCGGAGGTTACGAGCAGCAGTGCTCGGCCTGTGTGCGTGGAGGTTACGAGCAGCAGTGCTCGGCCTGTGTGCGCGGAGGTTACGAGCCGCAGTGCTCGGCCTGTGTGCGCGGAGGTTACGAGCAGCCGTACTCGGCCTGTGTGCGCGGAGGTTACGAGCAGCAGTGCTCGGCCAGTGTGCGCGGAGGTTACGAGCAGCAGTGCTCGGCCTGTGTGCGCGGAGGTTACGAGCAGCAGTGCTCGGCCTGTGTGCGCGGAGGTTACGAGCAGCTGTGCCACCAACGCCTCGTAACGGCGTTCCTTCGGAGGGTCCTGGAGCAGGCTCGCCCCTCTAGTCGTAGAGGAGGAACCGAGCGCAATGCGCAAACCACATGGCCGCTCGTCGTTGCTAAAACTCCGGCAGTTCGAGTTTAGGTCTTGTGGAAGAAATTGCGGTCGCAATACCGCCATGTTCATTTGCAGCCCCCGAATACGTTCGGGGGCACCGAGGTCACCAGTTTAGGAGTTGCCGAAGGCGAGAAGAAGAGGCCATTTCGTTGGGTACAAAGCTTGTTTATTGTACAGAAATCTCCAGCAACTGCTCGCGAACGGAAGTCGTAACGGCTTATATAAAACCAAAAACCCTCTTCGGAGGGCGTGGCTCCAACAGCCGCGCGTGCGTCACGACCACACAACCAACAGCCCGTGCGCGTGGATTAGCCCAAACATATGGTATTGGTAACCGTCACATGCGGATAAGATAACCGTGACATGTGAATAAGGTAACCGCTACAGTGTCAGTATTTGATGACCTTATAAAGACAGGTGAGTTATAAGTGTGACAAGCATGTGCACGGGATTCTTCCCAGAAGAATGTGGTCGCATTAGCTTGTACGACTTAAAATGAGCAAGTTTTGTTTTGACGTTTGGGCCAGTTTTACATGTTGTATCCCTAAGGAATGAAACGAACGTTTTTTCTGGCTTACAATTTTATTTGAAGTCAGACATGCCTCAAAATACACTCACTTATATAGAATTGAACGCTGAATCCGAAAATGTAAGTGAAATTGCTTTGTTTTTTTTAAACATTATCTTCTATATATTCTATATATATATATCTGTGCAGTGTCTGTCTTGTGTTTTCTTGTCTTGTGTTGTCACTGAACTACTCCCTCAAACTTTTGTGAAATCTTACTATTCCAACTTGACCCACGGCGGGAGTATGCGCTCTACTGAGTGGCGTTCTAGTTCTTTTAGCATTTAGTATAGAACATCCTGCTCATGAAACTGGTGATGCTCTATCCGATGTTAATGCTGAAATAACAGCTATGAGGACTGTTGTCATGCAAAATGGAATGGCTATGAGGACTGTTGTCATGCAAAATAGAATGGCTATGAGGACTGTTGTCATGCAAAATAGAATGGCTATGAGGACTGTTGTCATGCAAAATAGAATAGCTACGAGGACTGTTGTCATGCAAAATAGAATGGCTACGAGGACTGTTGTCATGCAAAATAGAATGGCTATGAGGACTGTTGTCATGCAAAATAGAATGGCTATGAGGACTGTTGTCATGCAAAATAGAATGGCTATGAGGACTGTTGTCATGCAAAATAGAATGGCTATGAGGACTGTTGTCATGCAAAATAGAATGGCTATGAGGACTGTTGTCATGCAAAATAGAATGGTACTAGATCTATTGCTTGCTGAAAAGGGCGGACATGTGCAGTCATTAGTTCAGAATGTGCACTTACATACCTGATCAATCAGAACATATCACTGACTATTTCGTCAGTGATCATCTTCGGAGGCTGGGATGCTGCCTTCTTGAAATTCATTGGCACTGTTCTCCTAATCATTACCTCCGTCACCAAAGGTGGATGGAGGTTATGTTTTCACCGCTGTCTGTCTGTCCGTTTGTGAATAAAATATCTCAAAAAGTTGTGGACGGATTCGGATGATATTTTGCAGTGATGTAGCAGATGTGACAAGGACGAAATGATTAGATTTTGGTGAAGATTTGGATTCGGATCCGGCTACGAGAATTTTTAAAGTGATTCTTCATCATTGGGAGATCGGGCCAAAAACTATACATAGCAGGATATCTCAAAAAGTTGTGGACGGATTTGGACGAAACTTGGTGGATCATTTCGGTGTCTGACAAGTACAAATAGATTCGATTTTGGTGAAGATCTGAATATGGATTCAGATATGAGAATTATTTAATTTTATAACTTAACCACTGAGAGATATGGCTAAATCCAACATATAGCAGGATATCTCAAAAAGTTATGGACGGATTTGGACGAAATTTGTTGGACAAGTTGTGTGTGTGACAAGGAAGAATCGATTCAAATTTGTTGAAGATCCGGATCCGGATCCAGCTCGCAGAATTATTAAAGTGATTCTTCACCATTGGCCATTGGGTGATTGAGCCAAAACAATATATAGCAGGATATCTCAAAAAGTTGTGGATGGATGATTTTGATTAAATGTGATTCTGTATTATGATTCTCTGGTCCACTCTGGGATACAAGACGTAAATTGTTCACCTGGCAGAGGTATGCTCTCTACTGAGTGCCGTTCAAGTTTTAATTGTGTTGTGCCTCAGCAAATGCATAAACAACTAGAACGCCACTCAGTAGAGCGCATACTCCCGCCGTGGGTCAAGTTGGAGCCCGATCTTCCAATGGTAAAAAACCCTTCAAAAAATTCCTGGATCCGGAATAATATCCTGAGCTTCACCAAAAACTAATCAATTCTTCCTTATCCCAAGGGCAATCATCCCACCAACTTTGATCCAAATCCGATCAGAACTTTTCCAGATATCTTGTTCACAAACACACGAACATACGAACATACGAACACACACACACGGACGGACACGATCGAATGTATTACTCCCTGGCGGGAGTAATGACTCCCACTATGATGCAACATGAGACATTTCCCAGGAAATGTGCAAGCCTGATCTGAATTAGACTCATTGGGCTTTCCACGGCCCTCCACAATTTAGAGAGGTGTGTAAACCTGCAATTAAGATAATGTGGACAATGGACATGCTACTGTTGTGAATAATGAGAGATGCCAGGTGAGGGCTTAGCCTCGCCGTACCATG